>NW_027107501.1:337182-338633 GCF_000696795.3 Halyomorpha halys
CCCCAAGGATAAAACTTATTGTGACTCCAATTCAAGTGCCTGTAAAGTGCCAACTTTGTTTAGAGAAACCTCTTTGTTTGATGGGACACTAACACATTGCATAATTATTGACAAAAAACTATATATATAACCGGATTCAGTCCTTAGCTCCCGTAGTTTCCATAACATAATTGTAAACAGTCTTGATAAGGAAATCATGCTTCTTTCCAAAATAATTTAAAACTAGTGTTTTTTATAAGTACGTAATTTCTGTCCGGGTAGCCCCGTGGTAAGGGGCGTGGCTACTAGCTCCAAAGACTTGAATTCGAATCCGACTGGGCGCAGAAAATTGTTTTCTGTTACACTGTAGCCTGAGACAACTTCTGTGTCCTTCTGGGGCCCACCCAGCCTCTTAAATCGGGTACCCTTAATTGGGTAAACATGTGGCACTCGAACGTGATCCTGAACAAATCCTTGCACAACCGTCGGTATAGTAACAGTACTTCCGTACAAAGTACTGGACCCCTCACACTTTATGGATTGTAACGGTACAGATTTTAATTTTTTAATATAATTGCTGTCAAAAACGGAGAGGGGGACGAGTTTGATTCAACTCAGTTAATCAATATTTTTATCAATGTGCAATTATTTTTAACTTCACTTAGGTTTAATGGTTACTAAAACAATCTCAAATGGCTCAAAGAGAAGTTTTTAAAATTTCTTTAATTTTCCTTATATAAAATGAAATTTATTATGAAATAAATAACCAGTAGATTACTGGTTTAATATATTGATTGTTTGAGAGTGTTTTATAACATTATTAACGCAAACTTCGATGATTCAGTTCTACTCTCAACTTTTTATTTTAAAAAAACTTCTAACGTTTCGGCCCTTAGGCCATTTTCATGGAGACAGCCTATAAAAATTGTTTTCATCTTATTAATGAATATCTTACTCATTTTAAAATGATTGATTGAAACTGTTATGATATTAATTTAATATTTATTTTTGTTTTTTAAGATATAAGATATGGGCAATTAGCCAACAAATAAATACAATTTCATGAATATGTTGATGATTAAGGTATGTTCAAAAACATTAGTTTTATGTGAGGAGATGATTGCATAATACAGAAAATTGTATCATTGAGAACCAATATAAAACGTAATTTATGTTGAAATTTGAACAGAATTTGGAGAATGAACATATTTTTTTTTCCAGAGAAATAATTATCTGCATTTATTAAAAAACATATATCCTCTAACTATCTCCACCACTTGTACAAACGTTGGACTAGTAATAGTGCTTCCTTGCAAAGTATAGAGCTTCATGGGTTGTAGCGGTACAGATTTAATTTAATTTTATTTGATATCACTATTATTAATTATGCTATTATAAAAACGATTTAATATCTAATTGAATTATTCATAATTAAAAAAATAACTTTCTTAGTTAATAGGGCAAAGATAACC
>NW_027107501.1:340686-342526 GCF_000696795.3 Halyomorpha halys
TGTATATATACAGGTGTGTTACATCTTGGATTGCCAGTGTGGCATTATAAGATAGGCTGCCGGGTCCGCTGAAGGCGGTGTCTTCGATGATGGCATGAGTCTGCCGTGAGCTTACTAGGAATAGGGAGGGGCTAGATAAGTTCTAAATAGAATATCATTCATTAAACTAAATTATTATATGTTCATTACACGGGAATGGGTTGATATAAAATTAACAATTTATACAAGTAAAACTAAGACGCGTGAAAATTCTATATAATTACATAATTCGTAAATTTCAGTTCAAAAATAACAAATTGTTGAATAAAAATATACTATATAAGTAATCTTAATTATGTAAATTTAAATAATATCTAAATTAAATAAGTAAGTTTAATTAATTATAATAAATTCAAATATTATTTATTTATAGATTAATCTACTGGAACTAACTCCAAGGACACCAGGGTTCGAATACGGCTTTAGCAGATAATTATTTTCTCTTACACTGTAGCCGTGAGTCAACCCTGTAAAATCTGGACCTCGCATTGAGTCTATTGAGCCTCATAAAACGGGTAACTTTAATTGAGGAAAAAATCTAGTGATTAAGCATGATCATGAAAAATTGTATAAACGTTGTTCAAAAAACAGTACTTCCATAAAAGGTATTGAACCCATGACCCTTCAAGTTCTCCTTAATTTTCACCTCATTATTAATCTAAATAGATTAAAATTAAAAATAATTTTAGTAGATGAGTATAGTTTCCTCTTATACAATACTTAACTTAAGACCGTTTTAGATCAAAAAGATAATAAAATAAAAACGGAAATGGGTTACTTGATACGTGACACTTGATGACTATTTCAATAATGAATTTATTGTCTGAGTCACCCTCCTTACATATGTTTTCAGTAAGAGTGGGAGGGGGGGATACGTAATATAGGGGGATACGGGGATGTTATACGTAATTATACTATGTTATTAAATTTTTGCTGACTCTATTCCTGATCTTTACTGACAAAAAGGATGTTATTACTAACTATTTTGTTAATTAAATATATTTTTTTTACTATTTACACTTTAATTTAATATTGCATTTTATAGTTACGATTACAAAAAAGATGTACCGGTCTCCAATTGGAGCCCACTTGGGGGAGTATAAATTCAATATTTATTAATTATATTATTCACACTAACTCTATTTTACTCATTATTATTTTTTTCTTCTCTCGTCCCTTTTTAAAATTAATTTGTTTCTTTTTACCATTAGAGAGCAATTGTTTGTTTTGTTAAGTTTACAAATATCATTATTTTTTGTTATTAATTTTACTTTTCTCTTTTATTAAGAAGCATTATTCTTATCTATTTATTTTATCTGTTTTTTTTTTGTTTTAATAATAACATTGTATATAGTTAGGGGTGTAAAAACCAATAATCAACTGTTAAAAAAAAAAAAAATAAATGGAGACCCAAGAGTCCCATGAATTCTGTACTAAAATGTTAGTAAGCAACCAGACAAAAAAGTTTGAAACCTCTAGAGTAACGGATCAACTCTCCTTATTTGACATATTATATAATTAATTGTCCGTCCACAGTTGGTGGATCAGGGACAAGTTGGGTTTAAACAGTGCATGGGAGTTAGGATAATCTTTGTGAATATGTTCAACCGAGTTTGAATCGAGGAGTGGCTCGGTTGTTAAGTTTAACGCGACCAACTTCCCCGCGTAGCAGTTACAGATGTATTTCCAGCACATGCATCCCCATATGTATGTGTGTATGAGTATGTTCGTTAAATGAAGAATAAAAAATTTAATTATAAAACCAAACACACTAAAAATGACAGAGATGCTCTCGTAATAA
>NW_027107501.1:343317-354206 GCF_000696795.3 Halyomorpha halys
GCAATTGCTTGTTGGATCACTTGAGACCATTTTCGATAGATAGTGAGTTACCTTCTTAAGGTGCTGTACAAACATGTTTTTGAAGGAAGGCAGTAGATCAATGATGAGGGTCAAGATATTGCAAGCCATTCAAAATTCTTAACATGCCCTACATCCTTCAAGATATGCTCCAACTTACCATTTGAAAAAAAAAAAAAATATCACTGATATAGTAGTTCCAAATATTTATGTATATCGATAAAAATATTCATAACTGCAGTGTGAAATTCATAACCATATATTGTAGTATATATATATATTTCTCAAAATAAATTAACTAACAACTAATCTTCCAGTAGATTTTTAAGAAATGTTGCTTTTTAAAACGCTATATCTCGAGAACTATTATAAATATCTCTTTTAGGGCTTATATTTTAGCAAATTTGCTCATCTTTAAATGACGTTCTCTTAGGTTTTCTTGTGTTGTTCCTACTTTTTACGATACAGAGCTCCGAATGAATAATTAATTTTTTTATTGCTTTCAAATAGCCACCATTTTTTATTCCCCCTACCTATACTTGGCAGACTCATCAATTTTGACTAGTAATTATACATAGTTTTCATCAAAGTAAACAAAAATTAGGGTGGGATAACTGCCTTTTTCCTCCTATAGGGAGGATTTTTTCATTAACAGTGAAAAAAATAATGGACCACTTATTTTGTAATTAAAAATGAATAAAAAAAAAAAAAATTAAATAACGACATAATTGATATAAAAACTGTATTCAAGCTAGTTCTATATCTGCGTAGTGGAGATAACGTTACGCACACAACATTTTAGTGAATTACTAATAATATTTAGTAATCTTGGCTATTGATATATTGGTAAATATTTCAGTCAATTATTAATTTATTAACTCAAAAAATGAGAATAAATATTTGATTTTTTTTTAGCTAATAATATTATAATTTAAGCTAATGATTCGCACATTTATTATATTATTGCGCAAAGGTGATCTGAACTCTCTGAATTAATGGTAGTGAAAGTTATCTAACCAATATGATCGTCTAACCCAACATTTGCTGTCATACGATTAGGATTTTCGTCATTGTTAATATGCAACAATATTTATGTTGATAATTAGTATGCATAAGTATGTATCTTTAGTTCATATTTCACGTACAGAATTATTATTGTAGTTTATTTAATTTTGTTTAACATTGCTTAATGTATTTAGAAAAATACAGATCGATATTTCATTCTTACACCAATCTTCGCATGCGTAGTAAGTTTACTGTTACCGTGGAACCTCCACTTTAGTTGCATTAAATAAGTGTTGGATATTATGGACAGTATTGTAATAATAATACTGTTCGATCAGTGTTCAAACTAAACAATTCAATTCAGTTGGCAGGAACTCTGTTATCAACCCCCTCACACATAGTCTACAAGGGCTGTTCATGTCTCAAGCGTCGAGATTAGAAACGTCCATTTGGGTTTCGCAATCCTCTCAGTATGAACTGAAAGACAGCCCAGATCTCTCACCGCGTCACTGCTAACATTATAGATAAAGAGTTGCATAAATTCTCTTTGTAACGAGTTTAAAATAACTTACACGGACATAACCACAGCATAATTCAGAAAATGGAAACAACTAACTATCGATGCCATATGAGAAGACTAAAGAGATACTCATCCAGAGTTCTCATTTTTGACTAATTTGAAGATCCAGCCTTTATAACATGCATCAGCAAATAATTTAAACGATGCTTCCTATTAATAAAGTTATAGAATAAAAAAGTATAGGATGCTAAATTCTGTATTCAATGCGAACCATAACCTAATGATTAGGTGAAGATAATTGCTATAGTCAAATTATTTAGTTAAGTTATGAAGATATATGGAACGTATATCGTTTATAATGTGAGTTTTCTAAATTAGGCTCCTATAATATAACCAATGCAACTGAATCAAGGAAGTTATTGTACATTTATAATATGAAATTATTTACTATATAAATTTAAGAAAAGTTACTGTTCGTCAAAAAATTCTCTTCAGGTGAGAACTAATATATAAAAAGGAAAGTTAATAAATTTAAATATTTCGTGGTTTTATTTTCAATTAATACTTTATATATAATTTTTTTTTTTTTACTATTTCAACCAGCAGCTGTACTAAGCATCGAACTGAAAACGTTGCCACATGGCCAGAGGCAAGGATCCAACTGGAGACCGCAGCAAAGGAGAAGACAAACACGAGGTCCTAGCTTCTGACTTCTCTCCGATCTTGCCGGCGGAGCAGGTAACGCCAGCTCTCAGTAACAATCCTATCCTTCAGTCAATCTTATGATTGATTGAATGAGTGAATGAACCAGTAACAATTCTACAATTTCACTCCACTTTACTATGGTATTTTACTTCAATTTTTTACCTAGTCTAAACAACAGAAACCATAAATGTCCTTAAAAAAGTAGGTATTGAATTATTCAAAGTGTTAATGTGTTGAAAATGTTCACTAATTTTTTATCTAGTCCTCAATATATCTTAAATAATCTCTACCTCAAGATTAGTATTAGAACATCTCTTAAAGTTGAGTAAATTTGTTAAAATTTAAACCCTAATAGAACTCTTTAGGTTGAATAATTTTCGATGTAAACTTTTTCAAAAATCCATATTTTCTCCCAAATAACGAACATAACATTGTATGAATATATTTTGGCAAATAAGAAAAATATTATTCTCAGAAATATTATTATTATTATGAATTTTTATTTTATTTTATTACGAGTACAATGAATTAGATTACTAATCTACTACTATTTGTGAAGATACAGCTATGATTTTTGTTTATTTTTTGAACTTGAACTTGAAAGCCGTACACCACCAAACATTCTAAATGATCATTTGAATGATAGTTAATTGCCTTTTATGATCCTAATTGGACCTCTATCGTTAAACGTTTTTTGCATTACAGTTTAATGGAATTAATTCAATCATAAATCCAACTGTAAATAAAAATAATAATATATATTTAATTGTAACTAAATATATTAATTGATATTAAATTTAGAATTGTGTTCAATTGAACTATATACAACCCCAAACCTAGCAATGGCGAAGCATTGTCGGGTTTGCTGGTATTTAATATTACCATAGAGACAAAAGTGAAATATTTACTTCAGTAGAGAGGTAGACATCTATGTTTGAGATTAGAAATTGCCTACGTAAATAACAATTTAAGATGAAATTATTTGGGGGTCCTGTTAGAATATTATACAAACTAATAATATTCAGTTGGTAATCAAGCTCTGTCCTTTTGGCAGGCAGGGCAAAAGAGGATATTTCCATCTTACTATTATTAAAATTAGCTCATTGTTCCTTAAACTTATACAAAAAAAAAAAAAAAAAAAAAGCTTGTATATATTTCGTGGAATCAAGGAATCAATCATTCAAATAATATGTAAATTACACTTGATGAGCCGACGGGTGTTGAGAGGTATGACGTGAAGTTTCAAGAGTTGTTAATTTAAAAATGAAGTAGGAGTGGTTTGAAAAGTGGAAAATCAGTTAAGTGAAGGGCCCTCGATCCTCAATCTGTGAAGCTAATACAGCAGTAGATGGGGAAGATTACCTCTCCGCTCTCTCCTATCTATCTAACTTCTTCCACTGTCAGCTCTCCCATAAGTCAATTTCATAATTCTATCTAAATATTTATTAGCAACTCAATTATATGTATATTGAAATAAAACTAAATAAGAAAATCCGGTGCGAGGAACGAACAACTTCCACTTACCATCGTACCATGAAATGAAATTATTCCTTGACGTTTCGAAATAATAATTTCTTTATTATTCAAGATGGTATTGCTTCCCCTTACTACATATTACGTATATAGCTAAGTGAAAGTAATTTCATATTGTCATAATAACCATGGAAAAACGTTAATTATTAAATTCTTTAATCTTTTAAATTCATTCATTATTTATGTATAACTATTATTTATTATTAGATCAACAAGATGTGAAAGTGAAATCTGACTGTTGTCATATCAATTATGGAATCACGAAAAAAATTATTTTTTCAAATTATTTCATATTTTCAATATTTAAGGAGTTTTCAATCAAAACTTAATATATCCACTTATCAAAATTAAAGGTCTTTTTTTTGCATTTTTTGGTTAATAAAAATTTTACAAACAAAACATTCGGTTTATTTTAAAATTTAAATTTTCCCCTGTCAAATATATGTTACAAATAGAAATTTTTAATACAATTTAATTTAAATCATCAACATCACATGTTAATTTAATAATTTTTTAATATCAGTCTATCGAAAGTGGATATATCGATTTTAGACAGAGAACTCCTCATTTATAAATTGCTAACTAATTTTAACAATTTTTCAGATTTGAAAACAGCAATGCCTTTATCATTGAAGGTTTCACATACAGGGTTGGAATGGGATATCAGGCTATTGTTATAGTAATTGAAGGGGTGAGTGGATAGAAGAGGAGCTATGTAAATTTTTTTCATTTTTTGAATCTTTTATGTGGATGAAGGGGTAGGTGCCTATCTAGCTAGGATGAGGTACTCTAACCTCAAAATCCAATTAATATCTAAGATACCTAGATGTAGAAGGGGCTATGTACACTTCAACACATAAAAAGCTTAAAAAAAAAAAAAAAAGGACTTTGTTTTCTTAAAATTTACTATTCGCAACATCCACTAACCTTTTCAATTATAAAACAAAAAAAAAAAAATTTCCCTTAGATAATAACCAAATCATTATTTTTTTTCTCAATATTTGAAGAGTTTTCTATCAGATGTTAATATAGCCACTTCTCAAAACCAAAGGTTTTTTTTTTTGTTTAATAAAAATTCTACAACCAAGGTTTATTTTAAAATTTAAATTTTCCCTTGTTATACAGGTTATTCAAATCAACATATTCAATACAAAATTACCATATCTACATCAGATGCCTCTGTAATATTTTTTAATAATAATCTCCTAAAAGAAGGTATATCTGCTTTAGACAGTGAGATCCTAATTTATCCCTTGCTATTAGTGTTAACAGTCAGCTCCTTTATTATTCTTGCAAATACTTGTCATAGCAATTATTGAAATGGGAAAACATTTATTTTTTCTTTCATTAATAATCAAATTATTTCTTATTTTTTATATTATATTTATCTCTGTTCTTCAACCAAAAACCTACTCCTTTTCTGATTTGAAGTAATGTTCTGTATATATAACGGATTGTATTTTTTAATACTGATATAATAAACTAACTACCCTTTATTTATTGTTGTTGCTAAACATTTATACACAATAAAATAAAATAAATTTTATCCAATTTAAGTATCAAAACAATCTTTAATTTTTTATAAGTCCAACTTTTCGGCAAATTCGGCCATCCTCAAGGACAATACAAATATTTCAACCACATCAATTTAAAAAACTTTTTGCAAGCTTTTCTGCCCAGATCAATAATTTCAGTCAACATTACCCCATTTTGTCAATTATTAAAATTAACATTAAAGCTTTTATTCACAATTAATATACACTATTACAATAGATTTTAACTGGCAAAATGGCAGAAATGCCTCCTTTGGCGTAGTAAAATAAAAAAAAACAATAGACTTTGACAGAAATTATTGACCTGGGCAGAATAAATTGTATTTTTTATTGTAGTTTTTGAAATTGATGAGTTTATAATATTTGTATTTAAGATTGTACTTGAGGGTAGCCGATTTGGCCGAAACGTTGGAATTTTAAAACATAAAGATTGTTTTGAGACTTAAATTGAATAATATTTATTTTATTTAAACAATAATAACCATTTTCAAGAAAGATAAAAGATTATTTATAAAATTTTTATTTGATTTATTAACATATTTTTAAATATTTATTTTGGGTTTCCTCGATACCACATTTTTAATATCATGCACCAAAGTTGTTCTGTTTAATGTTATACCTCCTGCACCCAACTATTGCAGCATTCACTACGCAATAGAGTCAAACTAGATAATTAGAGATAATTTATTCCAAGTATCAAAGAAATGAATTAAACCTTGTTTATAAAAGGTGTTCAAAAGGGTAGTTAACGATATATTTTGGTTTTTCACTTCGTGAAATTTTGCTAAATAATATTGTTGAGGTTCGTATGCTAACGTCTATTGTATTTACAATATTCTGAAAGCTTAGTTTTTGCCTTTGTATAAACTAATTCTGTTAACTGAACTCGATAACCTGGAGTAGGAAGAAATGGGGCCAAGATTAAAGGGGTTTTCCTGTTAATTAGTTTTCCTTGTTTATTCTCCGAAATGTTGTTTTAGTGCAACCGATTATATTAGCTTTTGCTCACTAGTAAAAAGAGATTCTCTCAGAAATGTTGTCAAGCGGGTTCTCGTGGCTAGCCTGAAGTAAATACACATTTTAATGCAGTAAAATATTAATATTAGTAAAGATATTAAATGAAATTATCAAAAGATGCAATTTTTTTAATAATTAAAAGTCTAGGTAATCTAGAGTCTAGGTAGTCTACATTAAAAATTCAATTAAATTTAGAACAAATGACGAAATTTCAAAAAGGATTTGAATAAAAAGTTACTACTTACAAATGTTTAAAGAAAAAAATATATAATAGCAAACAGTATGCATTACAATTTATAATTATAGTAAGAAAATTTAAGTACAAAAAAAAACATAGAATTTTGGCTATTTTACAATCAAAATTTTGCCCAATCAAGGGGACCCACTTGATTGACCACCCGGAGGATTGCCCCATAGCTTTGAATAAAAAAAAACTTAAAAAAGAATAAATTCAATATCATAAAAAACGTTCCTTTAATATTCCATTGATTGTTGAGGAAGTTAGGAAAATGTCCTTCTTCTTGGAGTATGGTCAAACATTATCAACTCAAGGAATTTCTCGTTCTTTATATTGATTCTGTGCGTATAGTTCCCCGGATCTTCCGAGTTAGGATCCACTATAAGATTGTCTTCCTTAAACAGGAATCGTACACCCTTATTTGGGTTTATCAGTGTCTGTAGAGAAAAAAATATACTTATAGATGTTAAAATCATTGATTAAACTTAAATCAATTCAACAATGACTATGGATACATAATATATAATGAATCATTAACAATATAACAGTAAATTGTAGACGGAACTTGTTCATTGTATCCAGGAGAAGGGAGGAGACGTAACCCCACTATCCTTCAAAGCTAAAGTGAGGCCAAAACAGCCACGCCCACGAAAGGAATGTTTAATTTGAGATTAATGGAAATATCCGCCGTTGTAATTTAAATTGAAACAAGGCAGCCAGTGATTGGCTCGTTCTCTTCCCATTTTCCTGTGCCGCTCCTCTGAAAGGTACATAAGGCCCACCTTTTTGGCTTCACTTTTTCTGCCAGCTTACCCCCTACATTACACTTCTTCCTTCAAGATCGCATCATGGTATAGGGAACCGATTTACAAGAGCATACTTCTTATTGTACTTTCAATATAATTCAATAAATTTTTGATAAACATTGATGATTGTAAATAAATTTAAAACATAAAAATGCCCTAAAACTACGATGCATCATTGAAAAGATACATATATGGAAGGATTTCACATAATGATAAAAATAATTGTATTTTTTTTCCTTCTGTTTCTCACATAGCAAAATTGTTCTCAGTAGTCAAATTACCTCATTCTCCACCAGCTGTTCTAGTTGTAAACTTAGAGTACCATGTTTAAGAATTTATTCCACAGTATTTTGTAATTTAGTGGTGAGTAATGAAAAAAAAAATAAAAAATAATGGGTATGTTTTATTACCCTTATAGTTACCTTTATCCCATGACATTGCACATATAAATAAAAAAAATAATTAATAAAAAATGACCTGATATAAGGCGGTATCATTTTTGGCATATTTGCCGGTCGGGTGGATGTAGTACCATAGGTCTGACATGCTTGGGGTGAGAAGTTCCTGGCCTAGGAGTATTGGAGACATGTCCGTCATTGTGAGCCGATGGAAGTAATCTATGAATACATTGATGATGTTTCCCTTTTTCGATCGTACTTTCATAAATATTATTGTCTGCACAAGTTAAAAATACATGTAAGATGTTTTATGGATATGGATGCTAAATACTTAATAAGCAAATTAAATTGATTCTATTGGTATATTCCAAGAAGCCAGTGTGTTAACTTATCTTATGTTTTATGTTTAAAGCTTAAAGCTTTGAATTATTATTGATTACAAAAAAAATCAAAATCACGATCATATGAGAATCGTAATTAACAAAAATATAAATAATAATGCTAAAATACATATATGCGTCAGACACTTGAGCGTTAGAAATGAAACTTCTTAAGTTATAAAAAGTTTTTTTTAGGTATTAGAAAATTTTTTTTTAAACACATTTTTATCATAATTATAACCACCGTTAATAATTTATGATTCAGTGGATGATTGGTGTTTGGCTTTTATATGTTAAGATGATACAGATAAAACTGATTTCTATCTTTACTAATCCTGGTCTAGTTTAGGTGATGTTGGATTTGTTTTATAGAATGTAAAATTATTGTTTAGCTGAATAAACATAATGATCCAGGAGATATATAGTTTCCAAATATGTATAGTATTCGAAAATATATAATTTTTTTATTGAACCACTTGAGTTCGAATTTTTCCGACTGAAACTTTATTTCACATATATATCATTAAGAGAACCATAATAGATAATTTCGGCTTCATAGGTATTGTATATGTTAATTTTAAGAGAACTCGTTTCCATCGAAACCTGTACAGTATGTTAACAAATCATGTATAATGCTTATTGTATTGTACTGTAGAGAATTTCATCATTCCAATGAGTGGTTTTAATGTTCCGGGTGGTGTAAACCAAGGATGACAAGTCTGCAAAATATCCTATATCCTTCTACCCGGGAGCTGCAACCACCCTTTGCACTTTATGCAACAATGAAAAGTCGTCAGAAATTATCTGCATTAACATAGTATATGATAAAGTACAAGAGGGACTTTAGTATAAGTATATTAGAAGAGGCTGCTCGAGGAAGGGAGACTTAGAGGAACTAACTGCCCGGAACGTGGCCGCTAATGAAGACCTTAACGGGCAAAGGGAGACTTTTTATAGAGCTGTCTCAGCCCTAGAGCCCATGGAGCGTCCAAAATGTTTTACAACAGGCTGAAGCATGCAAAAAGAGGGTCTTGAAACTTTTATATATCGCGATAAGCTTAAGAGAGAATCCATATCGATATAAATTCAGGCAGAGTCACCAGATATAATGGTTTGTGTAATCTCGATTTTATGCCAGTCCTCCTAATACTAAGCCTGGTAGCTACTCCAACTGGAGATTTTCGGTGAGCTGTAAATTTATATCGCATTACATAACTGATCTGTAAACTATCCTAAGGCGTTTACGTCCAGGAGACAAACCGCCAGGCTCTTTTACTTTCTGTAAACGCACCGACTTCACTTCGTTTACTGTAAGATGTAAGACCACCCGATTGCATTTTGCTATTACGAGAAAAACTCCCTAACCACCCAAACCCACTAGTTTCTAATCTTGCTTCCTCTTCCATTCCTGGCAATCCTCCGAGGCGCCTGAAAAGAAGATGGTCTCGTGACCTTATATTGTAAACTGTTTTTAGAGTTCTACTACTGGGTAGTTTCTCTACATCCTGTATCATATCATTATGTCATTATGATCAAATTTACATGTTGTATTTTTTATACTGTTGTAAATATCAATAAATAAATAATAATAATAAAAAAAAAAAAAACTATTACGAGACGTCTGTTTTACCGAATTTTTCCCACTTCTACCTCCTTTGTGTGAACCGAGTTAACGACAAATACAGTTACATAATATATCTACCTCGTGTTATATTTAACACATTATTTATAGGTGTAAAATTATATTTAAGATTGCTCTTGAGGAGGAATAATTAAATCATTTTATTAATCATGTACTACACAATGAAAATATAATTTTTTAAATTAACAATTTTGTTTTTTCCTAGTTGCCTTCACGGACCCAATAAATTTAGTTGTCGCCTTAGCCATCAATTTTAACTTGCTAAATTTCAATCCATTGCATATAGCTTTTTGTAATCTAGACTGAGAACTTAACCTAATATACCACACTTTTTGAATATCTAAAGTTATTTCATATTGGTGAAAGAGGAGAATGAATCATGACTCTCCCTCTCAGACTAACCCTATATAGGAATAACACATGAAAACCTAAGAGAACATCATTTAAAGAAGATTAAATTTGCTATAATATGAGTTTAATAGAGTTATTTACGTTAAATAGTTTTCGAGATATAGCTTTTTAAAAAGTAACAGTTCATAAAAATGTTGTATTGGACGTACTAAAAGATCAGTAGTTAGTGAATTTATTTTGAAAAACTTATATCTCAAAAACCATTTGACGTACAGATAGTTATTAGCAATCAAATTAAAGCTAGTTTAATGAGCTATAAAGTATGATGTTTATCTTTGTAGGAGTAATAGTTTACATGAAATTTGCTGAAATGAATTGATTTATAGTTGTTCGGACAAATTTTCATTTGCTAAATTTATATTCATATGTGAATATTATAAAAACTACTACCCCTACGAAGATAAGTGTCATAAACTACTTTATATTAAGTTAAATTTCCTTTATTTTGAGTGTTGGCAGACATATGTGCGTTTTATGGATCTAGATATAATTTTTTTCAAAAATGCAACATTTTATTCCTACAACTAGAAATTAACGTTTTGTGAGTTTATTTTGTCAAAAAGAAACTCACAAAACCGTAAAAACTACTACTCCTACAAAGATAGACATAATTAACTATTTGTAGTAAATTTAACTAGCTTTAATTTGAGCGCTGGCAGACAT
>NW_027107501.1:360799-361670 GCF_000696795.3 Halyomorpha halys
TCCATTTAAAAAAAAAATATGTCCAAGGAATTAATATCAAGTTATCGACCAATAACGAGTTTCCTTCGTAAGATGTTTGAAAGGATGGTAAACAATTTTTTAAATTAAGAATTTTGTTTTTTCCTAGTTGCCTTCACGGACCAAATAAATGTTATTGTCGCCTTAGCCATCAATTTTAACTTGCTAAATTTCGGTTCGTTTTTTTCAGTTCATTGCATATAGCCTTTTGTAATCTAGACTGAGAACTTAAACTTATATACCACACTCTTTGAATATCTAAAGTTATTTCATATAGGTGAAAGAGGAGAATGAATCTTGACTCTCTCGATCCGACTGGCCCTATATAGAGTAAACGTCTTAAACCCATCAATAACTAAATTTATTTATATCTTAACCTTTCTTGAGACTGGTTAATTCTGTTTAAATAAATAAAATTTTATCCATTTTAGTCTCAAAACTTTTTTATTCTATTTATAAGTCCGACGTTTCGGCCATCCTATTACAATCTATTACAAACAGCTTTTATTACACATATGATCTTTAACAATTCCAAAACAAACAAAAATATTATTTATAATTAATCTTACCTTAATACAATTATATTTTGTCGATAAGAGAATGAGTTAATATGTAATTTTTTTTTTTTTAATTTAATGGAAAAGTGACAAAATAGGGCGATTTGACTGAAATTAATGAGTTGAAGAGAATGGCCTGTAAAAATATTTTAAATTATTGGATGTGAGATGTAAATTTATATATAAGATCGTCGTTGAGGATGGTCGAAACATTGTATGACTATGAAGAGTTTTTTATGACTTAACTTGGATAAAAATTATTTTATTTAAATAATAAAAAGCAGTGTCAAATTGGA
>NW_027107501.1:363615-365845 GCF_000696795.3 Halyomorpha halys
AATATGGATTTAATCCAGCATGAATTAATTTAATAGTTTTCTTTTATAAAATGTTGCAAATCATTCAACAATGTTTTAGTATTTCCCATTGGAAGACCGTTATTCGAATGAATGTGTGTAATTATTAAAAATAAGATGGTCTGGGAGCGGTCAAAAACGGTTTACTTACCGTAGTACCATAGGGACGCGAAGGCCATGCAGGCTGGGGCGTAGGTCCCAGAGCGCACGGTTCGGAACATTGTGGGTTCGATTCCCACCTGGGGCAGTTAATATTTATTTTATGTCGGTCCCGAAAAATGAATCTTGACACTCCCATACCACCTTGGTTAGTACGCGGCGGCAACCCAGGAAGCCGCCAGTGGTTGGCAAAAAGGACCACTAGGCCCACTTGCAGGACTTGTTCCTCCCACCAAATACCAGTACCAGTATCAGTACCATAGTACCATAGATTATTTATATTTCATGTTATCTTATACCCTCAAACTGTTTACAATATTTTCACTTTTTATATCTTGTTTTTAGCCCTGACGGAGCCGCGAAAAGTGGAACGAAATGAAACGTGACGCTAAATGTAGTTTTTGTACTATTTAAGTTATTTTTTGATCGCGGGCGGACCATCTTTTTTTTTTTTTTTTTTTTTTAATTTCCAAATATATTACCATTCTACTCAAGTAAATATTTTCCCTAATTAGTTGTAATGAAAGTAATATACAGGATGGTCCAGTAAGCATGTCCACTCCTCCCTAACCTCAACATTTTTTGGAAGTTTAAATTGTTTGTCGCTGGATCATAGCAGTGGTATCTCGTTATATCATTTTATAGTGTTGCTGATTTTCTAATCCTTCTCATTTCATCAGCAGAGCGAACTTTGATTTCTGAATTCCATGAAATGGATTTTAATTTATTTTCTTTTAGTTATGTTTGAATTATTTAAACAAAACTGATTTTTTTTTTCGATGAGTAAAACTTATGATAAGGAACATGAAGGTGAACTGGCACTATTTATATAAGAGATGATATCTAGTTTATCATTATATATTAAGATACCAACAATTTCTCTCTAATCCCTTACCGACAGAAGACCCAATCTGTTGGCCCTCTCCCTCGTCATCAAAGCCTCGAGGAAGGCATCTTTTCCTGGCAGCTTGTTCTTGATAGAGAGAACCACCGGCACTGAAGGGATTGGCTTAACTGACCAATAGGCTTGCTTGTGCCTCTCCATGTAGTCCTCAGGCGATAGTGTCTCCACGTACGATCTAAGGAGTATCACACAAGTATTTGATCTAGCTATATTGATGTGAGACTATTACAGTATAGAAGATCCTGATGGCGTAGAGTTTGTTTTGAATGCTGTATGAGATAATGAGAGGTTCTTAACACGTTTGAATATATTTAGAGGAAAATATTCAGTGATTAAATAGTATAGTAATGGTCAAAAAGTTACAAAAAAAAAAAATAGTTAAAAAGAAACAGCTTTTTAGAAATCGAGACGGAAGGAACGTATGGAGAGGGTAAGCTTCCAGGAAAAGTGAAGCAAAAATATCAGGCCTTATGAGGAACTCCAGGGGCGTGGCAGATGAATAGAAGCCAACCACCGGCTGCCGTTTGTTTCCGTTTACAAGATTACAATGGCGGAAATTCCTATTAACCTCGACTATAACCTCAACTCCTCTCTTTTTATCTTTAAGTTTCGACTTATACTCCTATAACTGACATAGGATAATATGGGAGAATACTTTAGTCACTTTCTTTTGTCTCAATCGATGACATATTAAATTCCTGGAGTATGGATCGTATACATTCGAGCCCTTATCTCCTTAGCTAATTGGCAGGAATCAGAAATAATTCCATTTAAAAAAAAAATATGTCCAAGGAATTAATATCAAGTTATCGACCAATAACGAGTTTCCTTCGTAAGATGTTTGAAAGGATGGTAAACAAATCGAAAGATATATCGAAGGCAAGAACATGCCTAATGTATGGCAGTGGTTTTTGATGTGGTAGAAGAACAACATATAATTTAGTTAAATAAAAAACTGAAATAATAGAATCCTTTAGGTCAAAGAAATACGTTTCTGACAATTTAAAATTATTTCAAATCAGTAGGAAAAAATAAATACTGAAATCATTGTCTTAAATTGGAATATCCGGTGAAATGTTTTGGTTTATTCTAAACTTTTTAAATAACAAGATATTCTATGTAGAATAATGCTGTAATGCAATCTCAAAA
>NW_027107501.1:368372-369069 GCF_000696795.3 Halyomorpha halys
AACTTTTTTTTATCATTTAATAACAATACTATTTACACAGTTATACTAGAGGTTACAACCAATATTTAGTTACACCTCATCTTTAAAGTAATTTCATTTTATAGGATAGTGTGATTTATATAAACAAAAAACTGAGTTAGAACTATTTAAATTTTATCCTCTACCCATAGTTTGAATCATAAAATTTTTAAATTTGAATTCATAATGTTAAATCCGTTAAATGTAATTTAGTTTGCAGCCTCTTAAGGCAAGTCAAGTTCATAATAAGTACACATAAAGGGCAAGTTACGTTATTAATGTAAAAATCCCTTAAAATGTTATCAGCATTGACTTGGCAGGTGGACGTCCGAGATCTAAATCGAAACGTATGTGGGTCGATTGGATTAAGATCTGATTTCATATATTTGGATTTTGACCAGGTTTAGAGGATGAGGCTGTCCAGACATCAATTTCTCGTGGTATTATTGTTGTTGTTGTTGTTGTTGATTGTTGCTTAAAGGCGTAAAACCCTCTGGTCATCAACGCCTGGCATGATAAAAGTAAAAAAAAAATGATAAAAATAAATAAATAAAAAAATAAAAATCGAAGAGGAGTTATAATTTATGTGCTTTTAAAAATTCAAACACTAATGTAATTTTAGCTTCCTCATCTGTGAGAGCTTCTGATAAATTTGGGGTAAGTCCTATCCTGTTTATTA
>NW_027107501.1:369225-375088 GCF_000696795.3 Halyomorpha halys
TATTGTTGACCACTTGGTGGTATTATAGTTGATATTCATTATACTAATTGAAAAACGATTAAAAATGTTTAATAATAATTATTCGTCGGAGGATGAAAGTGTAACTTTTTTAATCACTCAGGCTAACAAAAAATGATCTGTTTCCTAGAATATCGGTGGATTTGACAAATGTCCTATTAAAAATATACATTTCACTTCTACATTAAATAAATCAGTTTTAATTAAAGTTTGATACTACAATATTACGATTTAACATTTACGATAATCTAAAATCATTAACGGAACCACACAAAAGTTAAGATCACCATTTATGCAGATTTCTGTTAAAATGACACATGTAACACAAACGTGGTGTTTTTCATTTTAATATCTTCTGACATTGGGTACAAGTTGCCGTCATATGAGACCAGGCGATCAAATTTATTTGGCCTAAAGAAAAAGATATTTTCTTTAGCATACTTTGATGATTTTAAGTTACTTTTACTGTCGGAGGTCTGTTATAATTATCTTTCTCGGTCCAAAGTATCAATATTTTCGGAAATTGTTAATGCGTAAACTTTCACTATTACCGTAAAATTGACCCATCAGCGTTAAAAGTGACGAAACTACGAAAATTTCAAATTACAAATATTAAGTACATATTATAAAAAATATTTCCACACTATGTTTTAATGATAAATATAACGTACATACAACTTTGACCAGTCACATCTTAAAGATAAAAGATTTATTTTATTTTATTATATTTCATTTTTTTTTTTTACATTCGATCTAATTTAAAAAGATGTATGGTTACTTTCACTGCAAAATAGATTCTTCGATATAAAAAAAAAATGGAAAAACTTTAAAAGTTTTACCATTAGTATCTTGGATATTACTATATCTTAATAAACAAATTTGATCTCATTATCAACAAATCTAATTTATCATGTATAAATTAGCTACTTTTAACGAACAAAATTTGACAAATGCTGAAAAACTTTTACGCTTTTTGATGCAAAGTATCCCTAGACTGCGAAGTAATCTATGGAATACTACAGATACAAATTGAAGAAAAAGACTTATGTTCTCAGGTCTAAGAAAATGAGTGATTTATTCCTTTTATACTTTGATTATTTTGCCAATATCTTATTATAATATAAATAAATTTGTTTGAATATATTCACGAAAATCATACAAAAAATGATATCTGTTTTAAAGTCATTTGTAATTCGCTAATCATTTAGCGCAATAGAATCGATACATTAAAAACATACCTGATTTCGGTGAAATGATATTATACCTTTCAACATGTTGAAGAATTGTTGTGATGTACGTAAAATCGTAACTCACCTGCAACAAGAGAAATATGTTTATTTATAATACAAAAAGAAAAATACATAAAAATATTTCAAGAAAGTTAATAATATTTAATATAAAATAATAACACAAATATTTCGTTTATAAAATCATATGTTAACATTACATATTATAGAAAACTTTATGAAGAACTCTTAAATACGAGGGCGCTAGTCAGAGTGGAAATATTTAAGGCTCATTTGTAATAATCTATTTCTGCGATTTAAGTTACTATGGTTACTTGGAGGAAGCAGTATAATGGAGGTAGTAGGCTGCAAGAAAAAGTAAAGTCATAAAAGAGGATTTTTAAATGTACTCCAGGGGCGTGTCAGTGGAGTAGGGACCAATCTCTGGATGCATTCTGTTTCATTGTAGATTGCAATGGAGGATATCTTAAACGTGAACCCGAGTTTTGGGGGCGTGGCCAATTTCCTTCTTTTTGACTTCACTTCCCTTTGAAGGAGAGTAAGGTATGTCACATCCCCCCTCCCTCCTGTTCCTTGTTAGATTTATTCCTTTAAAAATCTCACAAAAAAAAACAACAAAACAATTAATTACACAGGATAATGTGATTTTGCAACACAATGTTTCAGAGTCGAATCTGGATAAGTGAATTTGGGGGGAATACATTTGTTTTTTAACTAAAAGACTGTTGCTGTTAGTATATTTAGAGCCTAATGAGAATAAATAGTAAGTGTTTTGGAACACGTAATTAGTTTTAATTTAAACAATAATAGGTTAGATAAGTTCAAAATTTATTTAATTATTAATATATAGGTTTTTTGACAAAGTACACAATGAATGCTTCTCCATGCTCATAATACAACTCCAGTTGTATTGGCAGTGAAATCATCATCACTTAAGAGATAAGGAATTGCGGTCAATTAAAGACGCCCATTTTAATTTTTCCAGGATAACCTCAGATAATGATTTTTTTTTTAATATTTATTTATTGCTATTTACAACTGAACATTATAATACATTTAGTAAATCTGATCTAAGTTAAATTGGAGTGTTACAGGCGTGTAGAGAAACTACTTATTGGTAGCACTCTAATGACATTTTACATTAGCTGGTCTCGTGGCCATCTTCTTTTTGATAATGATTTAAAAATATATTTGATAAAATATATGTTTCTTTTCTAAAGCTTTTGTTAATTTGATTCATTATATGATGTTAAATGTAGAGGTACAAAATAATGATCTTATGTTAATTTATCTATGGTTTGTGAATAGTATAAGCTTTTCCCACTATTATTTATTTTTTATACTCTAATATAATTGATTTGCACGACTATCCCATTGGTAAAGAAATAGCGATATTTAGTTAATCTGATTTGGTACAACTATCACTTGGATCACAATCTACTCACACTGGCTATAAATCCACTCGTTGCGTGACCGATCGGTATCGAAGTTAATTTGTATGCATTATTTAGTAAACACATTTCAAACTTCTTTTCAAGTTGTCAAAGTGATAGGTATCGTTTACACATGATTTAAGCAAATTTATCTTGTTTTTACATGTAAATGCTAGAATATTAGAATATATGTTAAAGATAAAAAAATAACATGATATTTTAAAGAAACATCCGAATTTCTTTCTTCTAACTTTTAAGAAATAATTGAATTAATAAAATAAAGCACTTTATTTTATATTATACTCGAATAAAAATGGCAAAAGACTAAATAATCAAAAATATTTTTGTTATCGATTATACATAAAGCTAATTATTTATATAGGAGAATAAATAAATAAGAGACATTACGAGTAAATTTCAACAAGTGCATATTAGTCCATTTTTGTATCGAAATTTCACTGAGTGTTTGATATTAGAAAAATAAATACAATGATATAAAAATATAAATCATAAGCTATTATTTAAATTGATCGAAATAAAACTTTTATGAATAAGTGCGCTTCATTAAAAAAAATCTAACGAAAATTAATACACTAAAACAAAAAATTAAGATTGTGACTGTTTGACAGTAGTAGTAGGGGGGACAATTACTCTTTGAGAATAACCTCTCAGGTCCACCTCTATGGTTCTTTATCAACTTGTCAAGCTACAGTAATGTATATAAATGTACTGATGTCTAAACTTCAATTTTACATGTTGATATTTTAATATAGAAACAATAAGTTATAACATAATTACGAAGACAGGTTCTAAATAGAAAATAATGGTTTTAAAAATGCATATACAAATATGCAAAAATGTAAAAAAATAAATTTAATATATCGATAAGAAGAAAGAGTATGTACGCTTATACTTTGGACTCAGTAGAGCATCATGTGTACAGCTAGGCACACAAAGGACTATTGCATATTCACACAGTCTTCCAAGGAGCAATACTATCGTATGAGTTTTCTTGAAATGCAAATTTAGCATTTCAGGTAATCAACATAAATTCTTCATTGGAGTATTGGAAACTCCCTTCAAAGGAGAGAATGTAAACTCGATTTACATTTTACTGAAAGTGAATCAGGCCCCTGTGTATCGGTATTGGAATACAATGAAGTCAAAACACAAGTGTACTGAACAGTATCAAGATGGATTTAAATAGTAAAGTATTAAAAAAAAAAGTTTATATCGATAAACAAATTAAAAAATAATGTGTTACTTTATCAAGTCAATTGTTAACTGATTGACTTCTATGAACTAACCACTTGATGGGTAGTCAATATATTGACTATCAGAAATAAATTATGTTAAACGAAGTAAGTACCAAATTTTATAATTAAATAATACAATGATATTGAACATTTTAATAACTTAAAAATATTATAAAAGTATAAATTTTTATTTTTATGTCAATAAGTAAGTACTGGACTAGGACACTTTTAAAATAATGGTTAAAACAAGGTTTTAGACAATTTCTGTACAATAAATATGTAAAAATATTTTTCCTATAGGTTTAAAAGACAATTTTTAATTTTAACTTAAGATCATTTTCAACTATTAGTTATGAAATTCCGCATTTTCTAGATAAAATATCAATATTACTTAGATATCATTGATGACGTGTTGTATGTGCGAATTTTGCTACTTGGATCATTATCCATCAACCTCTAATGTGAAAACCAGTCATTAGAAAAAAGTAAGAACCATTCCACTCCTTTTGTTCTTTATATAGAACTATATATTTTACCTCTAAAAATAGATTTATTAGTAGTAAATAAAAAGTTTTTAAAAAAATCCTTTTTTCACTCCCTCACTATATCCGACACCATAAGTAAGGCATTTTGAAAATTCGTTTCCGATCTACAATTGATTGTTTGTTTCAAATAACTGACTGATTTAGTCATGTGGATTCTGTATGTGGATAAGTAATAATCCCGTTATTAAAAGTGTTATGAATACCGAAAAGGGTTTAAGTTTAGGTTGTAAAAAGCTTGGGTATGCTTATGATTTGATATTATTGGACAGGGGCTAATAGAAACTATAGAAATAATTATAAATAAGTTGATAAACTCCAGTAAGAAGCTCGGTCTCGAAATACATACGGATAAAATAAAATATATGATATGCTGTAAAACAAGAGCTATTTCGGTGATATAGATATAGCAGGAAATAAATTTGGACAGGTAGCAAGGTTTAGATTTAGGTTCTACGGCTATTAGAAAAAAAGAAATGGATGAGGAAATAAAAGCAAGGTTAAAGGTGGGAAATGTTTGTTATTTTTCAATTCCGAAATTGCTTATATCATGCGCTTTTTGTTCAAAAATGTTACAATTTACAAAACTATTACCCTTCCCACTATTATGGATGCTAAACGTGACCTCAAACACAAAGTGAAGAACAGCATCTTAAGGTTTTTGAAAGTAAAGTATTACGTAAAACATTCGAACCAAAAAAAGGATAAATTAACGTGAGACTTTAGAAAACAGTGAATTGAAAGAACTGTACCCGGTAAATATAATTCAGGTTGCGGTGTATAAGATAGGCGTGCAAGGTTGTAGGGCTTAGTAACAAGCGGATCCCAGAATTTTAATAAACACCGAACCGATGGGTAAACGTCCGTGGGTTAGACCGAAACTTAGATGGAAGGATTGCGGCAAACTGATTTAGTAGAATTGGGTTTGGAGGTGCGTCATTGGACAGATCTATGTAAAGAACGATTGGTGATCGGCATTGAACCTTCGGGTTAAATAGAAACCTTTATTATTATTATAAGCATTCCTCCAGACCGTTACAGAAGAAATTTATTTTCCAATTTTTACTTGAAATTAAATTGTGGTTCGGAAAACTCATAATCTAAAAATCGTAATAACGATTTGCGGAATTGAAAAAAAAAAAAAAACTTTTCTAAGACTAGTGATTACAAGTGTTTTCCAATTTATAACTATATTGATTATTCAACAGATCTCCAACAAACTACAAAGCTCATACGAGTTAGTACTCATAATATGTTCGTGGAACTTATACTATTTTTCCAGGATAGCCTGATTTTTTTTAAATATTTATTTATTGCTATTTACAACTGAACATTATAATACATTTAGTAAATCTGATCTGAGTTAA
>NW_027107501.1:375565-378236 GCF_000696795.3 Halyomorpha halys
CGTTACAGAAGAAATTTATTTTCCAATTTTGACTTGAAATTAAATTGTGGTTCGGAAAATTCATAATCTAAAAATCGTAATAACGGTTTGCGGAATTTAAAAAAAAATAATTTTCTAAGACTAGTGAATACAAGTGTTTTCCAATTTATAACTATATTGATTATTCAACAGATCTCCAACAAACTACAAAGCTCATACGAGTTAGTACTCATAATATGTTCGTGGAACTTATACTAGGAAGCTAATTAGAGCTAAGCGTTTGACTTCTCTTGTCAATCAGCTCAAAGTGTAAACAACTTTATGGGTCATCCATTATTATCAAAGGCGTGTTGATCAGTTAACAAACTGTCAGATTGGAAAGCTTTTCTTGAAACTTCGACGTGTTTGTACACGGTCTTGTCTGCGCTCCTTCAGCTTACTTACATGGAAATATAGTGAATAAAAAGGTTTGGAATAAACAGATTTAAAATCGAAAAACAGTATTTCAATTTTGAGTATTAGATTATATAAGCTCATTCCATCTAGTTCTCCACTGTCATTAACAAAAAGGTAGAAAGAGGATGAATGAACGTTTAGTATTTTATTATAATTGAAGAATTTGGTTTAATATTATCTTTGAATTTTGTTGTCTAAAATATAATAACTTCATATACATCCATCCTGAACTTCAGGAAAAAGCATAAAATAATATGAACGTTTTTGCCTTGTACTTCTTACTAGAAAAGTTAGACTAAAACATTTAAGAGTCATTCAAATAATACAAATTCTAAAATATGTGATAGCACTAAAGCGAATATATATTAAAAGTAGTTATAGGGAACGTAAAAAATTTCAAATTGTTGTTTTCGACAGAAATACAGCTTTTGAAGCCCCCTCAATCCAAATAACCAAGATTAGCGAAATAGTCTCTGTTTGTACTAAAGTACTTTTAATTTTGTACAGTTGAAATGAACATCCATTTCACGTTATTTGTAGTGATAATATATACATTCTTTTTAAGGCAATCCCCAGCGAATGTCCAATGTGATGTTTGCCTAGTTATCTACAGGTCACCAAACAATTCTAACCTTAAAAAAAAAGTCAACGCCCCAGGCCAGATTCGAACCGGCGACGCCCGTAAATTTCAGAACGATAGACCTAGGCATGTCCGTCTGAGCTACGGACGGCACAAAATATTAAATATGAAAGAATTTGTTGCATAATTAAAGCAAAACTAGACCAAGAAGTTAGAATCGAAGAAAGCTGAGATCGACCGATCTCCACCGATTACATTTTGCAAATACAGTTTCGTTAATCTTTGTTAATGTATTCTTGGCAGGAACAAAGTTGAAATTCGTTCACACTCCTAGAAACACAAAAATATGATTTTTTATAGCAACAGAAAAATACAAATTTTTGGCATTCATTTTCGAAAGACACGAAAATAGTGACATTTTCAACAAGATTGCACCAATCTAAACAAAACGTGGGGACGTGAGTAGGGTGTTATGTGAAAGTTGTGTGATGCGCCCACCTTTAGTACAATTATGATAAAAGGGTGTATTATTATTTTATTTTAGTTTTACAACTGTATTAAGTAGAAACGAATCAAGTAAATGTGACATGAGTTCTATTACAGCGGCATAATATAGTCTTATAAAGAAACTAACCATTGTAAGTACTCCAAGAACATTTTTACTTCAGAAGGCCTTGAGGTCATATTCTTTTCAGGGAACAAGGCTAAAAATTAGTGAGTTTGGGTGATTAGTGAGTTAAGAATTGATTCAAAAATTGGGGACGTAAGTAGGGTGTTGAGTGTCAGTTGGGTGATTCGCCCATTTCTTTAATCCTCCTCACTATCTATATCAAATACGGCACCATTTTCGTTAACACAAACTAATCGCCTAGATATTGTAGAGTGTCTGATATTCAGTAATTAATATTTATACAAGTTAATTAATACTAAGCATGAGAGGTCTTTTAACCTAGTCCCTTGTATGTTTGAAACACAAACTCAAAGAGAAATGTTCATAAGATACACGAAACATATTCTCGACCGAGATGATTAACCTATTCGGTTGAAGTGACATTGTAACTGGACGCACTAATTTCATTACCCAGCAGCCTAATATTTGAAGAGGTCTAAATTACTTCCTCGCCAGATGGGGACCGAATACAGTAGCCTTCACTACTCAGTCCCGCCTTTACGGCATAAAATTACGAAGTCCTAAATCGACAGAGCACCGTTATTTTCTAGTAGCATAAAATGTCGAAGGAAGTCAACTTTATATCCTTCAGGGGCATGACTAAGGAATAAATTATTGGAAAAACAAATTTATGTTGATGTTATTAACGTAGCTATATATACGTGTACATCGTAGATATAGGCTCTATCCAGAAATATCTGTAAATTAATTTCAGATTCAATGCATGAATAATTATAATAATTTTGAAAATGGACTGAAATTTTTAATTCTGGTTGAAATGAAGATCTGGTATTGGGCTATATATTAAAAAAAAGAATTATTTTTTAACACGAAATGCCAAAAATAAGCTGTTAAAAAATACGTAATTTACAAAAAACAAAAGTAAAAGAAAATTATAATATATTTTAATATTAGAAACTCAATGTAAAAGAAGAATTTGAAATTCTTTTATTGTAAATGGAGTTTCAGATGTAAAACTAATTGCA
>NW_027107501.1:378286-385419 GCF_000696795.3 Halyomorpha halys
TTTATTGTAAATGGAGTTTCAGATGTAAAACTAATTGCAATGTACTGTACTAGCACTCGACAGCTTTATTATTATATACACATCGATAGATTGTATATAGCAAAATTAACCCAATTCAATCCTTAAAAATTTTCTGATTTACAACTTAACCCCTCAACTTGTACTTATAGTTAACTCGAGCGCGCTTACAGGCCAAACTGCGCACACTCGATATAATTCCAGCGGCGTTGTATTTTTATGCTGCTATAATTTTTCATATTAGAATATAATCGAGAATTGAAAATGACAATGTGATAATAATAAAATAAATAGCAATGATTTATTCTCTGTAATAATACTCTATATATAACTTTAGCCTATATATGTAGCCTAAAACTGTGGGTTAAGTGGTTATAAAACCAAAAATAAAAAGAGGCCATTTGGAAAAATCTGCCATATTATGCCTATGTACTAGATCTAATATAGACAATATTAAACTGTTTTACGTTAGAATTGAACTCGTTAGCAATTACTTTTAAGTTGTAATTTTAATAGACTAATTATTGCACATTTGTATTTAACTATATTTTTTTCGAAACAGAAGGTGCATATGACCATCTCTAAAGTCAATTAAACTGAGACGGAGTGAAACGAACTGCTTCATTTTAAACTTAAGAAAGTTTGTTACAGCGAGCCGCGGCTTAGTAGAGGTCTGTATATTATGTAGTTTAGAGCACGTGTTTGGAACAAGAACAAGTATTATTGATGAGCAATTAACACCTTCGACATTTGCTTATAATAAAATGAGGAAGCATCTATCCTCAAAAGGATAGGGAATGACACTCTATCCTACCAAAGCCATAAATGAAAAGTGTTAAGTGCTTTTATTATTCTTTGTAAGATAAACATTTAATGAATTTATTTGTATTCCTATATTATTAAAATAAAGGCGTTTATGAAGCAGTAAGTTCTGTATGATAACTGTCTCCTGTGATCCGAGGATTCGCCTGAGGATACAAGCTCACCAAGCATGTTAACCTGGTTAAAATTTAAAGATCTTATAAAGCTAAGATTGGCTGGTGCAAGGAGGCCTCGAGAGGCAGACCCTATCACGAGAGCAGATCTCATTCACAAAGGATTCATTCCTCTCTACTCCACTCCATCGTCTTTCCCTCTTTACTACCCTCTTAAATCTGACCTACTTCAACCTGATACTGCGTTTTTTTTTATCGATAGGAAATATCGCTCAAAAAAATTACATCATTTTGAGGTCTTTAGCGGACCAAGAATACGGACTCTTATGCCTCGAGATGGATTTAAGATCGGATCACACGTAACAATTTTCTTGATACACAAGGTACACACTTTATACAGGCTGGGTATGCCAACAAGAGGACTCTGGAACCCAAAGGGTTAACTGAATGCTAAAGTAACAGAATAAATACATAATTATCAGAAACAGATGGATTTGGACCCAAGCACGAGCAACAACAGGCCACATTGGCTGAACTGATCCGCTCTCATTCATGGAATCAAAGGCTTCCTATGTGAGGGAGAGTTAAGATTAGATCAAAGGTTAACTTATAGTACAAGAGCCCAAGAGGAGAAAAAAGGCAGTTACATCGCCCCAATTTTTAATTATTTTGATGAAAACTATGTATAATTACTAATCAAAATTGATGTGTCTGCCAAGTATAGGTAGGGGGAATAAAAAATGGCGGCTGTTTGAAAGCGATAAAAAAGTTTAATTTTTCATTCGTAGCTCTATATCTTAAAAAGTAGGAACAACACAAGAAAACCTAACAACAGAACGTCATTTAAAGATGAGCAAATTTGATAAAATATGAGCCCTAAAAGAGTTATTTACGTTACATAGTTCTCGAGATATAGCTTTTTAAAAAGCAACATTTCATAAAAATGTTGTATGAGACGTACTGAAAGATCGGTAGTTAGTAAATTTATATTGAAAAATCTATATCTCAAAAACCATTTGATGTACAGAGGTCTATTAGCACTCAAATTAAAACTAGTGTAATGAGCTATAAAGTAGGAAATAATGTTTATCTTCGTAGGAGTAATAGTTTTCTTTTGGGTGTAGCAGAACCAGTTCTAATATAAAAGGATATCTTTTTTTTTTTTTTAAACTTACTTCATAACGAACCAAATTCATTCATGTTCAATATTAAAATATTAATTGGCCGATAAAAGGATATATTTAAAATATATGTCAGAATTGGACATCGGGATCGGTTGTTCCATCTGATAATAAGAAGAGATCTACCTCAGTGTCAACTGCTATTAAGCTTACACTTCTTTGAGCAGTGTCACAACTATAAATAAAGTGTTCATTGAAAAATGTGTTAGTTGTGTAAATGTATAAGTCAGATGCTTATATTACAAATTAGCTGTAATTTATTATCACAAATTATCATATTCATTATTAGGAATTATCTTACATTATCATAATCATTATTAACCATCCTCTTTCCAGTCCCATTAATTTCTATATATATAATCAATTTAACAAGTAAATAACCAAATAGATTTTTTTTTAGTCACTGGTACAATGCCCTAAAATTCGAACAAGAACATATTAAGTGAATGATAGTATCGTCGGTTAGTTACTTATAAGAAGTACTTATGGATGGAGATATGATTGCAGAAAGACATCCCAGATCATGTAATAACATTTTCTAGATTTATGATAATTATAATATACTACAGTTAGGATAATATTTGGTGCCGTATCGTTTACCTGTAGCCACTGGCTGCGACGGCTCTCGCGAAATTCTTGTTCCGCAGGTAACAGACGTCCTTATCCCGAACGAGGGTGTCGATATAATCCAAGTAATCGTGGATAAAGGCGTATCGAACGTCGGACTTGATCTGGTCATCAAATTCAATGAGTAACGATCTATTCATCGGTCTGAAAGTGATTGGAGTTGATAAAGCTAGGTGGGAAAAATAAACTTAGAAATTAATTTTACAACAATGAATTTGGAAAAAGATGATCCAACTGTCTCGAAATAAATTAATGATCATATGAAGTTTTTTTAAATTTAAAATTAATTTTAAAAACTATTTCTTGGAAGAAAATAGTCTTTCTTAATATTTTGACCTCTACACCGTCAGCCAGAATGACAGCCATCATTCAAGACTGCCTTACGTGACTGACTCGGATCAGGAAGAACTCTTTACTACAAGCCCGACTGACACCGAACAGTAAGTACCATGTGAAATGTCTCTTTAGATTTGTTCTAGCAGAAGGCTTGGTTGGCCATTGATTTGGCATTCAAACTGCGAAATGTACAATATAAAGGAAGCACTTCCAGTCTTCCTTACACCTTTTAGTACCCTCCCACCTCCATCCACTTCACATTTTGAATCATAGCATTTCAAGATTTTTTTGTTAATCCATCAGTCTCACCCTTACACGATGAGTTTAAACGTTTATTTTTGTTTTAACTCTGATTCCAACTGAGCCTATATTTTTGTCACACATATACTACACAAAATATGAATAATTTTTAACAACCCACACTATGCTTCAATAGTAGTACAGTATTGAATTAATTCTGACCCACTGTCCTATCCAAGTGTTATTAGTCCAAACAAAGTTATTATTCGTTATTAGTACCAAATGAAAACTTAAAAAAAAAAATTTTGAAACTACAATTTTTTGATCCAAAATTTTAGCCTTGTTATCTTGTTAATTAAGGTCAAAAGAGTAAATTAAGCTTTCAAATGGCTGTATTAACGTAGAAATTGGATAAAATTATTAAATAAGTTATGAAAGATTATATGACAATGGTCAGTGGTAGAAAAACAAATTCTCTAAATAAATCATAGTGAGAGATTTTTATATTTTAATTTCTTTGCAAAATGGTATTTGAGGATTTCAGATGATGCTAAAAACAGATATGATTTGATTATTCCTAAACATATTTTGCTTCTAGCATCATCATGTTTTTTAAATATTTTTAGTGAATTTAAATCATTTAATTTTTCTTCGAAAAAAGGAGAATCGATTGAAATATAATAGCAATGAAGAAATTGTATAATTTCAAAGCTACAACAAAAACAAAACAAAAATAACAATACAACAAAAACATAAAAATGCTTAATTTTGTTAGTGATTTTTCATTTTTACCGGAGAAATCGGGATTGTCAACAACCTTCCTCGCAAAATCTTTAACATTTAGAAAAAAGCCGCAACACAATCAGCTGAACGGTATAGTACAAGAGCCGGGAAGAAAATGTCGGCTGTTTCAAAACCTTAAAAAAACATTAATTTTTCATTCGAATCTCTATATCTTAAAAACTACCAACAACACTAGAAAATCTAAAAGAACATTATTTAAAGAAGAGTAAATTTGCTGAAATATAAGCGATAATAGAGCTATTTAAGTCTAATAGTTATACATAAATGTACTGAAATATCAGTAGTTAGAGAATCTATTTTAAAAAATCTATATCTCAATAACCATTCGACGTACAAATGTCTATTAGCACTAAAATTAAAGCTTAATAATTGTACTATAAAGTAGTTTATGACCTTTACCTTCGTAGGAAGAGTAGTTTTAATGATATTTGTTAAAATAAATTGATTTATAGTTATTCATTCAAATTAAAGCTAGTTAAATCTACTATAAAAATTTTTATGACATTTATCTTTGTAGGAGTTGCAGTTTTTATGATATTTGACAAAATAGACTCACAAAATGTTAATTTCTACTTGTTTGTATAAAATGTTAGATTTTTGAAAAATATATATCTGTAGACCACTTCCACGCACATATGTCTCCCAACACTCAAAATAAAGGAAATTTAAGTTACTATAAAGTAGTTTATGACACTTATCTTCGTAGGAGTAGTAGTTTTTATGATATTCACATATGAATATAAATTTGGCAAACGCAAAATTTGTCCCAACAACTATAAATCAATTTATTTTAGCAAATATCGTGAAAACGACTACTCCTATGAAGATAAGCGTAAGGAACTACTTTATAGCTCATTAAACTAGCTTTAATTTGAGTGCTAATAGACATCTGTAGGTCAAATAGTTTTTGAGATATGTTTTTTTCAAAATAAGTTCACTAACTACTGATCTTTCAGTACGTTCCATACAACATTTTTATGAAATGTTGCTTTTTAAAAAGCTATATCTCGAACTATTAAACGTAAATTGCTCTATTAGGGCTTACATTTTAGAAAATTTACTCTACTTTAAATAATGTTCTCTTTGATTTTCTATTTTCGTTGTTATTTGTAAAGATATAGAGCTCCGAATAAGAAATTAATTATTTTTAACGTTTTGAAACAGCCGCAATTTTTTATCCCCCCTACCTATACTTGGCAGACTCATCAATTTTGACTAGTAATTAAACCTAGTTTTCAATAAAGTAATCAAAAATTTGGGCGAAATAACTGCCTATTTTCTCCTCCTGGGCTTTTGAACTAATATGACAGCAGATAAAGTACGGACAGACAAATATATATAATATTATAAAGATAATATTGGTTACGAAGTACAATTCGCTTTAAATGGATAATAATAGTTCAATTTAGATAGTTTTCATCTTATTTGTTTGAGAATTTAATTATCTTAAGACAGCAGTCGATTTATTCCGAACACACTTTTTTTTTTTTTTTTTTTAATCACTTGAAATAGTTATTTGTTGTTAAAACTTATGCTTACTGTACATCTCCAATCTTAGAAGAACCAGCATTAAACAATTTAGTTTTATGGACTTTGTATTTGCAAGATTACGGCCACGTAACAAAGGAAGCTGATTATTAAATGTTTATTGCTGTGTCCCTATTGGTCATAGGGATATCCTAAATAGCCTAATGCCTTCCATATTAAATAATATTTAGTAAAAGTAGTAGTAAAAAATTTAACACAAAATTAATTTTTCGAATCAGACCAATAGTTCTAGAGATCAAACAAATTCTTTGACTTTATAAAATGGTATAGACTGTATCTGATCAGATATAGATATTCATTTGCAATGAAAATAATGAGTACTGATCGTTTGTACAATCCGAATGCAAATGTATGAATAAAATTCCTTGTCAAACGACTCTTCAAGAGTTAAAAGTGAATGTTTATGAGCATTTGATATGTGAGAGTCAATTCTGTGAACCACTGACCAGTTTATGAACCCTCAACTATATTCGGTATAGTAGAGGGTTCATAAAATGAGGAAATTACTACAAGTCTCAAATTATACTTTTTATAGAGAAGGAACATAAAAATATAATTTTTATTTATTTATTTTAACAGACGCAAAAAAGATATTTCAGTCGCTTCAGAGATGAATAGATTTATAGATCGTGCGTGCTTCCATCTTCTCAGCAGGAAGATGAATTCCATTTCTCACCCTCCACTTCGCGAAACCATCTGAGTATGATGATATCGCTGTTGAATTAGCATTCTCTAAGAAGACAATCTCCTGAACTGATTAGATTAAATTGTTGGAGAAAACAAAGATTGTTTCATTAAGAAATATATGTGTATAAGGAACTCTGTCTGTATGTTTAACTTGATATGAATGGTTCATGATATTAAAAAATGTTTATTTATCGGTTTAAATATGTTAGTTTATCGCACCCATAGGTACGGGGGTATAAAGTCATGATGAAACCGGGGTAGCCGGGTAGCCTCTTTTTCTGCATTCTGGTGATGCATTTTAAGAGGGAGTTGAGGAAATTTGATCATTTGGGAAGGGGTAGTCTGTATCTTGTGTCAGTCTTTTGGGGATGGGCCTCACCAGGTTTGTTGATTCAAATAATAAGTTACTTATCCTCAGTCGAGCCTGAATCTGAACAGACCTGTGTTATTTATTGGTAACATTTATATACCTTTTTAAATGATTCTTGACTCTTGTTGCGACTACGGAAGATTGTTCTGCAAAAGATCCCTACTGTTCGATATCTCATTAAAAAGTAAGCATCAGTCGGGCTGATTGTGTAGCGATCTTCGCGATTCGAGTCAGTATGGTTTTTGAATGACTGTCAATCACCGTGTATGAGTCCCTTTAAACCTACCGAACTACGGATGGCATGTATATATATTCCTTTTTTTTAAATCTATTTTTAATATTTATTATTTTTTTACTGATTTTATCAATCTATTATATTTTATAATA
>NW_027107501.1:385854-405784 GCF_000696795.3 Halyomorpha halys
AAAATACCATGGATTTTTATTTTATTTAACTTTATTTTAAAACCTGACAGTAGCTTCACCGCCACTACATCTACTCTCAGCTATCACACATGACCTAATGCGACACTGCTACCACGAAATTAGATACAGTCATGACAGATCTAAAGGGTGTAAAACATGGTAACCATATTCACCTTAACACAAATTTGTATTATATGGTATATAACGAAGCATAAGTTGATTCTAAATTAAAAATTATGTATATTTTTACCAAATCCATTTATTTCATACTTAATTCTTTTATAATTTTAGATTTTAACTCATAGTTAAAAATATACTTTTGTTAAGTAGGTTAAATGACAAAGAGACTGTAAACATAGTGTATAATGATTTTACTACGCTTTACTTCAAATAGGTAAGGAAAAACCGAAATTACTTCTTATTTTTTTTTTTTTTTTGGGGGGGGGAAGAATAACTCAGATCTAATTTGCTTGCGCTCATACACAAAACCTTAAACCAGGTCTTTAGCATTTCTATAACAAAAAGAGCTCTTGTCAGAATTGTTGACTGACATTGAAAATATTAGATTTAATTTGGTAATCATTAAGAAACAGGGTCGGGTGGCCATCTTTGTCGGTCGATATGTTTTACTTACAACCAGCTCTCACTGACCATAACTTAATACCAATATTATTGTTTTAAAAATGGAATTTCTAACAAATTCTTTTAAAATCCTATAAAATCAATCATTTTTTACCACCGAATACCTCGTTGGGGCCTGTAATCTATCCTGCTATATTTGCACTGGTGTAATCAGTATGTCGATTTCTCATCGCCGGATCAAGCCAAAATACGCATAAATCCGACTCAATTTATGATTTAAGGTTTTATTTAGCTCACAGAAACAGAAATATACTTTTTTTTAAAAATGTAAATTTGATATATTTTAATATTATTAGATGAACCCATAACATCTGGATACAAGTTGAAGAAAATCATTATATTGATAAAATGGAGAAACTAAACTGTCAGTTTCTTTTATGCAAGACCATGTTTATAGAGTTCTTATCACACTTTATAGGGTAACAATAAGCCTTCATGAAAACTTTATTGCTCACATAAAATCGTTTTACTAACAATAAATACCTTCCGTTAAACTGATACTACATGCACTTTTAGAGATGTGTCAAAAACAACAAACTAAATTTAACCAATGCAAATATTTATTTCCTGAAGATATTAACTGAGAAGCAATATTTTAACACAGACCTACATGTTTGTCACTCGTTAATGTAAATCCAAAATACCTACAAATCCTCGGTAAACAAAGAAAGTAAACAAGGCGTCAATATTCACACGCTTGTGTCGGCTATTACCTTCGATTGATACTATACTATACTATGGCGGAATCGAAAGTAATTGTAAATAAAACGGCAATGTAGGGACAGGGGATTAATAGTTAACCCATAAATTCAACTTTCGTTCTAAAATTTTTATTAGATAGTTGTCAATTTAGTTTCCAAGACAAATTGCTGCTTTGCTTGAATATTGGCACATCTAACAAAAGAAGTTTTAGTTTAATTTTTAAATAAGTGTGTTCAAAAGATATAGTAGACAAGGGTTTCTTTCTTTACTATTTTTTTAAAATTTATTTATTGATCTCCCACAACCTCGGGCAATAAGTAATGGTGATAAATGATCACATTCTTACCAAAATTAAAGAAATGAATGAATACAATATGTATATAAACTTAAAAATAAATAAAATGAACATAATCAAACTACATGAAGAAATAAAGATAAAATAAAATAAGTAAAATTTTAAACTACATAACTATAAAAGATAAATTAATAAATAATTAAGAATAATATAAAAGCATATAAATAAGCATATGATTAAATAAAATTTCTACAGCCATGAAAACTGTTAAATAAAATAAAAATATAAAAATAAAATAAGTAAAATTTTTAGCTGATGTAACCATAAAAAAATAAAATAAAATAACGCTTCTCTACTCTGGTCCTTTATAACAATAGTCTCTAACTCATAGTAATATGCAGACTAAGGCGAAACCTTTTTTTTTTTACTCTATATGTACCCAACCTATTACCATAGTGGGAGGTCATTGTTTTCATTATGTGGGACCGCCAAAAAATGAAAAGAGTCCACCCTCAGGCTGGATTCAAACCAGCGTCGCCCTCAGTTCTCAGGTGGCCAAGACCCGCCTCTCAAGCTAAGGACAGCTCAACTAAGGCAGAAACTGCCAAGATGACGGTCTAGCTTTACGCCCAAATATACGATAGAGTTGGAAGGTGAGCTCACCGTATCATTCACATGGAGAGTCTTCGGCAATCTTGATCTCTTGTGCTTTGTGTGCGCGAACTCACCACAGCCCGTTTTGGCTGCATTGACTGAGATGTTCAAGTAGCCCAGCTTTTGAACAATCTCAGAGCATACTGCTTCAGCCTGATGTAGAGCTGTCTCGGCAGATGGCACACTAAGCCAAAATATAAACCGTTTGCGACCCACCCCCACTCCTAACTTGGGCCAAAGTGGCTCCCTTCGAAAAATATTTAATGATTACATTGCTTTCATGTGTATTCTGTGGCACTATAATTATATTTTTATTTAATTATTCTCTTTAGTATATTAATGCAGAAATCGAAAATATTGTTCAGAGCCTTGCAGAAAAAATAAAGTTTTTTTTAAAGTAAATATGAAATTATAAAATATCATTACAATATTAAAGTAGAAAAAAAAATTAAAGATCAATTTTGAAATAAAACCATCCACCATATCATAAAACATAAGGTAAACTAACCTCAAATAAAATCAAATGAAAAAAAATCAAAGACGAATGAACTGAAAATAATTAACAGTGTGATAGCAATAGAGGTTGAAAATTAAACTTAACCTAAACCGTCCGCCTACCATGGAGGCTGGTAAAATCAGAATAGGTTAATGTGTATAAATGTATACGATGTGAATATAAAAATGAAATAAAAGAACATTATAATCTACAATAGTGAAAATTAAACTTGACTGAAAAAAATCAAGAAATATACATACTAAAAAAAAAAAATACAGGATTTTATGTGACTGTAAATTAACATAAAATAATGAAACAAACTAAATTATTTAGAATATGGTAAGGGAAATGAAATAGATAACGATTGATTCACCGAAGTTTCGCCCCACTTTGTAGAGTTTCATCAGGGTTGAAAAGATACAAAACTAAAAAATCTTTGTATGTTTTAGCCCCGATGAAGTGTGGCGAAACGTCGGAAAATAAATAGTTGTTATCTATCTTTTTTTTTTTTTCTTTTGACCGCAACCCTGACCAAGTTCATAATTTGAAATAATACGGTCAATTATTTTTATATATGAAACAAACTAAAGTATGTTGACTCACAACTCAGACAAACGACAAATGTCATCTTTGTGTCTTGTACGAAAGTGAAGAGATTCCCCGATGAACCTCTGAGGCATGGTAAAAGGAGGCATAGCGCCTATAAGTAAGTCCTCTTACGGAATAATTAATTTGGAACTGGCCAGACAAATCCTCGTTGCGAGGTAGTTTTTAACTGTGTAGACATATGTTTTTCTTCAAGTTGGATAGATAGATCGATTCTAGTGTTTATTTTCATTTGTATATAACATAAATTAACAATAAATGTATATAACTAATTAATAAATGTACCATAAACAAATAATAAGCTGTATAATTTTATAAATATATTGCAATGAAACGAAATGAAAAGATTGATTATACAATGTAAGGCAAAATGATGTGAAGCCTATGTTTATGGTTATACACGCCCAACCATGTGTTGTTGGCTGCAACATATCCCCCACCAAAAGTTTGATTAAAATTTAAATATTGCGTAAAATTATGTATAAAATATTATATTTCTCCTGAAAGAACGTTTACTAAGAACGAAGTTATGTTCAAACGACCATGAAATGACAGAAAATGGCCATGAAATGAGCATGAACTATTGGAGATGCTGCGCTAATGAAGCTGTTAGAAAAGAATGGAAATAAGGACTGAACATGCTTTGCTGATTCCAAAGAAAGTTTAGGAACTGCAGTACAATTTATTTAGTTATAGGACGAATAATTACCAAGTATGAAATATTGTTTAAAGTTTAAAGTATAGTTGATCGAAATAATTACCTTCATGAAATGTGTATATGGAGAATTAAAAAAAAAAAAAAATCAAACTTGTAATGGAGTAGGTGATATATTTGTGTAAATAGACTAAAATGTATTTACGAAAAGGAAGCATAACGTAGGACGCGCCCTTCCTCAACAATGTGTTTCGGGAGGGATTTGCCGAGAAACGAATGAATGTTTTAATGAATTAGTTATAGACAGGTCAGAATCCACATAGTCTAAAGTAATCGAAAGAAGAATACATCCGAGGAGTGTAGCTGTATCAGATTCTTAGAAAGGATACATAAATATATACGGAATGGACAACAAACATTAAACTGTAGAGCATAAATATCACTTTTTTAACCCAAAGACGCAAAAAATCGAAAGATTATGGGAATCAGCTAAATGGGAATATAAAAAAGAAGAGGAACAAATCGAAATTCCCTAGCATCTTTTTTAGCAGAATTCATGTGGTGCACTCAATTTTTAGTAGATATAAAGGATTTTTTGTTAGAAATCTTAAACAAGAGTTAATTATTGAATGCAAACTTTGGGTGGAAAAATTAATTTATTGACTAAAACAGGAAGAGTACAAATATTCACCAGTCGACACATATAAAATATTATATTTTTAAAACAATATAAACTGAAAACAAACCTGTGGATGCTGCACAAGCGCCCTTTGATTCGTGCCCGAAAACCGACTTAACTTGTACCATCCAAACCAAGTAACCTACCCGACTAACCTACACATGCGCGAATTTGTCATTGGTTGGCTAACGTTCAGGAGCACCTTTAAATAGTCCGAAAACTTTAGAATTAATAAACCTTAACTATACAATATAATCATATGTGTAAATAATATATTAACCGCGTGTATTTAAAGGCATTAAAATAAGTTTATAGTAAAAAGTAAAAGTTCTTTCTAGCCCGAGCGCAAAGCGCAAGGTTGAAGTGAACCCTTTTGAACCCAGCAGGGACCCTCTTCTTCAGAGGGACAGGATAAAGACGAGGAATTGACTTCTGAATTTTTCAAGACTCTATCAAAGGTAGACTTTAAGCTCCTTTTTCTTGATGGGTTTTAATACTTAATAAATCCTATGAAGATACGGATAGATAACAGATTAATCTCGTTTAAGAATAGCTACAGCTTTAATAAATTCTATGTAGTTATGGAGAGGTTACTACCGAAATCGACAATATCCCAGGAATAACAATCAAACATTCAGCAGAAGCTGATAATCTTTAAAATTCATCATTTTTTTTTTTTAAATGATCAATGTAATACTTGAACGATGGCAACTACCCGATTAACAAAATCCAATAATTATTGAGGAATCATCTCTCCTTCCAAATTTTATAAATTATTTACTCCTATTTTACTAGTAGAATCACGGAATTCAACCGACTGCCAGAAGCTAGTTAATATTTTGACGGAACCAGGAACAACAAAGGAGTAAATCTTGAAAGCATGTGAGTGAATAAAAAATTTAATTAATTTCGAATCGTTAATATTTATTCCGGGAAAATTGAATTCTTTTCACATTTAAAACATAAGAGACTCCTCTTCTCCAGGTTTGTTTTATTTATCGCTGGAATACGTCATTAGAATAGTAATCCATGGTGAGAAAAATGTATCTATGGTTGGCAACATAGCTGTATATACGATGATTGGGTTCTGTTAGACGAATATACGAGTAAGAACATACATTATGTGGATTTATTTTTGCGTTTTTTGCTAAGAAGCAGTCCACTTTGGCTCGTTACACTCGCTCAAGTGATACATAAACCTCAAAAAGATCTTCTTTTCAGTTAATGTCAGACTTCCTTTCATAGAAGGCGATTTCAGAATTTAGATATTTTTTTTCTCTGAGAACTTCGAAGCATAATGGCTAAAATATGTAAAAAAGACATCAGAGAAAAAAAAAATAACAACTTGAAAAAGAATAAACAAATTTATAAAAATCACAGAATAAGTAACCGATTAACAAAATAAACTAAGAACTATTCTCGAGGGAATGAGTTTAATGGTGAGGTAAGCTGCTGAAAAAAGTGAAGCCAAAAAAGTTGGGGTCTGATGGGCAAGGTGGGGACCAATCACCGGCTGTCTTCTGTCCCTGATTTCAAGATGATTGATTATTGAGTTAGTTCTGGCACGTCGCACGAATTTCTTGATTAAAGTGGGAATTTATCGAGATCGACTAAATGGATTTTTATTATTGATGAACAACATTACTGAAAAGTTACGAATTAATGAACAATTTTACACATAATTACATAACTGGTAGAAATTAAGTAAACATTTTTTTTTATTTATTTATTTTTTTATTATTCCTTTCTTTCAAGTAGAGTAGTTTAGTTCACTCTCCTAAAACGATAAGAAAAGTTGCAGTGTTTTTCATAACCACCACCTAAAGCACTTGGAGTCACCCACCATCAACCCAATTGCCAAACGTTTTATTAAGGGACTGTCTTTGACCCATCGATCCATATAAGCAAAATTAAAATTGTTTTATAGATTTGATGATAGGAGTAATTAAAATACAAAAATATTCGATAATTTACAGAAATATTAATTTTAATAATGATTAAACTAAAAATTAAATATACGAAAAGGGAAAAAAATATTAATTACTAGTTGCTAGAAGAAAAGAGGGAGAAGAAAGCAATTGAGAAAATAACTAAAGAGATAGTTGGAAGGAGCAGAAAAAATGACTTATGTATGGGATTTAAAATTGCTATTGTTAATTATAATCTTATATGTTCTTTTCTTTAAATAGTACAATGTTTGAGGGGCATATATAGTAGTTAAATAAGGTTCCAAAAATACTTAAATTACATCAGCCATTTTTTTAAAGAGAAAACATCACTCTTATTATACAAATTATTTTAGTCTGTATATATAATTTTGTAAAAAAATTAAAAATTTATTTAGCCATATTAAAGATTTATTGATAATCGTTGAATTTTATATTCCTATTTGCTTAGAGTTGCCTAAATATAATTATTTTTTAAAAATAGAAACGGTTAATAATTTAATAATATAAATATCTTTTTCAACTTTGATTTAAGGCCGGTTGTACCAATCTCCAGCAAAACTAAGATTTGTCCAAGAGTTTAGTAAAACTCCGCTTACTTAGCGACCTGTTTCTGGTTTACAGTTTTGTTTACCGGGTTACTAAGTTACCGTAACTGAGATAACTGCCGAAATCCGCAATTCCTGTCGCTAATGTTGAAAATTTTGGGTCCAATTAAATTTAAAATTGTTTTAACAGCCACTGTTTAGATTCGAAATCGCTGAAACAATTCTTCATCTGAAAATGATTTAGTCGAGGACGGAATAATTTTTTTTTATTAATGCCAGAGCAACTAATTGTTTGAAGTTTCGTCTGTCAAACATTTTATCTCGATAAAATCCATTTTATTGACTTTTTTTGTACATAAAGGGGATAATACAATACACCTTCGCTACGTAACAGATCTAACTAGACCTATGGAAGGTTCCTTTTATGATTACCTACTTTAACATAGATTTCCTCTAAATCTCAGTTAAACCGGCTATTATTGGCCGGTAAAGATTACTGCCACATTTTAAGATTAACTTTTCTAGCGGAACGTGTAATTATTCATTTTACCTGAGGTGTAAGAAATCATTTTTTCTTATGGCGATAGTGAAATCGACCCTTGAATAGATTGATAACCTCATCTTTACTGTTCTCATTGCAGCACATAAGAAAGATAAACACAAATGAAAATGAAATTACTATAAAAATATTTAATAATTTTGTAAGAGATAACATACAAATACTTGACAGGAGAAACAAATAGAATAAAGAAGGTGGGACTTCCGTAGCCTAAAGTCTATAAGAGGGTTGGCAGTCATGTTTAATTTGACTTAGGAGAAAGTTAAAGACAGCTATTGGAAGTGAATTTTATTAGACCCGATGAGATGAACGGTTTCCAATTAGCCCCTGATTAAAATTCTCAATCCCTAACCAGGTTACTCTAGGAGATAATGTATTTGTTTTGGGGGATTTTGTCTCCACATCGGGAATTTTCAATATGATTTTTTTGTTTCCTCGCTAACGAATGTAGGGAAGTTTGTATTCATATTGGAATAAAAAAAAAATCCTCAGAATTGATAATTTTCACACGTATTTTATGTTTTTGACATAAAGGAAAAAATCAGTGTCATGCTTGTCCGTCTGTCTGGGGAAAAATTTATGATTGGATCTAATTGATCGACCCATTCATTAAATATTCAGAGAATATGCAGGTTACACGAATGCCTTTTATGCTTTAATAACGTATAAATGACGCTCCGTAATTTTTAATCTATTCACGCCTGGACCTAGTAACAGAACTACATAATCTATAAATCGAATATCGCTTATCCCTGTATTTCCCTTGGCTCGATAAGGAATTATTTTTTGAATTACATTTATTTATCTATTAATTTCTTATTAATTAAAAAAATGTTTTTTGTTTCTTATCACTCATGGTTAGAAACCAGATTTTTATGAAACTGCTATTCCCTAGCTCCAAATTCAGTTAATCCCCGACAGGAATTCGAATCATGAAAAATACATTCTATAAACACTAGTTTTATTACGCAGGACATTGCACTTTTAAAGCTTTTTAGTAGACTTAGTAATGTTTACTACCAATTTCTTTTTTCATTATTCACCTTTAGTTTGAAAAAGTGATTATTTTGCGAGTTTAAAATTTAAACAAGGTTAGGTAACGTTTTCATATTTCAATATTATAAATTAAACAATAAAGTGTTTTTGCAGGATTTTTACTGCTAATAAATTTTAGAAATAGGCTGAAAACTATTTTCAAGGAAAATTAATTATTTTAAACAATACATTTGCACTGTACGGATTTTTCATATCTCGTTGAGATGCACCTTGAACTCGAAAACCGGAGTTTGTTCCTGAATCTATGCGGCGAGCTTTCTTCATCTTCTGCGACCTTGTCCTAATCTTATCTCGTGATGTGTTGTAGGCGCAGCTGTCTGCAAATTGGCGGTTCTGCAGCGGTTTCCGGGAAGAAAATCCAAACAACCCATATTTATATTTGTTTTGGATATTAAAAAAAAAAAAATGTGGAGCAAAAAAGATGTTAAAAATAAATAATAAACAGAACATTTCACAGATATATGTGTACGTGCAGGACGCTTTAAAAATTCAGGAATGAAAAACTGAAGGATCTTCCCACATAATTATCATAATTTTAATTGCTCCATAGTGAATCACCGGAGAAAAAAAGTTTGATTTATTTATTATAATTTTCTTTACATTAGTTGTTGACTTATTTTGCTATCATTTAACTCCTTAATATACTTATGTTTATTTGAGATGTGCGTATTTTTTATTATTATTTCATCATTATTATTATCCATTTTTTATCTTTATCTTTATTATTATAATTTTTTATTTTGTTTTTAATATTTGTTATGTATAGATAGTACGCATAGCCTAAATGCTCATTACCCTAAGGTTTAGTAGATTGCATAATTCCACAAAATTATATTTGGTTAAAAAAAGAGAATATAAATAAATTCGAGAAAACTTTCATAAAAGTATATAATAGCAAATGGCAGAATATTTAACGATATTTTCTTTTGGACGATTTTAGAAATTTTTACTTTTATGAATTTTATAGATTTGCGATAAACTATGTTGAAAATTTAAAGGAATTTTTTTCAAATTAATTTATTTGAGCTACATGCTAAAAATCTTGTAAAAGTAAATTTAAAACGAATAAAAATTGGTAAAGCCAAGGAAGACCGTTGTTCTTCAAGAATATCAGGAAAAAAATTAACAGAAGTATTTTAGTCTTTTACATTTTTTAATTAATTTATTTATTTATGAAAATTATGATGATGCAATTTACAAATCAAAGACAACTTAGATTTTGATATAAAGTAATAATTCTTTGACTCAAATCATGACTCAGGCTTTAATACTCTCTACGAAAATTGTATTTTAGATCTCACATAATGTTAATTAGTGTTTGTTGCCATGTACACTATAAGAATTTCTTTTATATTACTTTACATACTTAACAAATACAAATTAGACCAGCGTTAGTCAAGAACCTATTATTCATTAATTAATTAAAATATTAACAATTTGGCTGATGAAAATTAAGAGTTTATGTGCAATATTTTTTAATTTTTCAACTATAATGATTTTCTGAAGTAGGGAAAGGATTGATGATAAAACATAGTGTCGTGTGTAACCTGGACAAAGGAACAAAACACAAAGAACAGAAACAAAAACAATTTTTTTATTCCAAAGAAACGAAATTATTCACAACACTTTACTAACCTAGAGTTAATCTTCTGTTGTTTTTTTTACACACTATCCAAGAATATCTGTTTTAATTTATCGATAATTTTAATTATAATCGATCGGTCAGATAACCTCGTTACAATATTTTGAATAGAACAGAAAAAAAAATTTGGAAATTTGGAAAAAATCTTACAATATACCACTACAGTTTTCTGATGTTGGGGAAAGATTTCCCCGAAACGTCAAGGTAATGAAGTTATGAGAATATATGCATATATGTCAAAATTTAAGTTGCTTTGGAATTTAGTAAATGAAAATTATAAACTTCCAAATTTATAAAACGATTTAGAAATAAATGAAAGAAATTATTATTTAACTAAAATAAAACTTATTATTAACGGAAATTAAGTGGTAGAAAATCGTATGTTTATGTTTCTTTTAAAACTATTTGTGAATTCATTTTTAAAGATATTCTCTGAATACAATTAGCTTTTAATACGTACATTATATCGTCAACTATTATAACTGAGTGGCAGACCCCCACGGAAGCTTCTCTGTCACGACATTAAATAATTTAAATCGATATCTAATAAGGTAAAAGTCGATACTTTTATCGATAATTTCGGAAGCAATTTTTTTATAAAAAAGAACAAAGAACATGTTAAAATTAAAAATATATAACACTGCCCCTCCAGAATGCTAAGACAATGCACCCTCCAAGGGATGTCGTAAATTACAAGCCTGGATTATAAGGCACATACTCGTCATAGTCGCTTAGAAGTTTTTTTCTAAACCGGAAAAGTTTATAAGTATGCATAAATATCAGAAGGGTGCTCTTAATGCCAACGTCCATGGACCCTCCCTTCCTGTTTAATTCAACTTTTGACATCGCCAGTGGAGATGGTATTTCCTAGTCGGTAAGGTTTTTTGGGCGCCATTTTTTTTTTATTGGTCTGTTTTTGAAGTATTTAAATATTTATATCAAATTATATAGAATTTATAACATCCAAAGTCCAAATGATGTCACAATTTACTCTGTTCCAATACAGCTCAGCACTGTAAGGTAGGAATTATTATTTTTCAAAAAATCTGGTATACTATTGAAGATAAAAGTTATGCTGTAACTGGAGTGAGCGAAAATAAGTTATGAGCCGAAACGTTGCTGAGTGCATTGAGAAGGTAGATGGGAGAAGTTTAAGAATAGGTGCAGCCAAAGTATCCTTCTAAAACTTTTTTTTTTTACTTACTTCTTGTCATTTACAATTGTATTTATAGTAAAAATAAAATAAGTAAATGTGATAAGCTCTAATGTCATCAATAATCTGTGGAGAAAAACATTGATTACCATTTTGAGTTATAAAATGAGGTAATTGAATAATTACTATGAACCTTGACAGTGATATTTAGAGGAGCACACTTATCTACCGTATAAGAAAGCTTTTAGAAATAGTACTAAAAATTAAAAAGTAAAAAAAAAATAGTTTTTCCACTTAGGTGTCTTAAAATAATAAATAGTATTAATTAAACCTATAAATAAAATGTTATTGCTACGGGGTGGTCTCCCTTGCCACCACCATTTACTATCTGTTAGAACAATGGTATATAAATTCAATAATTTATTATTGAACAAAGAAACGTACTTGAATTGCCTATTCTCTGTAAATGAATTTTTCATTTGCTTTCTTCTTGACCTTAAATCAATCACGGAAAGTTTTTTAAAAAAAAAATATTTTTTTCTAACTATTAATTTATTTTCATTATTAAAGCTTCTTTATAGTTCCTACCTAAAAGATATTTGAATTTTGACTTTAAAATATGTAAACTAGTACCTAGTTCTTGAATAAAGAAGTATGTAACTAATCAAAAAATAATTAAACCCGTGTTTGTTTTCCCTGTTATCAGAGTGTAGGCCGCAAAGGTGTAATGGGGAAAGTTTTTGTAAACACTGCCTAAGAATACTTTAGGCAAGCTAACAGAAACGGTTTCGACTCATGAGGATATATTTGAGTAGTTAAAAAAATAAAACAATATAGGAGTCCAGAATTTAGTTATTTAATAATTATTTTTTAGTGATAACTATTATTTTATAGCGATTAGTAAGACCGAAAAACATAACTCAAGAGTTTATCAAGAAACAGTAAATAAATAAACCGGTAAGGTTTCGCATAATGATATTTTTTATATGTATAATAATACATTGTAGAAGTGGGTAGCTTATTGGTAAGGCACTGTGCAAAAAACTTGACTCAGGTTCGAATCCGGCTGCGGTTAGTAATTGTTTTTTTCTGTTACTGTATCCGTAGGTCAATCCTGTGGGTTCCTCCCAGCCCCATGAAGTGGGTACCCTTAATAGGGTAAAAATCTGGCGGTCGAGCATTATTGTGACCAAATCACCTCCGCTGCCCTACATTAGTGCAAAATTAGTGTATGAATGTAAACAAAAACAATTCTCACTTGAACAACGTTAATAATATTAATTAAAGCAAAGAAAATATAGACAAAAAGTCCAAAACTCCTCACCAAAACTTAAGTAAGAAATATTTAGTCAATCTTGGGCATTAACATTGTGAAATATTTCAAACAGTTTACCTATTCATGTATGCCGTCACCAACCAACATGACACCAACCCATCCAGTACGCTTTTTTCTCTCATGAATGTTGGTCCAAAGTTTTACTTAAAACTTGTCCACGTACAAGCATAATAAATAATGAATAATGAAATATTAAATTTGTTTAAATAATTCATCAGGAGTATGGTCTTAATTAAAAATAGATTTTAGGTCTGTCGGTCGGCAATGTTCAAAAGAATACTGATATCGCAATATTTTTTTATTGCATTTTTATTTTTACATAACCTGTCTATGGGATATATATGAAGGAGAAGTATTGTGATCGTAAAAAAAATCGATTATATACGTTTTTAGGGCCCAACCAATAATAACCAAGTCTCTCAAAATGATCTATGTGCAAGTGTGTGAATAGCCTAGATCAAAAACGAAAAATTGTACGAAACTGAAATATGAATATAGTACGGTTTTATGCCTGGGATGTGACAGCAACAATCGACTCACTGCAAGTGCCACTTTAGAGAGTTGATTTGCTCAAATTCGGTTCTAACGATTTTCATTAAACTCTGTATGCCAATGTAAAATTAGGTGATAGTTAATATTGATTTAATGGTTTTTAAGTTTGAAGGGAGATAGTCCGGGTAGCGGTCAATAAAGGTACTAAAATAGTATAATAAAGTATTTATTGTTCAAGAACGTTTTTAACGCCCACGTTGCAGGGCTTCATCAGGAATAAAAAATATTTTTCATACTTAAATGATATAAACTTAAATGAACATAGTAAATGAAAAATTAAAAAGATGTACAATGAAAAATAAAATTAAATAAGAATAATAAAAGGTATAAGACAAGTACCGAAAATGGAATAACAAGTTCTATTCACGGTTGGGCTTGTAAAGGTTCCATATGAACCTCTACCTGCCGTAACATATATTAACTATGAGATGATTTGAAGACAATCAGAAAAAGCATTAATTTGTTTTCATTTACTACACCTGGATGGATACTCCAAAATAAACAAATTCAATTGAAGATAAAACCATCCGATAATCCTACAACATTTTCTTAATTTTTCAGTGTTCCCCTGATCAAATTCTTCCTTTCCATTTCTCAAAACCAACTTTTTATAGTGATTTATTGTTCACTTTCCTTCCGGTTCCTAGATTTCCGATTTTCAATAGAAAAAAATTTTATTTGGATAAAAAAGAAAAAAACGCGTTTTCTTGTAACTTGGAAGTCGTTCAGTTTCGTTTTACCTTCAAAAAATTTAAAACAAGAGAGTTTTCTCGAAAAATATCTGCTCTAGAGGGGGGGGGGATTAATTTAAATTTAAAGCAGGGAGGTAAGCGAAAGTTGTGTGTTGCGCGCATACATTATGTACTTATTTCAGATATTTTTATTTCCTTAAAAAAAAAAATAAAACATATTTTTTATACGGCTCGTTTTTCTGCGAATTTTTCAGATTAGGGTGAGTTTTACAGATATGGATGACTAAAGATTTTATCATATGGTAGAAGACAGATCAGGAGTGGGACCGGTCTTACCAGTGGATAGAATATTCAATGAACTAATAAATAAGCTCAGCAATATGTGTCTCCATTCGTTTTGTCTGTCCAAGTGCTAGGCAAGCAAATTTAAGATCGATATTCCAAAAAAACCTCAAATCGATTTTATCCACTAAAAGCTGTTATTGAATTTCTAATGTATAATACACCATATCTTCGGAATGATTATAAATATGTATTCTTTGTTTAAGCTTTAAGGAATTTTCTTTTTCATATATTTGTTTTTTTTATTATCTAATATCACAAAATTTAGTGCGGTATGATCTTATAACTTTGACTTACCCTCTCGTTCCTTTCAAATGAGATATTTCTATACTATTCACTGTGACGATATATTCTCGTACTAATTTTGCAAATGTCTTTTTTAGTTAACAGATAAACCCGAATTCAATTTCGACATTTTTAAAAAGGGTATTTTTAATAATATTTCTTTGCTGTGATGCGGTTGAAGGAGAAGCGCCAGGATCGTCCTAAAGCCTTTCAGTTTCGTATAACTTTTCCTTTTTAAGATAGATTGTTCACACACACAGACCATGCAAGTTGCGTCCCTATCAATTTTAAAAGGCTCAATGAATTAAGTCCCACAGTAAGTACTAAGTACTTAAGTCTCATATTGTCAGAATAAAACTGAGCGAAATGAAGTTTCTGTCGAAACAAAACTGAGACAATGTTTTGTCCTGTTTTGTACAACTCTCTGAGATAGATCGTATTTTTAGCTTAGGAAGCTTACAAATAAAATTCATTATTTATTTATGATAAACAACTTTATTATGTTTGTCCTTAAGTTCTTCAGTAAGATTTTCATTTGGTTTATATTATCGATAAAAATGAGATATTTGAAATAATGAACCACTTTAATTCCATATATTTTTATTCAGCTCATGTGAGAAAACAATATTTTTATGAAAAAATGCATTTTTGCAACGGTCAAGATTACTCCTAGTTTCTAAAATTGTACGTTAAATATAATTTATATTGCGACTAAGTTAACGGCAAATAAGTTTGAAAATGGCATTATTTAAAAAATAGAGCTGAAAGGTAACAGAAATCGTAAAATATAATAAAAATTTAGAAAATGAATTTGATTAAAATATACAATGTTGTATGAAAGTGATCAATTATTTATTTTAATAAAATTATCATTTATTTTTTATATGCAATATACATTTAGAAAAATAGTTTTTATTAATATGTATATCTTGGATTAAATTGGTTTATTATTTAATTTATGTTTTGAATACTGTTATAAATTAATTATTTATTTTTATTAACTGCCTCTCGGAATCTGGTAAATTATTTATTTAATTTAAATTAATGTAAAAAATTTAATTAATGAAGTAGTAGTAATTGTTTGTAAATTCTGAATACTTAAAACTAAACTTATAACTCTTTTTTTTAACATACAATGCTGGATCAAAGTATTTGATTATTTAATAAATCTTTTTTTATTACTTCAATAAATTTATTTTTTATTTTGTTTCACTGCCAAATGAAAAGAGGCGTTCGAAAATAAATAATTGTTAAATATTCTATTTAGAAATTATAAATTATTTTTTTCTATTTATTAAGAAATAATACTTTTTTGGGGGTGGAGCAAATATTCTGTGGACCTATGAGCTATAACCATAACCACAGTTATAGGGCGTAGGTAAAATTAGTAAAAGAATAAATAGTAAAGACATGACGGTCAAACTAAATGTAGTTGAGAGGATTGTTTTCCGATGACTTAGGGGTTTGGGTTCTAGTGGAAGATGGTAAGGATTGAGGATCAGTGGGTTCTTAGAACATTTCACTGTTGTTATTTTAGGCTTGTTAAATATTAAGTTAATTTAAAATTAACTTAAATTATTATATATTTTTGAATAATGATAATAAAATAAAAACAACGGAAAATTAATACCTAAAGATATCAGTGAATACCTTGATATAATCTGATGAGAGGTGGACTTTAAATTTCTATTTCATTGTCTAAATCTTTACAGTATATAAATTGATTAACTTCGTAATAGAAATTTCAAGCAAATAACATTATTTTTTTCTATTAAGAAAATTAAAGAATTATTCAGCATCAGAAATCACATAATTTAATGCTTTAAAATTAATTATTTTTACACAGCAGATATGGTACTGTCAGCTGTGACATAAACATACTGTCAAGAGAACGTGTATCATCATTGTAGGAGTAACGCAAGGACGTTGACTCGAGCTACTGCCCATTAACGCGCATTGTTTATTCAAAGTTGAGCTAAGGAATGCAGGTTATATGGAATTTGCAATTTAATGCGCATTAAAGATTTGGACTAGTCAATAAATACAATGATTTATAAATTAATAGAAAATGCGATTTACATTTCTTAATGACAGACAAAGTGTATACGAATACAGAAGAAATAAAGGTTATGTTAAAATGAAACTGCTTTATCGATGTTCGTTCTAAAACTCAAGAAAAATAAATTATATAGTAGTAAATTGATTTCGTGACGGAGATGAAACGAAAAATTGCAGATTCTAGAAGGGAAATTTTTATATATTAATATGACAGTAGGAGTTTGCAGTATCTTAGCAACCCTAGCAGTTCCCGCTTTAATGAGCTCCTATAATCTCATAATTTCCTATTATAATATAACACAGACTTAGAAAATGATAGTTCTATTTTAATTATTATAATTATTCTGTAACTAATATTATTTGCCTTAAACTATAAGAGGGAACGCTCAATCATTAATAAACAAATATTAACACATTATTCCACTTCCAGAAGTTTAACTTTTATCAGCCAGTTCCAAGGAGGCATAATTTTTTATATTATGAAAATGTATTTAATATTTAATTACGTATTGTATGTATAAGTGTTTGGATGTAAAGTTGAATTTGAATTGGTTATAATTGAAAAAAAAAAAACACTTCTGCAAAATTGCTTAAAGTACCGCACCTGTGACACAGCCCCAATTTACACTTTTAAATTAAATTATATTACGATCGGTCAACGTAGTAAACGCATGTCAATATTTAGTTATTTATTATTTAATACTAGCGATTTCACCCGCTTTTATATTTAAATATCAAATGTTTTTATATTAAATATTTTACATTTATTTATATTACCTACTCGTTTCATACTCATGAGGAGTTAATGACCGAGTACATTTAATTAACAAATTAAAATGCAAAGTATATCAATCTCTAAAAAAAAACTGTCGTTACCAATACAGTCTAATATTTGATTAATTTGGTTTTAGTAAATAATATAGAAAACAGATTAAACTTAACTATAATTACAAACTTTAATGATAAAAAAATTATAATAAACCGTATTTTATAAAGTCCTTTTTTTTTCTTTTATTTTACCATCCCCTAAAATAGGTAATAACCTTTGAATTTAATAAATACAGATTTTTTTTTATTTCATTTAATTATCCAATTAAAATAAGAGATTTGACTATAATTTAGTCTTCTGATTTTTTTGTACTGTTTTTCTTTTAGTATTTTCTAACGATGCTCATTCCATTTCCTTCTAATGTAATCTAATTACATAGATTTTCTAATAAACGTTTTCTAACGTTATTCTTATAAAGTTAGTGCACTGAACCTTATCCAAGGGTATGAAGTTGCATTAATAAGTCGAAATATGAAATTCCCTAGGCCACCACTTCGAACTCCCCCCCCATATCTCTTTCACACCACTACCGTTACTAAACTGCTGAGATTTAAGTCCACGAAGGTTTTGCTCTGGGTAGTTGTGGTATAAAATGAAAATGTTTAAATTGATTATTACATTAGTTTATTTATTTCTTCTGGTGGTGTTAACATTGGATAAGACTATAAATCTAAATTTGCATAATAACTTGTATATTGAAGACGGATCACTGGGAAAGATATAAGATATGTAGAATAGTATAGGGAGACGAAATAACACAGTTATGATTACGAGCAAAATAGTGAGAGAGAAAAAGAGGAAAGAATTGACAGAACAAACAAAAATTAAAGTAACTTAGTTATTAGAAAAACAATGTATTAAGTTTATACTTAGTTATTATGTGACGGAAAAATATTGTATCTTTGTTAATTACTGTATGTTAGTGTTAATATTATATTCAATGTAATCCAATATATTTGAGCAGCATTAACTGGCTAAATAGACTATTTCTTTAAGCTTAATAAGAATTAATTAATATCAATAAAATTATTTTTAATATAAGTATATTATAGAATCGATAAAATTGTAAAGATTAGCTGTTTATTGTTTGGATTATAGCAACTATATTCTACGTTTGATTACATAATTTTATTTGGAGTGGTGTTTTCGATACAAGGTTTACTAAGAACGGAAGCGAATGCCATGTTATGTAATAGTAAGTCCTGTGCTCCCATTTCATTCATAACTTCACAAGAAGATGATACGACAAGAACAATTCTTTTTTGTTTTTTTTTTATTAAATCGTAATGTTCGCAACTAAATTTTATGAATATCTTAATTTTGAGAAGCACTGGTGAGTATAGAAGAAGAAGCGTACCTTGAGGATCTTCGCCATGGGACACTGGCGGTCCGCTTCGACCTCCTTGGACTCCCAGTTCTTGAGCTTGGGGAACATGATGGCACTGCACTATCAGACAACTGAACGGTTCCAGACTGGATGCCTCCCATATATCTCCGAAGGCTGATTCAGACCGCGTCATGAGAGCGCTTCTCATTGGTCGAGAGCCGTTTCTTACGTAGCTGGAAAATACTAGCAGAGGATCATTATCTTCACATTGGCGGTCAAGGAAGAGGGTACGGTGATCTTTCCTCCTTCATGTCAGATAATGTCTTCTTCCTGTCCTCGTTAGATTATATGCATCTGTAAGGTTTTTTATTTCATAGTTTATTTATTTATACTAGGATTGCTTTATTGAAATAAATAGTAGAGACAAAAAAAAAAAAATGGTATTATCAACCGTTGGCCTACATCTTACTGAAGTAAAAAGTCTGGTGTGGTGCGCGCAAAGCACCTTTCACTTACCCCTAACTTCAAGTTTAAATTAATCCTTACATTTATACGCAATTGAGAGTATAAACTGATTATTGTCATATAATTATTCGTTTTTATGTCAGGCTCCATTTCCTACTACGACATTATATGTTAGATAACAATTTTAAAAAGTAGTTTAGAAGAAGGTATTTTGAAAAATTGGTCTTCAAGCCCTGCCATATTATTTCAAAGAGTATAGGACCTAGTTCGTATTTGAGACCATTTAATTCTACAATGATATTACGAGTTTAATAAAAATCCTAAAAGCGGTTTTCGAGATAGTAGTAAAATGGATTATATAAATTGGCATTTCCAGCTCATTGATTTTATTGAAAAAGTTTCTATATCATC
>NW_027107501.1:406274-407006 GCF_000696795.3 Halyomorpha halys
TAATAGAGTTTGGGAAATTAAGAATTTTCTTAACATAAATATAAGTGGGGAAACTAAAATATATTAATATAGTTTGGAAATCTGATCGAAAATGTAGGAAAATTTAATGTTGTTGTCATCTCTCCCGATATGATGTTGTCACGCAGCCACCAAGAATATTAATCTCAGATATAAGGTAGACTGCCTTAAATATGAAATACTTATTTTTTCACACACAACACTTTACGAGACTTAGGACTCAAGAGACCTTAGAACTTTAATTCTCGTTGAAGACTAGATTTTTAATTTTTTTATGATTACGATACTTCCTCTTGAGTAAAGTTTCATGCATCCAGTGAAAATAAGAAATATATGTATTTTTTACTTTCTTGAAGTGATGTGTTCTTTATTAACACTGTAATGTATAAAAATTTAACACGGTCATAATTTTATAACCCTTAACGTATATTATTTTTTTAAATCATTTTATAAATAACTAGTGGATTTTAATTTTCTTTAACTTTATAGCAAATAGATTTTAAGATTTCTGAGGTTTATCATGGGACTGGGTGGTATTCTTTGGGGTAATGGTTGTTCGCAACTAAATTTTATGAATATCTTAATTTTGAGAAGCACTGGTGAGCATAGAAGAAGAAGGGTACCTTGAGGATCTTCGCCATGGGACACTGGCGGTCCGCTTCGACCTCCTTGGACTCCCAGTTCTTGAGCTTGGGGAACATGATGGCACTGCAC
>NW_027107501.1:413421-418894 GCF_000696795.3 Halyomorpha halys
TCAATAAATAATAAAATATAATATATTTACAAAGTCTAAGTAGTCTGAATAAATAACAAAATATATAAATATTTATGACCCACTTCATTCGTGACCTATGGGAAGGTTATCTACATAGTACCAACCAATTCTATGACGAAGAATCAGGTTTTCATTTCGTGGGACCGCCACCGAAATAAAAGTCAACCTCTCAGACCGGATTCGAACGGCGCCGCCATAGTTCCGAGGTTACAAAAACCTACATCTCAACTCCCTCAGCTAAAGTTGACGCTCTTAATTATAAAACTAAATAGCATTATGGAAATTCAGATTTTTAGTGTTTACATCTGGATGAGAAAACTTATAATAATTATTATTAAACAATTAAAACAATAAACAACGATAATAATTATTATGTGACCGGTAGATGAGTATTAAAGTTTTATTAGCGTTAATTAGGGTAACTGAATTTTTTTATACATATATTTATTTAGCACCTACGTGATGCGTTAACTACTTGTCTGTAATTAACTACTTTATATATTTTTAATAAATGGGTTTTTTAACCCATTTAATAAAATAAAATTATTTTAATTAAAGATCCTAAACAGAGTCGTCGTAATGAGAGGGAAAGGGTGGCGTTACCTCTCAAATAATTTAAAAAACCTAAATTTTTAATAGGAAAACCTACTATTAACTCAAAAATTTAAAACCAATACAAATATCTTTGAGGTTAGATAAAAGGGATTTTGTAGAAAGCATATTGTGTCTGAATGAAAAAAAACATATATATTTTAGCAAAATGTTGACATTCGCAACTACTCTAATAGAGTTTGGGAAATTAAGAATTTTCTTAACATAAATATAAGTGGGGAAACTAAAATATATTAATATAGTTTGGAAATCTGATCGAAAATGTGGGAAAATTTAATGTTGTTGTCAGCTCCCCCGATATGATGTTATTACGCAGCCACAGTTTTGGTTGAATATCGTATCCAAACATTTTGATGTTTCTGGCTGATTCCTATTTGGTTTTTAAATTTACGATAGCCTTATTGAGAGGCCGTGGCCCCTTGTTGCGACAAATGAAAGCTATCCGATGACTTAATTGTCTAATTGTGGGATTGTCTTGCGGATGACATTCCACTCATCATTTAGAGCATAAGATAACATTTCGTCTCTTGTTTTTGTTCGGGTTTATTGCGGATCCCAAATAAAGAGAAAAACTTAAATCCTCAACTGTTATCTTTTATACATTTTAGAAATTTGAATACAACTTTTATATTACTCTTAAATTCAACGTAATCATTTCAACTAGAATCTATAAAAAATACTAATCTATTTATCGCTAGTAAATTTTCATATATTTATTATTTCTTTTGAATATTTATAACTTTTAACTTTTTTATATTTATCACTTGTTATAAGGTTTTATATTTTTTTGTTTTATTTTTATGCATTTATTAAGTATTCGTTCATTTATGTTTTTAAATTCTAATTAAATATTTCTTATGGGTGAAAATGTATTTGCCTAATTTAAAATTTTAACAATTTATTTAGTCGATAAATTTTACCTTATTTGGTTAATGCAAACAAAAATTTATTGCATAGGTTATAAATTATACCAATTTATAACCTATGCAATAAATTTTTGTAAAATATGTAAATATTGTAAAAGAAATATGTAAATACAAAAAGTTAAACAATCGTAAAAAAGAGTAAAAAACCGATCTAATAGAATGTTGGTGCAAATATTGTTTGCTGCAGTCTTATTTACATGTAATTTCTTGAAAATAATAAGAATAAATAATTAAATTAAATTATTATTAAAGTATTTAAATTTGATATCATTTTTTTTTTTTTTGATTTGTCGTTTTATTTTAAATTTGAAACAAAAGTTAAAAAATTACTTAATTGCTGGGAGAAAAAATCAAAAATGTTGATGACTTGGGTCCAAAAGTTAGATTTTTCGGGTCATAAAACACTAAATTAATTAGTCATTTTAAATGCAATAGTTTCTAGAAACAAACTAAAAAAAAAAAACGTATCTCTTACCAAAACAACGGAAATTATTTCGTCATGACTCTAATTCACGTATTATAAAGCTAATGTTACATATTTTAGTATAATAACATAAAGTAAATATCTAAAAATGGTAAGCCGAGTCATATTTATAGCTATACTTTCAGGAGTTCCCCATGACAATAGACTAAAAGTAGAAAATTATTTGTTCAGAACTTCCTCATTCTATTGTAAACATCGACATACGTGTTTGTAACTACTCACTGACTGATTGATCATTGAATCTAAATAATGACAATGTCAATATATTAAAATTATAAATGATGATTCTTCTTATCCCATAGATAAGTAATAAGGCTTTTTCAAAAAATTTGGTCTCCAACATTTTTTTTTTTTAGAATATCTAAAAAGAAAAAAAATTTTTTTTTTACATAACTACTTACGTATTACTTCTGGAAGATTATAGACACACATTGTAAAAATATGCCATTCTTTACAATACAAAACTAAAATTATCTAAATCAGTCTGATATTAGTAAAAGTGAACTCATGATCATATGTATTTCGTAAACGATCTTCTTAGGTTTCCATGGAAACCCGTTTTATAGGAAGAAAACTTAAGTTTTCACGGATAAAACCAGTTTTATCCGGGTTGATCTGGCAGAAAAACTGAACCAAAGCCAGTCCTTATGTGTCTTTCAGGGACCGCCACTCAATGAAAAAAGTCAACGCCCATGCCGGATTTGAACCGGCATCGCCAATAGACAAATTTAAAATTAAGTAGGTCTCATACTCAATGAAATTGTTTGGACAAGGCTTGAATACCGAATTTTAAAAATTGCTTAAAAGAGTAAGCAATTTTTAAAATTCGGTATTCAAATTTGCTTACTCTTTTAATTTTATTTATTTGAAGAAATCATACATCATATAATTCAGTATGATAGTACTTAATATAGTATATGTGTATAATTCAGTAGTATTAAAATGGATACAAATAAATCATATAACAATGTTATAATTCTCAAAAGAAAAAATATTTTCAGAAGATTAAGCACTAATTTATACTAAGATTAAGCAAAATGATTATTATTAACCATAATATTAATTCTTCCCATATTCACTTTTCTTTCAAAGCTTTTATTTCTTCTGTAGACCATTCTTACTATTTTTACTTTTACTATTTAGTCCCATTTAACTTTATTATTATTATTTTTATAAATATTTTAAGGTGATTTCAGATCCTTTTTAATATTATGTTATAATGAGTTTTGTTTTCTTATAACATTTTTTCCTCAATCATACATTTTTTTTTTTAATTGGCGCGACAGACCGTGGAGGTCCAAGGCCTCGCGCGATGTACTTAAGAAATACATTGCGCGTTTCCTGACGTGGTTTCCATAGGGAGGATCCGTCACTCCCACGCCTATTTTTGTGAGTCCCACCCATTGGCTGACGGGCCTCACAAATGTCCGGGGGAAGAATTTGAGTGAGTATTGCATAATGTTATACTTGAAAAATCCCGGATAGGGCCGGGCTCGAACTCGCAATCTATGGGTTGGCAGACAGGCGCGTTACCACGCTGCTACCGTTACCCGATCATACATATATACAAATAAATTAGCAAAACTAAATTACTTGTTTTTTTAAGTTAATCTGTAGGACTCCAGAATAGAAGATTCACAAATCACTATGTAAACTATTTTATTTTTAAACACAATAATTACATTTTCAAGTAAGATTATATCAAAACTCTTTTTTATAATTTCATCAACTGATGTTCTAATAATAAAAAAGAGTGAATCCAATTTCGTTAAAAGGCTATGTCATATAATATTAATCTGCTGAAGTACGCATTCAAAGTTAGCTTAAAATAAACCCAATTGACTTTCCTAAACATAGAAGATTGATCATTTGTTTTTTAAATACTGAAGTTTAAATAGCTTTAAGCCGTCAAAAGATAAGAACAATATTGTCTGAACTTATCTTTTATCTCAACATTGAAACGGAGAACTTCCATACTAAGCTAACTTGCTCAGGAAAGTTAGAATAAACTCAATTTAATTACGGAATTTGAATTAATTGATGTTAAAACTGAAGAACCTAACATGTATTAAAGGTTTAGCAGCAGGGAGTTACATTTGTAGCCGTTTGCGTAATTTTAGTAATTATTAGTATATCAAAGACAATGAGTTTACATTGTCCAGCTTGATCTCAAATTATAAAAAGTGGGATTTTTTTTTTATATGTATGGAAAAGCATTTGTCAGAAAATAGTGCCTGAATATTCAAAATGGATAAACACTGAAAAAGTTCGAAAACAGCAAATATTTCGCACCTATTTTCATTTTTTACCCATTTTGACCGTTAAGGAGCACTTAATATAAAATATTAATACATTCTTAAACCAGATCAATTAAAGTTGAGACCTATATGGTTTCTTTAAATCTATTAGTTTTTGTGATAAAGTTTCACAGTTGTCTGCTTCATACCTCCATATTGCTTCAGTCCCCTTAAATCATTATTGATAATAAAAATATATATATGTATACCAATTAATTGATTAAAATTAAACCAATTTGGCTTAATTGGGCTAAATAAAAAAAGATGGGTCTGCATATTAATTAGGAAAAAACGAAAATTATCTTATTGGGTAAGAAGCCAGAGGACCAGAGGCAGAGTCGCTCTGTAATGGGACTCTACAATTTCGAAGTGATAAGAAGCTTTTCTTAGCTTGGCTCTATTATCAATGAGAACCAGGATGAAGAAGAAGATGTTAAAAGCAGAATTTCAGCTGAAAATAGAGCCTATTTCTCCATTTTAATGCTAATCAAAAGCAAACTTGTAAGGCGTACCACCAAGTTCATCCTGTACAAAACATTGATAAGGCCGATAGTCACATACGGTGGAGAAACGTGGACCCTAAGCATTAACCTACTAGACAGGTTTAGAGTAATTCTGACGAGGATCTTAGGGCATGTATGCTAGAATGGTAATTGACGAAGAAGGAAAAATGGTGAACTATTTGGGCTCTACAGAGAATGTAGCATGGCTTGGCCATGTGATAAGGATGAGCGAGGAAAGAGTGGCTCATAAACTGGACAGTTACGTTCCGGATGGTGTGCGACGACGTGGTAGGCTGAAGGGCCGATGGAAGGATGCTGTGGAGCAGGATCTGCGATAACCGAGGATCCCAGTTACCCATACAGAAGATAGAGAAAGATGGTTGGCGGCCGTTGGGCAGCTTCATGCGCCTGTTGTGCCAATAAAAGAAGAAGAAGAAACCAATACATTTTCTATAAAAAGGAATATATACAGTTTTAGAAAAGTGTTATTAAAAAATTAATATAAAAGGATCTCATAAATTAATTTTTATTGAAAATATAGATCTGTAATTCCTATATTAAATTTTGGAATAAACTTTAAATGTTTTAGCTGTAAAATTTTAATTTATCAAAAAAATCTTTACTTATGAG
>NW_027107501.1:418985-423817 GCF_000696795.3 Halyomorpha halys
ATATACATATATATATATACAAATTAATTGATTAAAATTAAACCAATTTGGCTTAATTGGGCTAAATAAAAAAAGATGGGCCTGCATATTAATTAGGAAAAAACGAAAATTATCTTATTGGGTAAGAAGCCAGAGGACCAGAGGCAGAGTCGCTCTGTAATGGGCCTCTACAATTTCCAAGTGGTAAGAAGCTTTTCTTAGCTTGGCTCTATTATCAATGATAACCAGGATGAAGAAGAAGAAGTTAAAAGCAGAATTTCAGCTGAAAATAGAGCCTATTTCTCCATTTTAATGCTAATCAAAAGCAAACTTGTAAGCCGTACCATCAAGTTCATCCTGTACAAATCGTTGATAAGGCACATACGTTGGAGAAACGTGGACCCTAAGCATTAAAAGCATTAACCTACTAGACAGGTTTAGAGTAATTCTGACGAGGATCTTAGAGCATGTATGCTAGAATGGTAATTGACGAAGAAAGAAAAATGGTGAACTATTTGGGCTCTACAGAGAATGTAGCATGGCTTGGCCATGTGATAAGGATGAGCGAGGAAAGAGTGGCTCATAAACTGGACAGTTACGTTCCGGATGGTGTGCGACGACGTGGTAGGCTGAAGGGCCGATGGAAGGATGCTGTGGAGCAGGATCTGCGATAACCGAGGATCCCAGTTACCCATACAGAAGATAGAGAAAGATGGTTGGCGGCCGTTGGGCAGCTTCATGCGTCTGTTGTGCCAATAAAAGAAGAAGAAGAAACCAATACATTTTCTATAAAAAGGAATATATACAGTTTTAGAAAAGTGTTATTAAAAAATTAATATAAAAGGATCTCATAAATTAATTTTTATTGAAAATATAGATCTGTAATTCCTATATTAAATTTTGGAATAAACTTTAAATGTTTTAGCTGTAAAATTTTAATTTATCAAAAAAATCTTTACTTATGAGAAATGGATATATGAACTTTTGATAGAAAAGTCCTCAAAGGAATTTAAAATAGAAAATATTCCTCTTTTTTTTCTTTGTTGATTATTTATTAGCTTTCATTATTACATTTTTCATTATTAGCTTTTATTATAACTTCATTTTTTTCATTATTAATGTAAAATTAATGAAAACTAAATGGTTGAAATAAGAAGTCTACTAAACAACAGCTAAGTAAAATATATCATAAATTGTAACCTTTGAAAAAGAAAATTACTTTAAAAACAGTCAAAATTATTGTCAAAACGTTTAATTAAAGCAAAAAGTAAACATAAATTTTAATTAATAATTTTAAAAGGACAGTTTAATAAATCAGCAGGAGCGGATAGAAAGATGAATACATTCTACCACTTAAGTTTCAAGTAGACCAATTCAAAAGGAAGTCTTTGAAGTCTTCACTGCTACACCTATTTTCAATACATACAAGCTTTTTTATTATTTATGTATTTTATTAAATATGAAAAACTTTGAATTAACTTTTTTCGTTTTTCTAATTTTTTTAATATGAATTATCATCACCTTACCAGCATGAATTTCCGCCAATCCTGTACATCAAATAATAACTAAACTCTTCATTTGTTACTTATAAAGTGTGCTTTTAATAAATTCCGCTATTCTATGTATATAGTTCCGCTATTCTATGTATACGCTGTCTATAGATATAGTTTTCTCGAAAATCACAAAAATGGGAATAACTTCAACATAAAACTTGGGGACGTATGTGTGTGTAAGGTGGTAAGTGAAAGTTGTGTTATATACGCACCGTACCAAATATTTTTGGAATCTATGCTTATTCTACTTTACTAACTGTTAGCAATTATATGATTGTACCTCCATGATATTTTGTAATTATTATCTTCCGATCAATCAAAGCATTTAATAATTAGTAGATGAAATTAAAAACAGAAATATTTGTAGTTAGTTGTCATTAGTATTGTTTTGTTTTGTGCTTTGTTTCGATTAATTTGATTTAAAATATGCTTTATTGTTTTATTTTTTGCACATATATCGGTTGGAAATTAAATTTATTGTTTGTATACAATTGAAAAAAATCTTAAAAAAAAAAATATTTCACTAAAGAATTGATTTTACTAATAATTTTATAAAAAGCTAGAAAGTTGCTGATTTTTTGTTCTCTCCCGACTGCTCTCTCCTCCCCCCCCCCTCCCTACTATTTTCTGCTATGTTATTTCCCTTCCTATTTTCCTGCATGTGACAGGAATCGTTCTGCGACGTAAAGCTTTACTCATATTCCTTATCCTCCTTTCGCCAACTGTCATGTGTCATAAAAAAAAAACAAGGAAAGATCTTAGTGTGATTCACAACAGTGTATCCATTGCCTTCCTTCAGTTTCCGGCGAGTATAGTCATTATCAGACCACAGCTCTGAGGGGAACCACAAGAACATCATATCTCGGTGTCATAGACGTCATTAAGAAACGAATAGATATTATTAGAAACCTAAGAGGTACCTAAGCGATTCGGCGGTAGCTAACCTTTCGTCTATGAGAAAAAAAAAATGTCTGCCAAGTCCATGGGTCAGTTGCTGCTTCACTGTTTGTATATTTATTCTTGTATTTTTTACCTACTTATTTTAATTTCTGAATATTGTTTTTTCTTGAAATTATCGTTTTTCCGAATAAATCTATTGGTAACTATGTTTAATAGGTAATACAAGATTGGTCATCTTTCGTTTTAGAATAAAATCTATAGATGTTGAAACATAGGTGTACACAGGAATTGTTGATGAAATTAGTACTAAGCCAACCCAACATTTTGTTTGCTGGATTTACACAAAATGGCGATGCCGCAAATCCAAGACTTGTACAAATGTTTGGTAAACAAAAGAAGCAAGAAACGTCATATACACACGCCTGTTTTATTCTATTGACTTTTGTCGGCCGTTACATCGATTTACTCTATTTTTATTACAAAACGGAACAAATTAATGATAATTGAAATGAAAGGAAACACAAATATCAACAAATTAGGCGATAGATGATAAAAATTCATAATGGTTCCACATAACCAAAACTTTTATCATGAATCTAACTTTCATTCTAGATTTTTTATCAAATATTTGTTAAATTAATTGCGCAAACATATAATGTCTTTATAGACTTGTATTTGTGCTGTGTAAAATGAAAAATTAACTGTTAAAGTTATTTGACAAGATTTGAAATAATGTATCTACACCGAATCGATAGAATTTTAAAATGTACAACCTTTAAATGGGGTTAATTATTGCATCTAAAGATTGAAGAAATTAATTAATTAATTGAAACACAGAGAGCACAAACATTTATCTCTTGGCAGTTCTAAAACAATGCTGTGAGCAAAAAACATGGATGCTTTGTGCATGGATGCACCGTTTGATCAGTGCTATAAAATCGACACACAGCAGATCGGTCATAATGCTCCAAACCATCTACATGTTCAAGCATGCGTGTATTTCCCCAAGTTTGTCAAACATATAGATATACCTTTAGAAATATAAGTATATCAAAGAAAATACGTCAATGAAATTAGGGAATGAAATTTGCTAAAATTCATACTGCACTACGCAGATTGCCAAATCTGTTTTTGAAATATAAGTGGGCCGACGAAATTAATTTTTCATATGCACAAGCAAAAGTAGTACAAGAAATTCATTTCTCTCTAGTCCTCCAACTTTCCTCTAAATTTGGGTCAAATCAGACGAGCTGTTTTCGAAATATTACCGTGATCAGGAAAGTACGTTACTGCATACGTAAGCAAAATGGGAAATCTAATGCATTGACCAACCTGGGCCCTGTTTCATAATGAAAGCTAATAGTATTAGTTCATAGTACAAGTGTAGAAACTAGTGTGGTAATAATACTAATACTTATTTTCTTCATGTTAGGAATGACTATTAGTGATATTACAGGAATTAAAAAATACTGAAGTACAAGTTACTATTGTACAAGTCTGTGTAATTAAATTAAGATAAATCTACAAAACTAATAGTATTAGTTTGTAATTTATTATGAAACAGGGCCCTGCACTATTTCAATTGGTAATTGCATCAATATGCGATTAAGGGTTTGACCGATCATGCTCCGACAAAACCTTGACTACAGACAAGCACATGTACATCAGGACACAGAACTAACTTTGTCTTAAAAGGTTAGTCGACTATTTCTTTTCGTTTTTTACATTATATAATAAAACTTTACATTTCACGTCTGTTGTAAAAATGCCCAAGAACAGCACAAGAAGTGACATTGGGGACTATTTTACGAAAATTGATCATAAAAGATCCTCTTGCAAATTTATTCTAGTAATAATGTTATCAAATAACAATTTTCTTTTAATAGCGTAATGATTTGTGAAATCACCAATTATATAAGTGAATTGAAAAATAAAATATTTCGAAATCGAAGAATTTGTGACTAAATTCATTTTTTTTTTTTTTTGTATCCTTCATCAATACAGAACCAGCACCTAATACATATATAATACATGAAATGTACTATATATTCTTATACTGATATATTATATTCAACGGATATTATATTATGAAACGACGGCCTATAGTTACATCGACCATAGATTTAAATAATTAGATAATTAATAATTAAATAATTAATAATCATTTTTCTAAAACAGTTAAATAATTAGGAGACACTTTAGACTGCAAACTATTACTTAACCACCACATCAATTCTCAATTGATAATATCCTTAACAGCCGGACCCACCCCACTAAGACCCCCAGAGAGCGACGATCCTAAGTCAACAGTCTGAAGTACGAAACAAACAATTATACCGAGTACGTTGATCGATTTACGACATACCACTATCTCACAAGAGGAGATCATAACACAAAAAA
>NW_027107501.1:423867-424313 GCF_000696795.3 Halyomorpha halys
TTCTCTCTAGTCCTCCAACTTTCCTCTAAATTTGGGTCAAATCAGACGAGCTGTTTTCGAAATATTACCGTGATCAGGAAAGTACGTTACTGCATGCGTAAGCAAAAGTAGTGGGGGGAATCATGATGCATTGATATGGGACCAAGCAGGCACCAACCTGCACAATTTCAATTGGAAATTGCATCAATATCGGATTAAGGGTTTGACTGATCATGCTCCGACAAAAACTTGACTACAGATAAGCACATGTACATCAGGACACAAAACCAACTTTGTCTTAAAAGGTTAGGCGACTATTTCGTTTCGTTTTTTACATTATATTATAAAACTTTAGATTTCACGTCTGTTGTGAAAATGCCCAAGAACAGCACAAGAAGTGATATTGGGGACTATTTTACGAAAATTGATCATAAAAGATCCTCTTGCAAATTTATTCTAGTAATAAT
>NW_027107501.1:427178-428004 GCF_000696795.3 Halyomorpha halys
CTCAGTGGTAGAGCATTCGACTGCGAATTAATTCATTCTTTTTTTCGACTTAATTCATAAAACTTCTGGTTGTTTTTATATTGGCTACTTTTACCAACTATTAAATATTAACGGGAACGAAAACAGGACGATGTTCTGTGGCTCATTTCATTCGTTTCTTCTATAAACTATTTTTTTGTCAACGTTATGTTCATTAACTTTTGGGGAAAACGAACACTACTACCTAAACATTCTACCGAGATTTCTGATCCTCATTTTTAGATTAGCAGTGAGTTTGAAAATAAAATCTGTGGAGCGAACAGTTGTAATAAAGACGAACGTTGTTTAGGCCTCCAAGTTTTGGACTATCCGTTTTCTAATTAATGTGCGGAGGAAAATACATTTATGCATGCGTAATCGAAAGTAAAAGATCGAACGTGATAAAACCGACATGAAAACAATCAGATTAACGGCAAGACCAATTATACCTGCACTCTAATTTGACTGTCGGGCTTTTGAATTTTGTTTTAAAGAACAAAAAAAAATCAATAGAAATTAAACTTAAAGTAAAATAACATCCTTAACACAATCATAACTATTTACATTGTCCGCACTTGTGAAGGATAAAGGACTCCGGAAGATCCCCGAATTGCTCCTAAAACTGCATCACTGGTATTAAAATGCAGTGGAGAATCTGACCATTACCAGAACTCCAATACTATTACTTATAATAGGTTTCTGGGCCACTGCCGTTTCAACCTTTGGGAGGACTGTAAGAGTTAGGTTAAGCTGGATGGGGTTTGAGCAAAGGGATTAGGACGATGGGTATGTTTCTCAAGACAAATGG
>NW_027107501.1:428054-436717 GCF_000696795.3 Halyomorpha halys
ATAAAACTTCTGGTTGTTTTTATATCGGCTACTTTTACTAACTATTAAATATTAACGGGAACGAAAACTAATAGAACGATGTTCTCTGGCTCATTTCATTCGTTTCTTCTATAAACTATTTTTTTGTCAACGTCAAGTTCATTAACTTTTGGGGAAACCGGGAGAAACGAACACCACTACTTAAACATTCTACCGAGATTTATGATCCTCATTTCATTGCACTCTACCAGATTAAGCACGGTTGATCTTAAACGATGAATTAGACAAAAAATTTTAAAAAGAAAAATGTCTAGAATTCATTCCTGCTTAGTTCAGAATAAATTCATGTCACTAGAAATAGGTCTATTGAATCGATGATTACCTGTTTTCAAGATTAGCAAGGAGTTTGAAAATATAATCTGCGGAGCGAACAGTTGTAATAAAGACGAACGTTGTGGCCTCCAAGTTTTGGTATATTCGTTTTCCAATTAATGTGTAGAGGAAAATACATTCATGCATGCGTAATCGAAAGTAAAAGATGGAACGTTATAAAACCGGCATGAAAACAACCAGGTAGCAACCTGTAAAATACCTGAAAATGTCATAACAATCAAATTAACGGTTAGACCGATTATACCTGCACACTAATTTGACTGTCGGGCTTTTCATTTTTGTTTTAAAGAACAAAAAAAAATCAATCGAAATTAAACTTGAAGTAAAATAACATCATAAACACAATCATAACTATTTACATTGTGAAGGAAAGAGAACTCCGGAAGATCCCCGAGCTTCTCCTAAAACTGCATCATTGGTATTAAAATGCAGTGGAGACTTGAATGGAGAATCTGACCATTAACAGAACTCCAATACTATTACTTATAATAGGTTTCTGGGCCACTGCCTTTTCAACCTTTGGGAGGACTGTAAGAGTTAGGTTAAGCTGGATGGGGTTTGAGCAAAGGGATTAGGACGATGGGTATGTTTCTCAAGACAAATGGAATATAAGGTCCTGATGTAGGTTATTGTAATCCTCTACTTTTAAATAATATTTTATAACTAAGATAAATCCTAAGTTATTATTTAATGATAATAACATAACATTTATAAAGTATATAACTATAACACTATTATAAATTGAATTGGAGGGTTTTAAATTAAATTTCTCGAAAACCCCAATGACCGTGTATATAATATAATTGGCTTTCACTCAGTTAGTTCTGAAAACATTCCTTATGTCGGCAGAATATTTAGAAAAACAATATATGAGCACTTATGGATTGAAGATATGAATTTTTTTTTAATTTCATAAAACCGTGATTTTCTAACTAGTGGAGTTCATACCAAGAACCCTTCATTTGTTTTGTTTTTTCGACAATTATAATGATAGGTTTACCTTTTGAAGTAAGCCCTTGACCTCTTCCCCTACAATATCCTTTAATAATACCCCACTTATTCCTGTCGAACAGATCCGTTACTTACCACTAAATCTCGACAAACGACTGACATGGAATCCTCATACAAGACTAAAAAGACAAGAAACTGCTCGTAGATTCCGACTATTGCAACATTTACTAAACAAACGGTCTAAATTGCCAATCCATTACAAAAGACTGATCTACATGACTATTATAAGGCCTATCTGGACTTACGGAGTTGAGCTTTGGGGCTCCACTAAACCATCGAATTCCTCCAAAATCCTTCGTAAAATCCTTAATGCTCCTTACTTTGTCACAAATCAAGTCATCCATCAGGACCTCAATGTTCCATATGTTGCTGATTTGGCCAGAACCAGATACCGTTCCTTCCATAATAAACTTCTCAACCACCCGAATCCAGTTGTTTCTAACCTGGCTTCTCCTTCATTACCTAATAATCCTCCTAGGCGTCTGAAAAGAAGATGGCCTCGAGATCTTCTCTAGAAATGTTATTGGAGTTCTACCAGTGGGTAGATTCTCCACATGTTTTATTATGTCACTATGTCACCTACAGCAAATTTACTTGTTGTATATATGTGTATACAGTTGTAAATAACAATAAATGAATTATTAAAAAAAAAAAAAATAAATAACCTTTTGAAGTGTTACGGTGATAAACATTCTATATTCAATCTGCAGGTCCATCTTCTGATAATCGTGTACGAAATTATCAGAACGATGTCCATTAAGTGATTTCGCTAATAGGAGGAGAACCGGAGCTATATTGAAGTGAGATTGAATTGGCCTGAGAGGAAGCAATAAAGGAAGAATAATAAACGAAGCGGGATGGACGTGAGGAAGAGGCTATGACGGAAGGGTCAGTCCCCATCATCAATCCCAATCCATAAACCCTTCAAGAAATGTTAGAGCTATGACTTCTGTAAAAGTGTAGCTCGTTAGAGGAATCGGCTTTGAGGGCAGGGTCCCTTCTGGATAAATTAGCAAGCTACTTTCTTAAAAATATTAATTTTTTTCTTTTCCTTTATCAAAAAGTCCTCGAAGAAAACTGGGATATTAATTCCGACTACTGAGACCTCTGCCAAAACCAATAGCTCTTCTGACTAGATGGAACTGCCAAGGGGCAAAAAATGATATAACGGGAATGGAAGATATTTTTGTTATCGAATTATAATATTCCTTCTCCGTTCTGCAATATTTACCGCCCATTAAATATCATATTTTAGCGCAGTCGTTAAAATTGTCAATAATTATCAACCTTATGTAATAAACAACTTCCCAGCAATCGATAATTTTTTAAAAAAGGCCGATTATTGAAACATATTATATTTAATTATTCGACTACAGGGAAGCCAAAAGGATGGTGAACTGTTTAGAGGTGTCATATAACCTGTTAGTTTGTAGTATTTTTTTTGCAATTTTTTAGTACTTTAATGAAAACTGCGTGTAATTAATAGTCAAAATTGATGAGTCTGCCAATTATAGTAAAGGGAAATACATAATGATGGTTGTTTCAAAATGTTAAAAAAAAATATTTCATTCGGAACTACATAAACTTAATAAGAACTACATAAACCTACAGCACTTGAAAACCTAATAGAACATTATTTACAGTAGAGTATCTTTGCTAAAATATGAACCATAGTAGGAACTATGAGACGTAAAGATGACTATTAGCACCCAAATTAAATTTAGTTTAATGTGCTATAAAGTAGTTTATTCTACTCATAGGATTAGTAGTTTTCATGATATTTTCCAAAGCAACTTATGGAGCTCCAAATGAAAAAAAAATTTTTTTTAACATTTTGAGACAGCCGCCCTTTTTTATTACCTCTAAGTATACTTGGCTTGCTCAATTTTGACCAGTAATTGTATGTAGTTTTCCTAAAAATAATCAAAAAACTCTGACAATAACTGATTTTTTTCCTCCTCTGGGCTCTTGTAGTATAGGTTTGTAACAATTTCTAAGCCAACGGCTCAACGGATTTTTTAAGTTTGATAGTGCTGATTATTCAATAAGATTTCGTGATTTCATTAAAACAATATGACCTCAAAATACTGACTTTGAATCATTTAAACCTGTCTATCTGTAACTTTCGAGTCATTTATTGAGCGAACTGATCAACCTATTTTTAAATTCTATGTCTTAATTAACTCAGTAATATCCCGTGAGTGTTTTAATTCAAAATAAAATGGTGGACACTATATAATGGTGTATCTTACTCGTTATTAGATTTTTTGTTTTTTTTACAGGCGGGATTTTCTCTGTAAATCAATATATTTAATAGAAAATATATGGAAAGCATAGAGGAAAAACAGATCCAAAAAAACTTAAGTCCCAGAAAAAAGAAATTCAAAGTTTGACAGAGTCTTCATTTCCTGCTTTTAAATATTTTCGAAACGCATTTCTAACATGTACAGAACTTTTTTTTTTTTTAATGATTTTTTTCATTTTTTGATCTCACAGGAATTTCACTTTTCTCTTTATCTATTATTACCCACCAATTTTGGTCAACCTTTACCAATTCAATTATGAAATAAATATTGTAAGACATGTCTTGTAACCACATATTCAATTAATTACCAGTGAATAATATTTCAGTTTACAGGCACCTTCAAAGGTATTATAATATAAAAATAATAATAATAATAATAATAGTTAGTGATAGACGGGATATCAAGCTGTATTGGGAGCAGACCATCATCACTGACCATTCCATTACTCACAATAAGCCCGATATTTCGCGTATATCAAAGAGGAAAAATATGCAAATATAATAGAAATAAGAGACAATTGGTCGACAACCTTCAAAATGAGTTAGCCGATAAATGTTTTTATCAGGTTCTAGGAGAAGGATTTAAATAATTATATAAACTTGAGAAAGTCAAAGTGCTACCGTTGTCTCTACAAGTGGTTTCATTTCGAAGACTACACTGGAGAGCATTAAGGACCTGAGTCTGTCAGTAAATATTCTAAAACTAATGCAGTAAGAAGTGTTAAATCAATATTAAATAATAAACATTCTTTTTGCACTAACATTTACCAAGGTCCGGGTAAGTACTAGTTCCGTTGAAAGCCGTGAATAAGGAAAATTTCAAAATAATAATTATAATAATCTAAAATTTCTTCATTTTGTAATAAAAACCCATGGCTTTATCTATATCTAAAAAATGACAAAGGTTCATGTCCTGAAATGAAAATTCTTAAAATCATAGCTCATGAAGCACAACTCGAAAAAAAATGTCTGACTAATTTATTCATAGGCGAGTTCATATATCACATATTAGATCCAAACCGCTGTTGATGACATCACTACAAACGTAATAAAAATGTTTTTACGAATTATACACGCGGGCGAAAGTTTCACAGAGCATTAATGGAAAGTAATAAAGTCACTCCCTATCCGGGAGGATTGTGATATTAAATATGTAAATTAAGAGGCAGAAAGGCAAACGAATAGGCAACATCAGGTGTTGCTGAAAACCACTTATGGTTTATGCAGTGGAAAATTAGAATGGCGACATGGTCCAAGCTTTAGGGAGATATTGCCATCGGTATTTTACATTTCAATAATATTCTGAATTCATAACGTATTATAAATCAAATCTAAGCCATAAATGTGTTCAAAGAGTATACTTTTAGTATATATTTTACATTATAATTGAAAATAAGTGGTTTTTGATTTTTTATTAACTGATGTGCTTAAACAAATTTTTACATTAGCGTACTATTGATTATAGGTTTGTAATGTTTATATAAAGTAATTTGTTAACCTTTTTACTTCACAATACTTTCACTTGAAAATAAATATAGAGATCTTGAATATTTTTTAATTCTAGTTTCCGACGGAAATATAAGATTTTAGATCCTCTGACACGTGGAAGCTACACACTTGGTCGAAAAATATTAGACACATGACCGTGACCTCCAAAATAAAGAAAAAGAAAGATTGTACTTGATCCACTTCGCAACGCCAGTCGGCACAAACTTGAGTGATATGAGAAGATAATAGAAACAATTCAGACCGATAGATGTTGCGAAGAAGGTATAAGTAAAATTCAGATAAAATATATTTTGAATTTTATAAAAATTTATATAAGAATTTTCGAAGATGCTAAAAATGAATCTGACTTGCTTTTAGTTCAAAAAAATGTTTGCTGGCAACCTATATATGAAGCAATTTTTTTTTATTTTGAACACAAATACATTGAAATGACTATATTTGTTGTTATTCTAGATCGGAAGTAAAATCGATTGATATATTATTATAATTAATGCCATATTAACAGCACAGTGTTAAAATAATATAGACCTATTGACATAATAAAGTAGGACAAAATATTATATTTTATAGAGAAATAAACTTCGCACCCCAAAAGACCCTTGGATACAAATTTTAGTAGTAATCAATAAATGAAAATTGTTCATAATTTTCACCTTACTTGGGACCTTTATTTTTCGAAAATGACAAAAATTTATAATAATATAAATTTATAAAACTTCAACAATATTAATCCACATAAATCTTAAAAGGGGCTTAGTACACTAAACTGTACGAAATGGTACGAACAGGACCTTCGTAATGAAATTAGAACCGGAAAATAAAATAAAACGTTTGAGAAATTTTTCTTTATTTCAAACTAATTTTTCTTCCACATAAAGGCAAACAGTTAAGAGACATTGATATGGCTTGAAAGAGTGGAAGCAGCACTACACCCACAACGAGCAGTTATAGTTACATAGGATTTGGAAATCATTATAAAGAGTTGAATTTATTTCGGGAAGATAGGATATATCCTCGGAAAAATAAGATCCTCCAATCATTTCTGATTTTTCATTTATATGAAAATTCGAATTTATTGATTCTAAAAGACCCTAAAAGCTAATCTGACTTGATTTTTTATAAAACAAAATTTCTTTACTGGCAAGAAGTGGGTGGCCCTGGATCAAAGACTCAGAAATATTGTAGATAAGGAATTACTTTATTTATTTATCTATTTATTATTTTTTGCATTCTCTACATTTTTATATGTATTCATTTTAATTTTTATTACATTTATTTTAATGTATTTATTCCCTCATAATTATTTGTTGAGTTGTGTTTTTTATTTATTTAATACCAAATCGGTCTGATGGGCCTTACATGGTTTATATAACCATTACATTATACATATACACACACATATATATATTTTAACAATTGATTATGGGGGAATATAGTCTCGTACAAAAGACACTCCTATCTATATACAATGTTATTATTAAAAGAAAATAAGATAAAATAAATAGATAAAAATAATTCTTCTTAATAAAAGAGAAAAATAAAATTAATAACAAACTCAAATTAATTGCCCTCTTATAGTAAAGTTAATTTGAAAAAAAAGAGAGAAGAGGAAGTTAAATAGAAGTATTGTGAATAACAGAATGTCATGCAGCAGCCTGGGCTTTAGTCTTCGGGTCGAAGTTGGGTTTCCCAAGTTGTAGGTCACTGCTCCTTTAACTGTCGACAAATGGGAGTGGAACTTCATAACCCGTTTTTTGATGTAATCCTTTATTAACTCAACTTGCAATTCCCGGTGCAATTGGCCATTTCTTATGAACCAAGGAGCATCCACTGCGATTCTGAGGACTTTATTTTGAAAAGATTTTAATTTTTTCTGTTTTGTAAAGGATGTCGCTCCCTAGACCTCACAGCCGTACATCAGAAGTAGTCTGTGAATTGTTGTAAATATAAGAACAGTAGTTTCTGGTTTTTATTTAGATTTTCTGTTTAGGATATGATATAGCATTGCTAACCTTGCGTAGGTTTGAGTTAGTTTCATGTTGATATAGTGGTTCCAGTACGTATCTTTCATCACCACCTTTTGTTTTTGTTCTTTTGGATTCGTTTGCACCATCACCACTTTGAATTTCAGAAATATCACCTTCTTCTGAAATTGATCATTCACCAGTTTCGTACTACACGACAGATGACTGAAGCTGATCACTCAGATCCTATTAGGTTCTTGTTTTTCATTTTTATTTTTTTCTGCAATGCATTTGCGCAGTGGTCTTTTTAAATTCTAATTATATGTTACCTATGCTTGATCTTTTATTAGATTTTTATGTTTATATACTACCAAAAAATTAACAATTTATTTGTAGCAAAATTTGATTTTAGATTTGTTAAAAAAGAAAAAAATGTACCGGGTTAAGATAGAAAATATAGGAAAATAATGAATATACATAACAGAAAAAAAAAACAATCATATATCACCACTATGTATCATGTTTAAATTATACTATTCCTATATATGTTATAATCTTAAAAAAATAATTGTTTTGTCTAATTATATGTGTGCTGCGTATATAGCAACCTAATGCTATTTTGCTAATATTAATTCAAAGCCAAAATGTTTCTTCCAAGAAAAGATTTAAATATTAGTTTTTTATGAAAATAGGATGTTATTGGAATTTTATTATATAGTTATATATCATACAAATACTTTCAATAACAAGAGATGGATGTATAATATATATAAAAAAATATATGAATTTATCAAAAGAGGCCTAATATTCACTGAACCTACAACAAAAAAAATAATATATACTATATATATAATAATATATATTTCAATACAATGAGTAACCAGGAACCAATGTGTGCAGGTTACAACAAAACAGGATATGAGAAAAAAAAAATGATTACAGACTTTGTTAAAAACATTTTATCTAACAATTACTATCTTGTTTACAAGGAAGCAGCCACGTTCCTCGGAACATAATGGACAATAAATTATCAAGAATTCATAATTTATGTTATTTTGATAAAATTATATTTGAAAAAAATATTTATAACTAGGAGATTTTTAATGATAGATGAATAGAAAATTCATTTAACCTAAAAATATTCCGAGCAGTATTTTATATTGTTTATGAACTCTTGAAAAGTTTTCTGGCTAGAATCGTTAATCTAGGTGTTTTTTAAAACATCAAAAGCTTAAAAATTTAAATCGAACGAAATTTCTTTTCATTTCCAAACGTATCGACTAGCAGAGCATCAAAGATAACTGCTCATCCAGAGCAGCTACGTAATAATTTATAACCCACTTGTTATTTCCTAAAGAACCATAAAAGTGGCTGCTAAAGATAGACTGTGTATTCAGGCTGGGTCTTCAAAGAAAAAGTTTCGAGGTAGTTTATGAGTCATCTAGGGTTTTACCTAACTAATTAGCCGTTATAAGAATGATATTTTACAGTAACAATTAAAA
>NW_027107501.1:437048-438083 GCF_000696795.3 Halyomorpha halys
CTCATATATTAGGTAAAGATTCAAATGCAATTATTTTCAGAAACATCCCAAAGTAAAACTTACCATTTTTTAAAGAAATTAAAAATCATAAATTTTTCACCTCGATTTAATCCAAGAATTTTTTTTTCCTCCGGCGAATATGTTTCACATAATTGTATAATAAATACTTCTATTTATCCGACTTTTACATTAATAGAACCGTTGGAAAGGTGAATGTCTGCTCTTACAGTCGAAATCAACAAAAGTTATACTTGATGCATTTTTGAGGGCAATATGTTGTTTTCAAATGAGGACAAATTCTCACGTTTTATCTCCGGTTCTAATTTGTTTAATTAGATCCTCTTTGTGCCTTTTGGTGCAGTTTTTAGAGCCCTAACAAACTGCCAAGTTTGGTGTAGATCGGTCGAGCAGTATTAAAGTTATCAAAGGGCGAAAATTTCGGACTAAAAAAATTTATTTTCTGATTTTTCCGGAAATTCGTATTTTCGGAAAGTGTATCCTGAGAGGCCGAAAACGAGTACAAACTTTGCTTCACTGCTAAAAAATCTTTTACCACACTTTGTATTGTAAGTCTGTCGTGATTTTTTCAATATTTTGTAAATTACGAGGCTTAGGAAGGGTGTTTTATTTAAAAACTATTTATATTTTAGGTAGTTTATACACAACGAATAAAATTGCCTCAAAGAAGAAAAGAAATCACCTAAATCGGGCCTGTATTAACGATGATACGGCGAAGTTAGTCGTTATGAAATATGTTATATTATATTAATCAAATATTACCATTATTCAAAAAACTTAAAAATTAGAAATTTTTAGCCTCGATTTATTCGGAGCATTTTTTTTTCTCCAGCGATTTATAACCTTTCGCATTTTTAAGGAAGAATATTGGTTTGAAATAAAGGAAAGATTTTCAAATATTGGATCAATTTATAACCAAATTATAATAATAAAGTATCCTCATATGTTTTATTTAAATAAATACATAAATTTATAACCATCTATCAATTGTGTTCATTACTTCTCAAATATAGTAAT
>NW_027107501.1:438843-440768 GCF_000696795.3 Halyomorpha halys
AATGCGGTCTGTTGAAATTTTCCCATATTTCATAAAAAGAAATTGTAGATTTTATATAAATGTTTTTTGAGTTTTGTTTAAAATTCTTGAAAGCTGTAGTGAGAGATGAAACATTTTCTGTATTAATGTTTTTTGGAAACAGGTTGGTAGATTGAATAGAGACACTAGAGATTTTGTTTACTGATTTTATTTACATATTATTACAATATATTTTTATTAGATATTATCATCATATAGTTCAATTATATATTGTATAATCTATATAGATACAATAAACAATTAATTCAATGTTTAATCCAGAATGTAAATAAAAATAATAATGTATATTTAACTAAATATATTAACGATATGAGGAGATGGTTGGGGATGGGGTCAGATAGATAATACCCTAAATAAGTTAAAAAAACTTACTTATTAATGCCAATGGTATATAAAACAAATAAAATTTATGGAAAAATATATATGTAAATAATGAAATGTGTAAGAGAATATACTTCAGTTCAATGATTTCAAGAAAAATACAGATTAAAAAAATGTATGTATATATATAGCATTTTACAGAAAAATCCTGCGACGAATAACTTTTTCACCACATGAGTTTCAGCAACGAACCCCAGAATCAGGGGATGGCAAACTAAAAATTTGCCAATATATGTAATATATTTATTACACTCATTGTAAAAACTAATATTAAGCAGCGTGGAAAATAAAATTATATCAAGGGAGAGAAAGTTTTATGCATTGAATTAAAAAGAAATTCGAACAGATGAAAAATTCAAAAAATATAGAAAAAAAGTAAATGTCCCAAGAAATGCTTGGGGAATGCCACTAAGATTTTCAGTTTGTATGGAACAGTACCAAGAATATAACCGAGATGCAAGACGCATGTTCGCTTCCTAATTTTTCCCTTTTATTCTTATGTTTAAAAAAGAAATGAGTGTTATGTTTATTTAAGTCATTAGGAATATATTTTAAGTTTATACGTAGAACCCCGCTTATCGGGACAGAAATATCACCGGTTGATTCTTAGTGTATCAAACTCATATATTAGGTAAAGATTCAAATGCAATTATAGTATAATATATTGGTGATATATTAATGTATGATGAAATATTAAATTTATTAGACCAATTTTAAAACAATAACAATTTGAAATTTCCGACTAAACTAGCAGATGTTTGAGGACTTGAGGCAGTCATGTCCTAGCGGTGGATTGCCGTGACGATTGAATAAAAAATAAATATTTGTTGTTTTAGTTTGTGTATGTTCGTAACCGATTCGGTGTCAATCGATTAGAAATTTTTAAAAATAAGTTAATCAACGATAGCCTAAATTAGGAAGCTAATGTTAATTACATGCATCTTAAGGTTATTTTATAATATAAGTAGTTCATAATGAGATAAAAACTGTTACTAGAGCAATATATGTTATTTTTTAGAGATTTATCATATCATCACGGTTGGAATCAAATACTAACGGTACCTAAATCTAAATTAAATTGAGGAAAATATCTCTGGTAGGTATTAAATTAAAACAAAATTATTAGCCACTCAAACAGAGACCTGTCTCAAAGTTAACAAACCGAAAATATTTTAGATTCCGAGTCTGTTACCACTTGAAATTAAAGGCCCTTCGAGGAATGTCAGGTCAGCAACTAATGAAAATACCACCAACGTCTTTAAGACGGATCTCTTTCCTACCATTCAGGGGGAGGGGGAGGCCTTAGAAAAAAAAAAAAACCTTTCTGAAGTGTAAAAGTTGAGAAACAAAATTAGTTCGGAAATGAGTATAAGAATAAACTCATTGATGATTTAATAATATTTGTAAATGTTTATATAAAATACTGGAAAATATATAAAATAAAGAAGTGGGATAGCTCAGTGGTAAGGCACTGTGCTACGAACTCCATAGACTCGGGTTTGAAT
>NW_027107501.1:441733-451081 GCF_000696795.3 Halyomorpha halys
ATTCTTAAATGTATTATCTACGAAAAGAAAAAAAATGTCGTATTTAATACACTGGAATTTTGTGAATAGCTATTATTGAAATTTACATAGTCATGTTTTAAATGATAGAACAAAGAAAATATAATTTTCCCATTTTTTCTTTAATATAAAAGTGTGGAGAAAAGTTCAGTCGAAATATAAAAAAGGTTTAATAACATAAAAAGCAAATCACCAAATTAAAGTAAATTAGAATATTTTTATGATTAATTTCTAAATTTTAAAAATTAATTAGAATATATTCTCTACCACTAGATTAAAAAAATTTTTAATTTAATTGATGTTATTAGAAGGACAAATAAATATTTATAATATTTTCAAGCAATTAAATAAATAAATTAAAAAAAGTAACCGTGAATTATGAAATAAGGGTAGAAAGTTTTTATATTCAATTAGGGAAAGTGTTTTAAACATAAAATTTTCAATAAAGATAATTAAAGACTAAAGTATTTAAAAGGGTTTTTAAGTGACCTTTAGTAGTGTTTTAGCTTTTGTTCATAGTTCTCTCTCTTACTCTCTCTTGGTAGATAACTCGCGATTCTTCGCTTCATTTAATGCTTGAAACAATTAAATTAAGGACGAGATAGTCAGCAGAGAATATATGTTTTTTAATAAGTGCAGTTAATATGATTATTTCAGTTTCTTAATTATTTCTGCGGAAAAAAAAAATGTTCGTTCTCAACATAAAATACGTTTTATATTGGTTCTCTACGATGCTACAATTAATACTCCGTCTCATTTGGATAGGTACAGGTCTTAAAAAAAAAAATAATAATTTTTACTTTCTCTTGCGTATATATGAACTATATTGTATGGGGAAGTTTATTTATTTGCTTAATTTTTAGGTGCCGCATACAAATACAGGGTTAGAGACACCATATTCTGGATTTTATGGTTAAATTTCTTGGTACAGGTTGTTCTCCTTTAGGAACTTAAACAAATTATTCCAATTTTCTGGCAGTAAGGCTTGACGTTGTCCCCCTAGAGAACTAATATTTTAGAAATCAGTAAAGTTAAAATTAATCTATACCCAATCATAAAAAAAAATATATATATATGCCTATATATGTACCGTCAAAGGCCTGTGAGACAAAAAATCTCGTCTTAGGAGTATACGAATACAAATGTATTTGGATTGTTAATCATTTATTTTTTTAGAATAAGAGATTATTCTTCCATAAAATTGATGAATACCAAAGTATTCATATGGTTATTTGAATTGTTTTGCTCGAATATTTGAACAAGTCTTATTAAATGGTTTGTTTGTGTAGGAATGTGAACAGCCACCCGCCTAAGAAACGAAAAGTGGTACGCAATTGAAATTGCACAAATTAGTAATCAGGTATACAAAATAGAAGAAAAAAAAAACTTATAGTTCACCCAAATTTCAATAACTCTTTCCTCTAGAGTTGGACAAATATTATTCGATTCATGAGAGGCGAATACTTTTTATTCCTGAATTTTTTACTCGAATAATGAATTATTCGTACATAAACATATGATTAACCGTCGGAATATTTTTGTATTCGTCATTATTTTACATAATGAATTGAATAATCAATTATTCGAGTAAGACAATTCGAATAACCATTTGAATACTTTGATATTCATCAATTTTATGGAAGAATAATCTCTCATTCTAAAAAATTAAATGATTAACAATCCGAATACATTTGTATTCGTATACTCGTAAGACGACATTTTTTGTCTTACAGGCCTTTGACGGTACATATATAATTTTTTTATGATCGGGTATAGATTTATTTTAACTTTTCTGATTTCTAACATATAAGAGTCCAGTTTTATGTTTTAGGTAAAATAAATTGATACGCAATCTTAAAATCGACAGCATTATCGTATCCTGCGTCTTAAGAAACGCATTATAGAACCCCAAGATATTGGAAATCAGAAAAGTTAAAATAAAGGGATGCGCGACCTTAAAATCGAAATCATTTTTGTTTTCTATTCGTCTTAAAAAGCGTAATGGGACAACTCATACGTTAGAAATCAAAAATGGTTAAATAATCGAAATAAAAAAAAAAAAAATCCAATTGTTATTCGAATAATATTGATTTCGACTAATTTTGTATTCGAGAAATTTTTCATCCGACTAATTTTTTATTCAATTGAAATAATATTTCAAATATTCGAATACAAAAGTATTCGGATTGTTTAATCGTATTTTTGTTCGAATAAAAATGTATTCGTCTCTCGTCAATCGAATACAAACTTCGAATACAAATTTATTCATCTCTCGTCAATCGAATACAACCTTACAATAAAAATTTATTCGTCTCTCGCCAATCCGATACTTTTTGCCCAACTCTGGTTTCCTCTGGGCTAAATGAAAACAAGATGCATACAGAAAAATATGATAAGACTGCGAGAACATATGTAGAAGGTTATAATTAAAAAATATATTAAAAAAAACTATGCAAATTAATAGAATATTAATATAAGTGAATAGTAATGATTAACTATTACTGCACTTATTATAATTGATAAATGATACATTAAAAAAATTGAATCTGTGCCGCTACAACCCATGAAAGGTCAGAATTTTGTAAAGAAGTGCTGTTCCTAGACCAACGGTTGTGAAAGGAGGTGATTTGGTCAATATCATACTCGACAGCTAGGTTTTTACCCAATTGTGGATACCCACTTCATGACGCTAGGAGGACCCAGGAGGGATTTTGAATCCTGAGAGCAGAAAATAATTATCGCCATAGCCTGATTCGAACCCGAGTGTTTGGATTCAGTTGCTCAGTACCTTATTGTACTGATTGTACCTTATTGCTCAGTACCTCAGTACCTGAATTAGGTAACTCCAATGAGTTACCTGATTCAAAATAATACATTATTGCACTTATTAATATTGAGAAATAATATATTACTGTACTTATTATAATTGATAGATAATAAAATATTTTACTTATTATAATTGACAAGTAATACATTCTTGTATTTATTATAATTGAAAAATAATACATTATCGTACCTATTGTAATTGATAAATTTTTGTGCTTGTTACTAATAACTAAATTATTTCTTGATATTTTTATTCTTTTAATTTACTTTGCTTATTTATTATATAACTAACTATGTGTATTCTTATAGCCTCATGATATTAAGCAATAATTATATCTTGTTTTCATGTAACTCTGAAGTCCAACACGTTGGTGACTACGGAATATTTTTCTTTTATTTGGTGTACCTTTTTTCTCAGCCACTGAACCGTCTGTCTACTATTAACTAGTTAAGCTCGACAAATACAAATCTATTACTATCATCCAGGAGTGGAAACATTGAGTTAGCGGTTATTTGTCGTAAAGCCAACTGTAGACGGTAGGATAAATTGACTCAGTTCGGTGTTGGAGTTGACAAATGCAGGCGAACAGACTATATTTTCCTTCAAGTGCCCCAGGGACGAGGCGACACTCGGGCAGTTCAAACAGAACCCGCGGCGTTGAGGGGTTTGGTCGGAGGTAGAACAGTTAGCAAGCCACTAATTCAATCCATCCTGCTCCCAAATGGCCGCTACACTGGCTATCTTAGCATCGGGTTACCACTAAATGGGACTACTCTGGTCGCCGTTAGTGTTAGGGATAGCAACTCTTGTTGTGAGTCTTAGTCCCGAAGGAGGTTTTGCAACAACAGTCTACACTAAATACATGATGGGGAGCATATAAACCGATTACATTAAACATACCGGGCTTTTTGTTACAGATGGCACAACTTAAAGAGTGTAGAATAATAAGTAAAATCAGCTTCTCCTAGACAACTTCATTTGAACAATTATTTTATAAAGTAAACTAACAATAATTGGTATTTTGCAAAAATCTTCTTTGTTATAATCCTTTTGTTAAAGGAGTTTTGAATTTCAATCATTTTTTTAACTCAAGTTTACGGAACGTAAAATTCGTACACATTACGAAAAATGTTAGTAGAAACACTTAATTCACATTTTATTTCAACGGATTATGCATTAGCACTAAACACATGCCTATATAGAAAAGTTGTAAATTATAATTCTGTTGCAGTTATTGCGCTATTAAGGGTACCCACTCCTGTGGGTTCCCAATATTTTTTTAGGATGTTTACAGTGAATCAAACAATTTATCAATTGAATCAATTTTTCTATTTTAAATGAACATGTAAGTTGCAGTGGAGCCCTGATAACCAAACGTAGGTCTTGTATAGCCAAGGGAGTTGAGGTGTCGCTCTTAGCAACCTCAGAACTGCATCCAAGCTGTTTAACTTTTATTTTATGGTGGTCTCACAGAATGGAAACTAGATCCTCTGACCAAAGTTAGAATAGGTTGGCTATCCCACTTAACCACCTCTCCCTCAACTCCGGTTCCCGAACCCATAGGGCTGACCTCACGGCTACTATGAAAAAGAAAATTATTATCTTTCACAGCCGGATTCTAACCCGCATCCTTGGAGTTATAGTACAATAGCCCAACAGAACAAAACAGTTATTTCATCCCAGTTTCTGATTACTTTAATAAAAACTTTGTATAATAGTAACAATACAAAATTGATGAGCTGCTAATTTTTCATTCGGAGCCCTATTTTATTAAAATTACCAACAACACTAGGATATCTAAAAGAGCATAACTTAAAGAAGAGTAAATGTGCTAAAATATGAGCTATTTACGTCCAATAGTTCCGGAGAAATAGCTTTTTAAAATGCAACATTTCATAAAAAAGTGAACTGAAAAATCAGAAGTTTGTGAATTTATTTTGAGAAATCTTTTTTTTTAATATTTACAACTGTACATTATAATACATTTAGTAAATCTGATCTAAGTTAAGTGTTACAGGCGTCTAGAGAAATTACTCATTGGTAGAAATCTAATGACATTTTACATTAGCTGGTCTCGTGCCCATCTTCGTTTCAGGCGCCTCGGAGGATTGTCAGGAATGGAAGAGGATGCAAGATTAGAAACTAGGGGGGGGGGTTTGAGTGGATAGAGAGTTTTGAGAAATATATATCTCAAGAACCATTCGAAGTACCAAGTTCGAATAAGTAAAATATTTTATTATCTATCAATTATAATAAGTACATTTGGAAGCAGGTAACTCAGTGGTAAGGTACTGAGCTACTGAATCCATACACTCGGGTTCGAATCAGGCTGTGGTAATAATTATTTTCTGCTTAACTATCGCCCTGAGCCTGCTTTGAGGGTTCAAAATCCCTCCTGGGTCCTTATAGCGTAATTAAGCGTCTATTAGTACTTAAATTATAACTAGTTTAATGTACTATAAAGTTGCTTATGACGTTTATCTTCGTAAGAGTAGTATTTTTTATGATATTTGTCAAAATAAATTAATTTATACTTGTTCGGCAAAATGTCATGTACAAAAGTTATATTCATATGTAAATATCATAAAAACTACTAACCTTACGAAGATAAGTAAAAGAAACTACTTTGAAATTGAGTTAAATTGCCTCTATTTTGAGTGCTGGCAGACATATGCATATACTGATATACATATACTGATTTCTCAAAATAAATTCACTAACTACTAATTTTTTAGTACATTTTTTATGAAATATTGCTTTTTAAAAAGCTATATCTCGGGAAATATTGAACGTAAATAGCTCTATTAAGGCTCATATTTCAGCAAATTTACTATAATTTAAATGATATTCTCTTAGGTTCTCTAGTGTTGTTGGTAGTTTTAAACATAGCTCCGAAAAAAAACTTAATTTTTAATAACGTTTTAAATAGCCGCCATTTTTTATTACCCCTACCTATACTTGGCAGACTCATCAATTAAGGCTGGTAATTATTCAGTTTTCTTTAAAGTAATCAAAAATTAGGTTGAGATAACTGCATTTTTTCTACCCGCTTCTTGAACTATTAGAACCACAGAGCCTTAATTCTGAGCATATATATGTATACATAAATATCTGTAATTCCAACCTCCTACCAACTGGGAACTAGAAGAGATGTTCTGGGTGAATAGGCGTTCTTAAGAAGAACAGGGGCCCCCGAGGCTGGCAGGAAGAGAGTATGGATCAGTAATGTGGCTGGCCAAGTACATACTGACGGAATGATAAGAGCCTTTTAAGAGATCTGCTGTATAAACATCAAGCCCCGAGAATATTGTTCACGATGTTCACTGCTGGTCATCGCAACAGTTTGATCTCCACCGCTCCCGTAAAATGAATCGTACGCAAAAATATTTACACATTTGAAAACTAAAATAATTTTATTTACACATTTTTTTAAAAATAATTTATTTATTGTTATTTACAACTATATACACATATATACAACAAGTAAATTTGCTGCAGGTGACATAGTGATATGATACATGCATGTGGAGAATCTACCTATTGATAGAACCCCAATAATATTTCTAGAGGAGAAGATCTCGAGGCCATCTTCTTTTCAGACGCCTAGGAGGATTATTAGGTACTGAAGGAGAAGCCAGGTTAGAAACTAGTGGATTTGGGTGGTTGAGAAGTTTATCATGGAAGGAATGGTATCTGGTTCTGGCCAAATCGGCAACATATGGATCATTTAGGTCCTGATGGATGACTTGATTTGTGGCAAAGAAAGGAGCATTAAGGATTTTGGACGGTAAGGATTGCATTCGGATGGAATTTGATGGTTTAGTGGAGCCCCAAAGCTCAACTCCGTTTGTCCAGATACGCCTTATAATAGTATGTCATGTAGATCAGCTTTTGTAATGGATTGGCAATTTAGACCGTTTGTCTAGTAAATATTGTAATAGTCGAAATCGACGAGCAGTTTCTTGTCTTTTTAGTCTTGTATGAGGATTCAACGTCAGTCGTTTGTCCAGATGTAGTCCTAAGTAACGGACCTGATCGACAGGAATAAGATGGGTATTATTAAAGGATACTGTAGATAAAAATAAATAAATTTACATATTGCAAATTTATATGCATAGAAAATACAAATTACAACCTCCTGATTGTTTTAATTTTTTTTATAGCCTATAGTATCCTTTAATAATACCCCACTTATTCCTGTCGAACAAATCCGTTACTTAAGACTCCATCTCAACAAACGACTGATGGAATCCTCATACTGACTGAAAAGACAGGGAAATCCTGGTCGGTTTCGACTATTACTTTTACAACTTTTACTAGACAAACGGTCTAAATTGCCAATACATTACAAAAGACTGATCTACATGACTATTATAAGGCCTCTCTGGACATCCTGAATTAAGCTTTGGGGCTCCACTAAACCATCAAATTCCTCCCGAATGCCGAATGTCCCATATGGTGCCGATTTGGCCAGAGCCAGAAGCCACCATTCCTTCCATGATAAACTTCCGAACCACCCAAATACACTTGTTTCTAACCTGGATTTCTTCTTTTAGAAAAAAAGATAGCCTCGAGATCTTCTCCTTTAGAAATGATATTGGAGTTCTATCAACAATGATTAGATTCTCCACATGTTTGTATCATATCACTATGTCACCTACAGCAAATTTACTTGTTGTACATATTTTTATAAAGTTGTAAATAACAATAAATAAATTATTAAAAAACATTTGGAATAAAAAATAATGAGCCTTGGTCAGGTTCTTTCCATTTTACTTCGTTGAAAAACATTTTGTCCTATACATGTTAACATAAAAAAATTGCACGTAGGTTTAATCACTAAAAGTTTTATTATTTATAGATAAATTCAGTAAGAACTTTAGGAGATATGCTATAACATAAGGTAAGGTTATTTCCGGAATCGTTTTTCTTGTTTTTCAATTTTTTTCTCATGCAAGCAACGTTGAACCGTCAAAGGTAGGTTTGAATTTTGTTTTATTTATTCCGAAATCCTTTACTTAATGGTGAGTAACATTTAAGTGAAATAAGTATTTTTCGTTTTCTTTAGTAGATGTTCAGTAACATTTGAGGCTACTCCTAAAAGATAAACAAAACATTTTTGTCCGGTATTGCATGTTTGGACAATAAAGCTATTAATGATTTGGAACGGATGAGTAGGAAACTTTTAGCGGTAAAATACAACCATCCACGAAACGAATCAGCCTTTTATGGACTATAAACATTTACGGTTGAGTTCCAAATGGACCCTGGATATATCTATCCTATAGGCAGGGCTAGATAGAACTCACATCAGATATTTCTATTGTGTGTGTGAGTTAATGTTCTGTAACCTGATTGGGAAAATTGTTCTTAACTGGCAGTTGCGAGTTAATAACAGCGAGATCTATCTGTGGACAATCTTTTGAACAAGTTATTTCTTTACAAAGCTTTCGTACATTTAAAGGATTGGAGTATTTTTTTTTCTGATCTAATAACTCAGAATTTATAATTCGATGGTCTAACCTAGTTGATATTCGCCAAAATATTGATTTTGCGTTTTTTTTTTTTTGTTGTTGTTGTTTCATTGATAATTTTGGTACCATACAGATCTGAAAAAGAAATACATGATTTCTCAAATGAGCCTCGTGAATGATCGGGGATATATAGCCTTCAGGTTAGTTAAGTAAACATATTTCTCAATGAAACTGCCACAAAATTTTCCGATTTTCAAAAATATGATTCAAAATTAATATGATATATTTTTAAAAAAATAGCAATAACTTCAACACAACTTAATAAATGTACACGAAACTTAGGAGTGGTTTAGGGTTCTTTAAACTACACCAAATTAGAACAGGAGGTATAAAAAATGAAATAAAACGTTTAACAATTTTTTCTTTAATTGAAATTAATATTTAATATTTAACTATAAATGGTGTTAATATAAATTAAAAGGGCAGACATTCAGTTTTCTAACGGTTGTATTTAAGTGTCAATTGAATAAAATACAGAGGAGTTATAAACGATTTTATGAACAATCAACACCTAAAGAAAAAAAATTCTCTAAATAAATCAAGTTGGAAAAAATTTATTTTAAATTTCTTTGAAAAAGGGTATTAAGGGTTTCATATGACGCTAAAAACCAATTTGCTTTTTCCTAGAGAACATTTTGTTGACCTACTTTACTCGAAACCTCATTATGTTTTTATCATTTTTTTTTTTTTAAATAATATCGTTTAATGGAATCAGTAATATATATATATTTTTATTCTTCAGAAAAAGACTAATTGCTTTTATTATTTATTTAACTGTGCCTTACATGATTAATGCAAGAGGCATATTTTTTTTTTAACAATTCATTATGGAGGGGGAATATAGTCTCGTACAAAAGATACCCTTACTATATACAATACAATGTTATAAATAAAAAAAAATTAAAATACAATAAATAGATTAAAATAATGATTCATAATAAAAGATAAAAGTAAAGTTAATAACAAAAA
>NW_027107501.1:451131-452803 GCF_000696795.3 Halyomorpha halys
TTTTTTTTATTTATTTTTTACTTTTATCATCCCATAGGCGTTGATGACCAGAGGGTTTTACGCCTTTAAGCAGAAAATCAACAACAACAACAACTATAAATGGTGTTAATATTAATTAAAAGGGCAGACATTCAGTTTTCTAACGGTTGTATTTAAGTAGGAATTGGATAAACAGAGGAGTTATAAACGATTATAAGAACAATCAACACCTAGAGGAAAAAAATTCTCTAAATAAATCAAGTTGAAAAAAAAATTATTTTAAATTTCTTTGAAAAGAGTATTAAGGGTTTCATATGACGCTAAAAACCAATTTGCTTTTTTCTAAAGAAGATTTTGTTGACCTACTTTACTCGAAACCTCATTATGTTTTTATCATTTTTTTTGTGACAATAATATCGTTTATTGGAATCAGTTATATATATATTTTTTTACTCTTCAGAAAAAGACTAATTGCTTTTATTATTTATTTAACTGTGCCTTATATGATTAATGTAAGAGGCATATTTTTTTTTTAACAATTCATTATGGAGGGGGGGTATAGTCTCGTATAAAAGATACCCTTACTATATACAATACGATGTTATAAATAAAAAAAATTAAAATACAATAAATAGATTAAAATAATGATTCATAATAAAAGATAAAAGTAAAGTTAATAACAAAAACAATGACATATATGTATTTATCAAAATAAATAATTGACTAGCAATGGATAAAAAAAAGTGAATTAAGGAAAGGATGAAGGGGAAAAAAAAGAAATTAAGATATAATAAAATTTTAAAGTGACAATAACAGAACTGATAAATATAGAATTTATAACAGGATATCCTTGGGCTTTAGTCTTTGGGTTGTGGTTGGGTTTCCTAAGTTATAGGTCACCGCTCTTAACTGTAGGTAACTGGGAGTGCAACTGCATGAACCTTTTTTTTTATGTAATCCTCTATTCAAATTGCTTTGATATATAATAACCCAGAAAAAAAGTATTGTTTCTGAGCTACGCACCAAAAAGTTTAATTGTGTTCACAATTTCTTTTTTACCGTAGAAATCGACAGTTTCAATGGCTTAAAACCTTACCATGGCTAAACAGAACAGCACATAAGTCAGTCTAGTAATTCAAAAGTTAATTGTGGACAAAGATTCCAACTATTTATTTAATATGTAAAAATTTATTTACCTTCTTTCTCAATAATATTTAGTAAGCATAATGAAAATTCAGTACAACGGACACCCACGTGGAAAATAACTTCGTCCGTTCAATGGAGGTTTACGTTTAAAAAGGCGAAAATATGAAAAGAATTCAAACATTTTTTTTTATTCCTTTTTTGATTATTCTTATCTTGAAACGTACTACACCATATTTTGAGGGAAGAGTTTTCATTTTGTTAATTAGAGTTTATACATTCTGAATGCTACTATGCCATGACTAAATGTTTCTTCGCGTTCTCAATACAACCTTATAAAATAATTATTCAAAGTTTCTGGTGACCTGCAAGGGAAACTCGGTACGATACAATCAAAATAAAACAACAAACCTTCTCTTTATTTGAATACGAAATAAATATTTTCAGTAATTTTAAATAAGAATTAAATAACTAAATCTAAACAAAGCGTACTTATTACTAAGTCTAATGTTTCACTAATGCTCCAATTTATTCTAAAAATATCAATACT
>NW_027107501.1:452853-453232 GCF_000696795.3 Halyomorpha halys
TAATGCTCCAATTTATTCTAAAAATATCAATACTATGTAAATTATCTCTAAAATAAGTGACCAACAAAATTTAGTTCTGGAATCGTGAGATTATTTCCAGAATAAATTAGATGAAAAAAAATTAATTTAGGATAATCCAGCGCTTAGAGTCACAGTATGCCACTTCAAGTTGATCTCTAACTTCAAATTAATTTAAACTATCTATTGCTAGATTTTAAGTTGAATATAGATTGAATGAACGCAATTGCTTAAAATTAAACATTTACGTGTACATTATAATCATGTTTAGGAAACATAAAGTTTATAAATAGCCATATATACAAACAATGTCAACGGCTCATCGGACGTTTAAATGCTTGGACTTGCAACATGCTTAATT
>NW_027107501.1:456363-457527 GCF_000696795.3 Halyomorpha halys
GGTCGAAAAGTTCAATATGGCGTATCTCAACTCATAATTCTCTGATTTCCAAAATTGTTTTATAGATTTTCGGGGAATTTAATCACCGAACCACAAACGTCTGCAGCTAAAAAAAAAAGGAAAAAAATTCATTTATGCGCCAAAAAAGTTAATAATTTTGTTCATAACTTTTTTTCTACCGAAGAATTGAGGAGTTTAGTAAATTTATATCTTCTTTTGGCGGTACAAAATAAATTAAATAATTGGAAGTTAAATTGGAAAATTAAATAAATTCTATTATGGAAATTCGAACTATTCCCTTATATTTTTATAGAGTGATTAAAAAATATCCCTTAATACTGAGTTGAATGTTTCATAATTTCAAATAGTATTGCTACTATTTATTTATTTTTTAACGAGAAAAATCTATTAAATAATAATAAAAATCTATTAATAGTTCAAATGATAATATTATGAGAAGAATTCTTATGATAAAAATTGAGCTACAAAAACTTTTGTTGATAATGCTCTGGTGAGATTATGTGTGAATGCACATAGAGGTCATTCCGGCTGGACTGGTAGAAGCGCTTGCACATATGGCCACATTATACGTTATTACAGATCTTGACTCCCATTTATGAAGCATCAATATCAATAAAATTCTTCCATATTCCTTAAATCATTTTTTTAATTAAATAGAATTATTGTTAAAATCATTATGTAATTCCAGTTTAATATTATAAAGAGTATTTCAAATTTTATTATGTTGACCTTCGGAATATTATTTCTCTGTCGACTTTAACATTCGGAACTTCGGATGTTTAAACAGGTATTCGAATTTACGTATTCGGTATTTCAGAAATACAAAAAAATGAACAGATGAATCTACTAAGAAATTCGGACTCTGAAAGAATCGTACACAGAAGTAATTCACTTAAAGCCGGTCAAATCTCTATTGAGTTGAGCCCAAGAAGTGACCTTGTACTAACAAAAAATATTTAATTTGATTTCATAATTAAAAAATAAAGCTATCTGCATTTGACCAGTTGATTTATGCGAACATTTCGTACAAACTTTAGCTTTTACTTGAAATATCAAATTTTAGTAAAGTAATGGAATAAAAGTAAGTCTTCCCCCCTATTATGTATATTATCATTTAATGTTTGCCTATTTTTTATATTTTTT
>NW_027107501.1:457902-461662 GCF_000696795.3 Halyomorpha halys
TTTTCTTTCTTTTCTTCTCTCTTCCCTTTTTCAAATTAACTTGCTTCTTTTTACTATTAGAAGACAATTGTTTGTTTTATTTAAGTGTACCGATATCATTATATTTTGTTATTAATTTTACTTTCCTCTTTTATTAAGAAGCATTATCTTATCTATTTATTTTATTATTATTTTTTTCTTTTAATAAGAACATAGTATATAGTTAGGGGTGTCATTTGTACGACTAAACCCCCTCGTAATCAACTGTTAAAAAATATACATAATATAAGTTACATATCATATTAACCATGTAAGGCCCACCAGGCCGATCTGGTATAAAAATAAAATAACTCGGTCTTTGACTTTTGTCAAACACGTACGTTTTCTGTCTCGCTCATTTTCTTCCTTTATCCTTTTCCTATCTCTTAGTTTGTACTTTCTTCTATATTTCTTCTTTTTATGTGTTATTATTTCCATTTTCATTTGTTGTCTATAACCATCTATTTTTTCTTATTTAATTTTTCATTGTACACCCTTTTAACTTTTCTTTTACTTTTTTACTTATGTTAAGTGTTTTTATCTTTTTAAGCCCTTACGATGCCCTGCAACGTGTGGCGAAACGTTGGCTCAATTAAAATAGTTTATCACTATTTGAGTTTTATTTGACCGTGCCCGAACCATCTTCCATTTATTTATTTTAATTAAGTAAGTTTTCACATGCACTGAAAAAGCTTCTAACTGATATCTGGACAAGGCAGGGTGTCACACAATATAAGTGTTTGTATGTGTGGGTGTGTTCTCTTCTAGATAAACTACAATTTTTAGAATTTTAATTTTATTTTTTGGCCTTCACCAGTTCTACAACTTATCTAACTCTGGAATTTACAATAGGAAGGTTTACTTTTTTTTACGGATTATATTTTCAGCCGAATTCATATCGGGAATATTTTTGATACAACAAGTCATGAAGCCATAAAAAGAAAAAAAAATGGAAAATAGGAAAATGTATACCTCAAAATCGGATGTAAAAAAAATCATCTGTACGCTGTCCTCGTTTTTATATGATATTAACTGCCGGGCCGATTAGTATATTTGACACTAAAGGTCATCCAACAATGATCCTCGGAACTCCTCATTTTTTAAAATCCTTAGTGTTTAGAAAAGCCTCTCTCAAAACATTAAAACAAAATACGCTGCAGCTTTTCATTATTTTCAATTATGAACTTGTGTAATCAACCAAAAAAAAAATTAATACACTGTTAAATTTTGATTTTTTACGACTCAAGATAAGTAGAATTTAAAAATACACAGGGTATTTCGTTATTCTTGACTTACAGATATAATAAAATAATTAATTCAAACAATAAACCATTGTGTAATTAACAGCCTTATTTAATTACATCAGTAATTCACCTGAAAATGGGCTTTATACAATAGAAATAATATATATATATACATTGATTAATAACGCAGTCAGCATATGCATGTTCGAATAACATACTTATATATTTATTCACGATTTCTAATGAGAACAATTTGATTAATGTTGCTTTGAGAGATGCCAAACATATGGTAATGTTTGGCTTCCAGATCGTATTTGAATAATTTATACAATATGCTGATGCAATGAATTAATTTCAATTTGATAAAATATCGAGGAAATTCTTGTTTAAGTAGCAATTAGATCTTAAATTCTTTCTATTAAATAAACAAATAGATTATAAAAAAATAAATATTTGAATAAATTAATTTAACGATGAACCTAAGAAGAAGATTTCAAGTTGTTTCGAACATAATTTAACTTTTAAGTTAGCGCCATGGGTCCTCTTCACACTGCATCATTAGTACTAGCCACGGATACTGTAGGTTTCAGCAATTAAAACTTTCTTTTTAATTTTATCGATTAAAACTTTCTTCTTAAAACCTTTAGGGGTTAGTACTGATAATAATTAAAAGCTACTGTACTTGTACAAAGGCATGGTCTAAGTAGTTACAAGTCCGGTATAAAAGATTAAAAAGCCGTAACAAAGCAAATAAACAACAAGGGTACGGTATATAATCGATGTACACATATATATATATATATCGGTTGTGGGTGATGAGAATTTATCAAATTTATTTGTCGATCCAATTTTTTATGTTATTAATTTGATTTTTTTTAAAAATATATTTATGTATATACACACACTGTAATATTCTAAAAAAACATAAAATCAAGTTTCTAACAGCTTTTAGAGATTTTCTAAAATTTTTATATTCTAAATGAAATTAATTGAGTTAAAATAATAATAATATTTGTCTATTTCAATTTATTTGCTTAAGCTGTTTGTTCAATGGTTATACATACATAAAATGTAAGAATACATTTTTTTCACTGACACCTTCTGAACCTTGTGTCTCGATTATAATCTTGATAGGAAAAATATCTTTTTTGTTTTTAATTCCTTGTATTATATAAGTGAACTTATATAGTTTTCTCTTAAAAATAAGTTTCTAAAGTTCTAAATAAAAAATGAATAAGTAAAACCTAAAGCAAAAAACTATTGTTTTTGTTTGGTTCAAAATGAGTTTAAAGCTCTTTATAACGCTGATTTTTTTTAACTTTATTCATGTTTTTGTTTAATTTATCAAGAGGCCAAGCCATCTGATATCTAAATAACATTATCTTTGATATATATGTAATATTTACATATTCTTAGTATCCAATAGATTGATGAGACATACAAAAGAAAAAGAAGTGGTCCAAATACGTAGCCTTGCGGGAATCTGGAATCTATTGGAAAAAAAATTGATATGTATCCGTCATTATCACAGTGAAACATACTATTGTACTATGATTTTTGTTTCTAATAATGATTAGAAATTATGATTTATTGATATGATTATATTGATTATTGTGATTAATGTTTTTAATATTAATGATTTAGTATACAATTTAACTCCAACCCAATGTAGATTTATATATTAAACCTATAGAAAAGTTATGATTAAGCCTTTGATAATTTTGATAAATAAAATTTTTTTGTGAGGAGGGGGCATTAATAAGTAATAAACTAATATGTTACGTGAAGGAGTGAGAGAGAAAGAGATGGAGAGGGAGAGGAAGATTCTGGAATTGGCATTGCGAGAACTGTTGAGTCTCAATCCTGTATCCATTTCTGAGTTATTTCGATAGTGAATTTTTAATTAAAGCTTTATTTAACAATAAATTAATGTTAAATAAATAAATATTATGTTAAGAGAGAGTGGCGAGAGGAAGGGAGATAATGAGACAGAGATTAAAACTGTACCTATACATCATACGAATATTAGGTTGTTACGCAATATATTTAAACAAACTATACTTTTTTTTTCTTTTATTTGAAACAATCTTATGTTCTGTGCAATGTTATTGTTGAAACTACGGCAAACCGACGAAGTCCTGAAATCAATGAAGCTCCAAAAAAAATCAAACATTTATTTGGCGAGATTAACGATTTACAACGTAAACATTTAATCAAAATGAAACATTTTTCAAACAGATTGAAATAAAAGACCTTCAAGATTAAAATAAATGGAGTCAATAGAGGATTATATCAAAAAACGGTTCATGAAGTTCAACTCCCAGTTACCGACAGTTAAAGGAGCAGTGACCTACAACCTAGGAAACCCAACCTCAACCCGAAGACTGAAGCCCAGACTGATGCAGGACATTCTTTTATAAATTTTTAATAAATATAAAATTAATTCATAGTCACACTACCTCTATTTACTTATTATTATTCATTTTATTTATTCATTA
>NW_027107501.1:462281-469438 GCF_000696795.3 Halyomorpha halys
TCAAATTGGTGGGCCCATATCTATACTGATAATAAAACATACTAAATCGTCGAGTTGGTGGGCCCATATCTATACTGATAATAAAACATACTAAATAGTCGAATTCTATTCAAAGATAATTATCACAATTGTCATTATCAAACGCGGTGGACTGTATTAATCAAAATTAACAGTCATAATATCGTTGGTTTAGAAAAGGACTGGCACAACTTGTAACTCTCTTCTCCACATAAAAATATAGACAAATTTCTGTCGTTTCATTGTGAAAATATATGGATTATTACGATAGAAATAAACAATTAAAGTGTATAACCGGACTAACACCCAGATAGGACCTGGTAATAAACTGTAATAGTCAAAATAAACAATAAAACTCTCTAAAAAAACATATGACCCATAAAGGTAATGAGTTATAATGATGATTAATTAACAACTGTTTAAAATGACGTAGTTATTTTAAACAGCCTGTTGCTCAGGCCACGCCAGCCAAATAACTATTAGCATATGTTTTCTAACTCTTAAATATTATATGAAACACTTCAAAAAATAAAAATAAAATAATACAAATAATGATAAATGTAATTAGATTAAACATTAATACTATTTACAAACTAATTATTAATCTTGGCGTTGCCAGTTATAATAAGCAATTTTCTGCCTAAAGTGTAAGAGTTTATTATGGCCAAGCAAAACATGATACAAGATCCATAATATATAAATATAAAAGAAAATAGAAGAATAAATAAAGTTCATATTCCGTCATATGTCCTACTTTATTTATTATTTTATTTTCTACGAATCTTGTGTCTTTACGAATAACCAATCCAACCAAATAACCATCATTACTTAACCAAAACGGCGGTACATGTAAAAATAGAGGTTCAAATACTGTATCATTTCTGACCGCATCTCCGAATATCATTTCCTATAAAATATTGACAACTAAAAAATATGGATACTGTTCTTTAACTTAGTATTGTAAGTAAAGCATCTAGCAAGTAAAGCATTTGGTTTCACATAAATAATTAGAATATGTCAAACAGATTTTTTTCTAAGTTGAAAACATAATCCTGGAAAGATCCTATTAAAGCACTCGAAGATTTTCCTTATTAGCATGACAAATGACTGAAATTCTTCTTTCAGGAGGGCTAGGGTCTCATTAATTGGGAAATGTTTACGGAAATATTATTTCAACTCGCATTCGAAGGATGACAAAACTAATAAGAGTTTATGAGAAACTTAATCCAAACCTATTACAGCGTCAGAGATATGCGCGCCTAAGAAAAAAAGTTAAATATTACTGATATTCTAACTTTTAAAAAACTCTATAAAATTTCCTATTTACTCCCGTTTCTTGGTTGAAAATCATTTAAATCGAAGCAGCTTCTATTTGTATATATTAAAGAATTTATAAGTAATTCGTAGGTTATCTATACGGTTATTAGTAGCATTTGTAACAATAAAAAGAAATACCTGTTATCATTGTTTGGTGATTGTTGCTCAATTTCTTTACGTTTTACGTATCTAACTTGATCTGATGGTCTGGAAGAATAGATATCCATTTCTGCACTTCTAGTTAAAACTCAATAACTAATAAAAAAAATTATACTTAATCACTTGTTTATTATATGCATGTGTTTTTTCAATATTTTTTTTTTTAGTTAAAACATTAGCATATGTTAACACCCGTTTATTGATATATCCACCTTGATATTCCCGCATCAACTTCCCTTCATAAATTTATTTACTTACATTTCAAAAATATAGAATATTAATGTAGATAGTTAACCGTAGATTAAGAATAAATATTTTTTTGTTTATTTATGTTCTTTTTACTGACCACACGGGTCGGGGGCCTTCTCCAAATATTAAACTTTTTTTACTCCAACTAGAATGTTTTTTTTTTAATTTCAAATATTAATTTATGGTACATTGATTGAAAATATTTTCACAAAATTTGGGTAGTTATAACGCTGAAAAAATAAAATAACAGAGATTCGTCGTAATAAAATGAAAAGCTCGAGAGAAAAAAATCGAGAAGCAGCCCTCTAGCCAATAACTAGTAACAATAAATACAATTTAGTATTTATATGCTTCTTTATATCTAAATAAATTGATCTAATATGTATGCATCATACATCCTCAGAGAAACAAAATCTATAATCTAGGTGTTTAATTGGTAATAAAAAGTTATATAAAGGTGTTTAGTTGGCCTGGAAAAGCGATAAGAAGCAATGATGCGAAGATGGGTGCACGTTGGATTGAAACATATAATCATAGTGTACGCGGATGACATTGCAGTAGTATGACATGGAATCTAGATCATTCTTAGTAACGAAGATGACATGGAAAGACTCACTAAATCTCTAATAAGGGAAACAGAGAAAATCACCTTGCAAGTAAATAAAGATAAAACAAACTGTATGGGTATCAGCCGAAAAATCCGCCCTAATTACATGGTCTGCGTGGATCCCAGTAGAAAGCAGACATTTTCAAATACCTCAGTAACAAAAGTTTTTCTTTTTTTTTTTGTGTGTGTGTTTGAGGTATTGCAGAGATTGTACCTTAAACCAGAGTTAATTTGTAGCAACTCTAATATCTTTAAGAAAGTCTGTAGGAGGTCCTCAGTAAATAAAATAATCACAGACTACAATACCATCTTAGGACAAAGTCAAATTTCTAAGCGCTATCATTTTATTTGTTAGTTACTTAATGATTTTTACGAAATTTTCCCAATTTTCTTTCTTTAGTATATGCAATTTAAGTTTGTGTTTCATCATCAGAAAAAAGGCAATTTTTAATGTAGTGTAGGGTTATCGTTCAATTGACTATAAACTTATAAAACAAAATTTTTATGAATTACAAATTTAGATGAAACAATGTCTGATAAAAACGGTAATCTATATATAGTATGAATATATATAAAATTAAATCGATTTTAATTGTCTTTTTAACAAGATAAAATTAAGTAAATTTCAATTAAATAAGAAAGTCTCATTCGGTTTATTATACACCATATAATATAATAAAATCTGAAACCATAATTTAATATCCAATTATGGCGATTGGTAGAATCTGAGGCATCAGAATTTTACATATGTAAAAACAAAAATAAAAGAATAGAATGCAGTTTCTACAACTACTTGTACAACTTAGCTACAACTAAGGCATCCCTGACACAAATGCATTACCCAAAATACGATAAAAAAAATTTAATGCCCTTAGTTTTCAAAGATGAGATCTTAAGGCTGAACAGATAGTATCTTACCAAGAATGTTGAAACGCAAAAGAACTATGAAATGATTTAAAAAATTCTTAGTTCAATCGAAATTAAATTCCAAATTTTCTTTTTCTATATCGGATCCTTACAAAAGTCGAACTCATGAATGAATTCAGACATTCGAATATTTGTCCAACACTGAGCTTCTCCACTCCACGCATCCATGGGTACATTAGTGAACAATATTTATTCCATAGATAGAATCCTTATCTTATGGGACAAAATTTCAGAAAAAATCCAAGACCATGTATTCGGACGTGTACGGTAGTTAGATGAAAGAATGCAGAAATTCAGTCGGACGAATCGAGGCAAATTAATTTTTACCACGGAGTAATTAAAAAATGATTAAATCTTTATAAAGTGTTTATATAAAAATAAAGTGATTATATATTCCCAAATTCTAAAGTGGAGGTGGCTAATAATATGCCACATTTAATAAAGTAACTGGTGACATTAAGTTACTTAAGTTAGTTACGCAACGTTCCATTGTCAGAGGCAGTAGCTTTTATTTGGACAAAAGGATTCAGCACTGTGAAGTTGACGTAATGCTCAGAATTATAAAGTTTATTTAAGAGATAAGCCGAAGAGCTTCCAGTTTAATTGTCACACAAAAGGTATCAGGCTGCAGGTGGTATAACGTAAACAATGTAACCTCATAATCCACCCCCTTCTTTTAGGAGTACATCCAGGGACCCATTTCAAGCTCGTTTGTAGATTTAGCCCTTATTCTGTGAAAATCCCTTAAATTCAATGCCTATTGTCTTTTTCATTCAGAGATAATTACTGTAGTCCTCTTCAAAATCTAGTATAATTAGATAATAAATACAATTTAATGGCGCATATGATGGCATTGTTTCATTAGAAAATTGTTAAGTAGGATCCTTATTTTGAAGGAATAAATAGTAAAATAATTTATTCCATAATTTATCATAATTGATTACATTTATTATTATATATCAATATGAGAATACAAATTCTATTTTAATTTAAAAATGCTTAACATTTTAAGAACGTTACATATTTTGTATTATTAGAATTTTTCAATCTCCTAAAGCAATGAGCAAATATGCAGGAATGAGGGAAAAAATATTTTCTTTTGAACAATTAATATAAGATAACGAATAAATAGCAAGATTGTGAAAAGAAAGAAATTGTGAAATACAAGAAAAAAGTTATATTAATTTTTTAAAAAGAAAAAGATAAATATAAAAGGAATATGGTCTAGGTGCGGTCGAAATAACTCAAATAGTAATCAAATTGGAAAATAAACTGGACTTAAAAATTCTACTTAAGAATAAACATGACATTGACGAAGCCATACAAAAATCTTACAGAATCAATAAGAATTTGTAAATAAGACGACACAACAACCAGTGAAATTGATAATACCCTACAGACTAACTTGGCACAGCACATTCGCATCTTATTAAGAGAAAAACGCAGAGCAAGATCAAACTGGTACAGGACTAGATACTCAACAGATAAACCATATTATACTAAATTGAAAAACAAACCAAAATTGGAACTTAAGAAAATAAAAATTAAACGAACTTAACTGAAATTCATACGACACTGCCAAAAATTATGGACGACCACTAAAAAGCTTCTCAATTTCAGAAATTTTAATCATCTACTACTTACTGAATCATAAACATAGATAAAATCGGACGAAAAATCCCACATAATTGGTCAGCACCTTTCTGAAACCTTTGAGCCACAACCTGACATCCTTAACCCAAACCACATAGAATACATTGAATAAAAACTGAATACCCCACTCCAAATTTACCTCCCACCTGAATCATTTCATCCTTCAGAGATATCCAACATTATTCAGAAATTACCTTCCCGCAAAGCTCCTAGATATGACCTAAACCATCGAATTCCTCTGGTATACAATCCTTATAATCCAAAATCCTTAATGGTCCATACCTTTTCACAAATTAAGTCATCCACCAGGACCTCAATGTTCCATATATTGCCGATTTGGCCAGAACCAGATACTAATCCTTTCATGATAAACATCCCGACCACCCAGTGTTTTTCAAACCTTCTCCTTCATTATCTGATAATGCTCCTAGGCGTCAGAAAAGAAGATGGCCTCGAGATTTCTCCTCTAGAAATGTTATTGGAGTTTTATCAATCCGTAGATTCTCCACATGTTTGTATCATGCCATTTAATAATAAAAGCAAATTTACTACTTTAATAAAAAAAAAAAAAAATACTTTGTTGCATTGTTTTAGTTTTTTCTATCTTTGTTAGTCCCCTGATGAAGCCCTGCAAAGTGGGGCAAAACGTTGGTTCACAATAAAGAGTTTAATTAATATTTTTAGTTATTTTGACCGTACTGGTACAACCTACCTATATTATATTACACACGGTCTATCAGTGATTTTACAAGAAGATAAATAAAAATGCAAAGCTAAATTAAGTGGAGTTAACAGTAAATAATAAGAATAAGATTAATGTATGCGATGTAAGTCTCTTGGCCAACTCCACACTTGGTTAAATTTCGCGGATTTTATGGGTTGTGAACCCACTGCTTTAGGTAGTCCTTAAGTCAATGTCTTGGAATGTAGAATAAGTTTGCTATGTGAATGATTAAAACGGTCTTTGGCAGTCGCTGTTACTACAATTTCAAGAACATTGTGTAATGACTTGTTAGAATATGTAAAAAGATGCTTTAAAACGTTTTCTAAATATTTTCAGTTTGGATTGAAATGATTTGGACTTTTTGATATTTGACTTTTTATCCCTGCACAACTCAACTCTATATGAGATAAATGGTATGGAATGATGACTAAATGGTATTTTATGAATACTTTATAAATAGTAAGTTTATCAGTCAGTTAATAGACAGATAATTTTGAACGGTTGTTTCTTTGACGTCTTATGCGCCTTGCCCATGTCATTTAATAGGTCTAATTAGGGAACTAAATAACAAACCATGTCAGAATTAAGTATCGGAATACCCTCTTCCCTTTCTTCATCTGTATCTGCCGCCTTTTGGTTTAGCAAGCAATGTCGAAAAAAATATAGTATGTATTATTGCAATGAATATAAATCAAAATATAATCTACCACTTTATATATATATTCTTTTCACTTTATAGTCTCAAAACTATTTATATTTCTTTATTAATCCGACATTTCGACAAACAAACGGGTTTGTGATAAATTATAACAGTGAAAATTAACTGTGATTAAAAGTTTTAATTTTTAATTTAATGTGAAGAAGATGGCCTCGAGATCTTCTCCTCTAGAAATGTTATTGGAGTTTTATCAGTGGGTAGATTCTCCATATGTTTGTATCATGCCATTATGTCACCTACAGCAAATTTACTTGTATATATGTGTAAATAACAATAAATAAATTATTAAAAAAAGAAATTTAATGTGAAGAATTGATATAAATAGAGCAATTGTAAAATTAATGACCTGTTTTGAATAACCTGCGAAAAGGTTTTTCAAATAAAGAAATATAAATTGTTTTGAGACTAAAATTGGATAAAATTTAATCTTCCACATTTAAAGACATTAGTAATCTAAGTAAGTAACGTATGATGTTTACAAAAACAAAAAATAAAGAAAATTAAACTTATAAAAAAAGGAAAAAAAATATTAACACATCAATGCATAATTATTTAATATTAATACTGTAAGAATAATTTAATTTATAATCCTATATCTTTTGTATGCACTAGATTTTAATTTTTCAATACGTAATTAGATTTATTAAAAAAAAAAATCAGTATCAATATTAATAACTTCATGCATGATCCTTTGAAATCCATTTTGTACAATTTCGATATATTTCTATTTCCTGTGAATTTCTACATCCAATCCATAAAGCTCTAATACCCCATCCAAAAAAAAA
>NW_027107501.1:469488-477634 GCF_000696795.3 Halyomorpha halys
GATGCTTTAAAACGTTTTCTAAATATTTTCAGTTTGGATTGAAATGATTTGGACTTTTTGATATTTGACTTTTTATCCCTGCACAACTCAACTCTGTATGAGATAAATGGTATGGAATGATGACTAAATGGTATTTTATGAATACTTTATAAATAGTAAGTTTATCAGTCAGTTAATAGACAGATAATTTTGAACGGTTGTTTCTTTGACGTCTTATGCGCCTTGCCCATGTCATTTAATAGGTCTAATTAGGAAACTAAATAACGTACCATGTCAGAATTAATATCGGAATACCCTCTTCCCTTTCTTCTTCTGTATCTGCCGCCTTTTGGTTTAGCAAGCAATGTCGAAAAAAATATAGTATGTATTATTGCAATGAATATAAATCAAAATATAATCTACCACTTTATATATATATTCTTTTCACTTTATAGTCTCAAAACTATTTATATTTCTTTATTAATCCGACATTTCGACAAACAAACGGGTTTGTGATAAATTATAACAGTGAAAATTAACTGTGATTAAAAGTTTTAATTTTTAATTTAATGTGAAGAAGATGGCCTCGAGATCTTCTCCTCTAGAAATGTTATTGGAGTTTTATCAGTGGGTAGATTCTCCATATGTTTGTATCATGCCATTATGTCACCTACAGCAAATTTACTTGTATATATGTGTAAATAACAATAAATAAATTATTAAAAAAAGAAATTTAATGTGAAGAATTGATATAAATAGAGCAATTGTAAAATTAATGACCTGTTCTGAATAACCTGCAAAAAGGTTTTTAAAATGTATGTGGTTCTATAATTGTACTAAGATTGTCCTTGAGGATGACCGAATTGGCCGAAACGTCGGACTAATAAAAAAATCTAAATTGTTTTGAGACTAAAATTGGATAAAATTTAATCTACCACATTTAAAGACATTAGTAATCTAAGTAAGTAACATATGATGTTTACAAAAACAAAAAATAAAGAAAATTAAACTTATAAAAAAAGGAAAAAAAATATTAACACATCAATACATAATTATTTTATATTAATACTGTAAGAATAATTTAATTTATAATCCTATATCTTTTGTATGCACTACATTTTAATTTTTCAATACGTAATTAGATTTATTAAAAAAAAAAATCAGTATCAATATTAATAACTTCATGCATGATCCTTTGAAATCCATTTTGTACAATTTCGATATATTTCTATTTCCTGTGAATTTCTACATCCAATCCATAAAGCTCTAATACCCCATCCAAAAAAAAAAAATCGAAAAATCTTTGATTTATCAAAAACTTTATCTCAGGTTCAAATTAAAACTGTTTCAATTTACTATACAATAGTTTGTAACATTTATGCTCGTAAGGGATCTCGTTTTTATGATATTTGCATATGAATATTGCATATAACATTTGATTCAAACAACTAACAATCAATTGATTTTAGCAAATATCATGAAAACTACTACGAAGATAAATAACATAAACAACTTTGTAGTAAATTAAACTAGCTTTAATTTGAGTGTTGTAAAACATCTGTACGCTTTAGTTCCTGAAACATATTTTTTCATACCTTTGTCTGAACTATAAATCAATATTTTGTCAAATATCATTAAAACTACTAAGAGTTATCTTGTGTAGTTATATCTATATCTAGTGTATCGTATAAGTGTAGTATAAAGTAATTAAACTAGATTTGAGTGCTGACAGAGTATGTCGCAGAGTTTGGTGCTGTATGTCTCATGGTTCTTCTACCTATTGAGTATTCACTAACTATTGAGTTTTCGTTATTTCGTTATGAAATGCTGCTTCTTAAAAACTGTATCTCGGGTACTACTAAAGGTAGAAAGCTCTATTAAGACTCATATTTTATCAAATTTACTTTAATTTAAATAATGTTCATATTAGTTGTTCTAGTGTTGTGGGTAGTTTAAAAACTATGGAGCTCCGAAAGAAAAAATAATTTTCTTTTATTTATTTTTAATGAATGATTGCAAAAAAACATGAGGGCTTTGATAGGTCAATAGCTCCTTCAATAAACCCGTCCTCTAATCTAGCACGTCCCATTTTTATTTCCTATAGCATACTTTTTTAGGGCCGTAAAGTGTATCTAGGGTGATTCTTACCTCTCAATGTCTCTTTTATTTGTCTATTTATGCGCTGCTTATTGCTCTCTAGGATACTTGCTTGTTTTATCATATCTTTCCTCATGACCCTTGTTCAGCCCCACCTTTTACTTTACGTATAAGGGACTTAAAGAGATAAGAGGACTTAAAATAACAGAAATATCAATAGGAACTCCAGCTAGAATGCTTGTATATTCATAATAAGCCACATATAGCTATAATATACTCGTAGTATCCATTAGTATACTTTATTATAAACAAAAGTATATTTTAAGTCAAAGGAATTTAGAGTCTTGAGCCGTTGAGTTGGAATTTTTTGGTTAATCAAAAACCAAGGGTACGTTCTTTACATTCTCTCATGAAGACACATTGCAGCTCGCTCACTTCGGTTAGAAAGAGGTTCTATTGTTGTCTGCAACTCCATAGTTGCAACAGTGGTTGAGCGAGGTACACCTAGGATTAGACGCAGGGTTTTCTATCAGAGGCAGTACGAATAACCTCAGAACCGTATTCTAAGCCTGGACGGACGGATGGTTGTTGGTTCCCCATCTCTTTTTCCTCCAAGACGTTTTAGGACCTTATGCCTTTTTTCCCCTCTTTTCACCATCTCTTCAATACCTGAATGCCTGTTCCCAATTCATTTTCGTATCTAAATTAACTCTCAGGTGTTTAATTTCCCTGTGTAGTTTCTTGGCAAGGGGAAATTATTATGGATGACTTCCAGCTCGTGCACGTTTTTCGACAATGTGAACAGTTGAAACCCAGTTATCCTTTCATTTCATTAGACGTAACCCAGTTGAAAAGTTTCATCATTGCTTTATTTATTATTGCTTCGAATGCACTTATACTGCTACTGGTCGCACATATCAGCAAACAGTGGAGCAGATATTCCAGCTATTTCCTCGAGTACAGTCACTAAATAATTTATTATTACATTAAAGAGTGTGGGACTAAGGACAGATCATTGAGGTATTCCCTGGCTAAACAACTTGAACAGTAGCCATTGTATCTTACCCTCAGATAACTATGAGACCGTATGGCTTGTTACATATTGTTACACCAGACTCTGTCAAAAGCAGCTTTAAAGTCATTCTATACTACAACAGTATGTTTGGAAGCCGCCTTTTATATCTTAGATGAAACGAGCCACCAGCTCACTTGCACCTCAGTGCTGCCGGAAACCTGCTTACTTCGACGACATCTTATTTCTTCTACCTAGATTCATCTGCTGCCGAGCTAAGACCATTATTTCATAAAGCTTAGAAAAAAACTTGTGAGCGAGATAGGTCTGTAGCATGCTGGGTAAGAGGGACATTTACTTTTTTTGAGAATTGAGATCACCTCAGCCTTTCTAAATTTGTACGACAGATGACATCTCGGACGTAACTCAGAGAAGGCTGAAGAGGAGTTGGATGAGGGACCTCCTAGTCTGATCAAACAGTTTAATTGATCATCAGGAGGATGCAACACTGGGTACTATCTCCCCCAAGCTCACCCATGCCGTGCCTATATACTTTATCTGATTTGCGACTGTGATTATATTAAAGGTGCAAATAAAATTATAAAAACAAAAAAAAAAACTTTTTAGAGGGATCTCTTAATTTTATGCTAACTCACAAAATAGTAGCTGTAAATAATTTATATTACGTGTTAAAAGTAAATAAAATAATAAGAATAATAAATCAAGATATTAATTAGTAACAAAGTAATTTTTGAGCAGATCTATCTAACTAGAGAAATCCGAAAGATTCGCCTGTGTTATATCACTAAATTTGTAGCCAGTCTAAACATTTAATACATGACTGACTTCACACCTAAAAGATTGTTTGTAGTTATTTATATCAGGGAACCTTTTAAGTGACCTTTAAAAGGGCAGCCATCGGGCCAACCCGTCAATCATCCTGGTTTTACATAAAAATTAAAAAATAAATAAAATGAGGTGTTATCTAGATCACGTGATATTTATACATCTGATCAAGAATGATTAATTAGAAATATAGCTTAAATCATTTAAACCACTTAAGCTGGCCTAAAGCTAGTATCCTTAGGAGGGGTAGACCTCTTGCTTGGTGAAAGAAGTAAAGCTCAGATTTCTAGGGAGATGGTTTCAGTTTGTTCAAATCTACAATGCGAGGTGGAGGCAGATGGCCGATGTTTTGACCGAGTAATGTCACCTATCTTCAAGGTGAATGTTATTTACTACAAGAAAAAGAAATATACCATTCGCTACAAACTATCAATGTAATGCATTAGCAAGATGTGGTGGCTTGCGAGATATTTCTACGTTAATTTCTTTTACGCTTAATTTAAGTTAATTAATCTTTCCATCATAAAAACCATTAAAGCGTTTGTCATTTCAATTTATATTTTATGAGTTCAATGAAGAATAATAACATCCATCAATACTGTATTTGTTTTGTTTTGCATTGTACTCTTTTTGTTTAATCAACTAACACCATCTCGATCCCAATAATATCCTTAATCTATATCTTACCGATCAGGTAGAACGGTTATATGCTCGGTTAAGTGTGACTTTATGATTGTCTAGTAATTTTCGCGTTGTTATATGTCACCGAATGCCGTCTAGAAAACACTCAAGTGTATTAAGATGTTCCTACAAAATGTTTTGTTTTCAGAATTATCAATCTCTAAAAGTATAATATCGGCCAGAAATACATAATTTAATTCCGACATAGAAAAAAAAATAAATCACTTTTTAAAATAATAAATGCAACGCTCACCAACTTCACCGTGTAGCGGTTAAACAGGGGGGCTTATATCTAGTATTTGTTTCTTTATTAGTCAATGAAGTAATTATTTGTTAATTTTCTAGAAATATCCTAATATCTTGATATTCCTATTTTATTGGTAAGTGCATTATTCGCTGTACGATTGATTCTTTCTTAGTACCTATTAGATAGGTTGCCTCATGTTTGTTTTGATTTATAATATGATCTATTTCCTTTCATTATATTTTTTACTTAACATAGTTTCTCTTAATGTTTCGGAGTATTCCGCCATCCCCTGGACGTTCTCTTAAAACATCACCACCTATGTAATAACTGTTACAAAACATTAATATTTATTACTTTATCAATGTGCAACCGCTTGTTCATGAAATCGATTTCATTTCCAGCACCTCCAAAAACATATTAAGAGACCCCAGTATGTTAGAAATTCGAAAAATTAAAATAAATAGATACGCAAACGCAAGTTCATAAAATCGATTTTATTTTCATTTTCAGCACCTCCGAAAACATATATAGAGACCCCAAAAAGTTAGAAATCGGAAAAGTTTAAATAAATCGATATGCAAGCGTGAAAAATCCTTTATTCTTTTACTCTCAGCACGTCTGAAATAAATCGATTAACCGGAGAAAACATTTACATGGTCATATGTCAGAAATAAGAAAAGTTAAAATGAAGTGTGTACTTGGACAAACTACAAATCATTTAATAATTTTTAGATTGTAGTTGAAGCTATAGATAAAACTAAACAATTATTTGTTTCAGCTATAGCTAACGCTTTATAACTAAAAATTAATCCTTATTTCAGATAATAGCTAATTTGGTTTTAAGAGTTAGCTATTTGTAAACAAATAACAACTAACTAGTTAGTTTTAATTTCCAATACAACTAAATCTAATTTAGCTTTTGAATTTAGTTGTTATAGCTAACTTTTGCACAGCTCTGTCCGAGACCGAATAATCGTTATTGAAGTCAATAGATGAGTTATCTATTAAAATAATTTTTGTAATCTAATGACTAATTTATTAATTTATCATACAAGCTATTAACTCACGAATCATTAACTCCCGCGATTTTTTTCGGTCTAGGCATGATTTAAGTATTTTCTCTTAAAAATGGAATTCACTACTTTTCTACTAATTGTAAAACGTACTACTTACACCATGTGTTTTAGTAGGTTACTTTAAATATTAAAAATTCCGCTAATTAATGAATTATTGTAATGATAATAGTAATGTAAACCCCTACGGCACACGAAGTGTTATGAGTTCAGTACTTGCTAAGGAAGTTTTTAGAACAGTAGTTATATGAGGAGATGATTTTTTTTCAATATCGCGCCAGATTTTTCCCGAATTAAGTGTACCCATTTTATGAGGCTAGATATACCTCAGGAGGGCTCTAGAACCCAAAGGGTTGACTCACGGCTACAATGTAACATAAAATAATCATCTTTCACATCCGGATTCGAACCCGGGTCCTTGTAGTTAGTAGCATAGTGCTGTGCCACCTTGATCCCGATGAATTATTTTAGGCTACCACAATAATTTAATTTTGAAGTTAGAGACCTCAGTGGTCGAGCTTGTTAAGGCGGCACCATTGCATTCCCTGGTCATAATTAGTACAGGTTTGAACCCACTGTGGGTGGGTTTTAATATAATCTGTCAGAAATACGGATTGAATATCGACGTTTTTACTTTGCCTAAAAGTAGATTAACCCTCCCTCGTTATAGTTAGAGAATAAGAACTAAACTCCAAAAAAAAAATAAAAATAAATATAAAACTCATACAAACCATTTTCTGAATCTTTGCTATTTGAACTTAAGCGACTTCAAAACGTTATTTCCGTTCAAACCTCAAATTCAAAATTTTGGAAAATCACAATTTCATACACAGGAAAGGGAAAGTAAAAAATGAAGGCTGCAGGGTAACTGATTTTTTTTTTTTTTTGAACTTCTCATAATAATTTTTGAAGACTAAAGAGGATGAACTGGAAGTTAAAAAGAATGCCAATTCAGTATAAACTTAGTATTTTGGACCATTCAGAAAGAAGTAAGATACTCAGTAAGTAATTTTTTCTCTTGTGGTTTTCAAATGGAGAAGTAACAAAGGTAACGAATTAACAAGGGATGAGAAATACAATAAAAAATCCACGTGGCCAAGGGCGGCGTCGAACAGAAGGGAAAATAGTGAAGATAAAAAATAATGAAAAATGATTCACTTGGAAGGTTATTTAGCGTTCGGAAAAAAGTAAATTCGATTAAAATTTCTATAATTTGAAATAAAATTATAATTAAAAGTAATTATTATTCATAATTTCGATTATCTACTGTAATAATCATTGGGATCCCCAATCACAATAATTATTTAGCCAATATAATTAAATTAGGCGATAAATTACGAATAACAACTTCATACAATTAGAATTCCTAATAATCACCTCATGTAATTTCAAATAATTTTTGCCCAACATTAAGAATAGATAACAATTAATTTCCTCCAACAATGTTATTTTTATTAACTTTTTTCATATATTTCAGTTACTTTAAAGAAGTATACGCCATTTATAAGTAACAAATTAACAAAAAAATAAAATTGAGAATAAAAACTGATTATTTTTTTAAATATGTTCACTTCTTTGCAGAAACATTAGATTATTTTTTTATTTTCTACGTATTACATATCATATATTTTATTGCATATCTGAGTTTTCTGCATAACTTTCCTGTTTCTTTCTTGTTTCATTTCACATTATAATAATTTTTACAAAACATAACCTATAATATTAAAACAAATTTTACATGTGGTGTTTACGGGTATGGCTCAAGTAAATCAGAAGTTTGTAAATTTCCAGTAGGTCTTTTTACGGGTTCATAATAAGTACACACACATACACACATAATAAAAATCAATATGACTTCGCTGATTAATATTATAGATGACTGCAGCTGAAAATAAATTCCATTTCCTTGACCTGAACCTCCTCTCCCCAGTACTCTGTAGAATCATTAGGCCATTTGGAATATTAAAAAGGCTTATTTTACTTCATACTCTTTTACTTTACATTATTTTTTCTCTCTATATTTCCATTTGAATTGGAATGGGGAGGCATCGATTGAAAGAGATTAAAAAGATCTTATGGTAATGCCATCGCTCATGGTAATCCATGCAGAGGGGGTAACGGAATGTATGACCGGCTAATGATTTATTGGATATGGCTTAATCAAAGAGTCTTTCATATGTGATTTTGAATTATTTTTGTACACATGAAATA
>NW_027107501.1:478719-483054 GCF_000696795.3 Halyomorpha halys
TGTTTTTTGTTTTGTTCCTAATAGTATTTTGTAAGTTAGCTTTATTATATAAATTAAATCAGTAGTTTCATCCCTAACTATAATTTAAAAACTGCATAGTTTTAACATATAAGCAAATGGAGCCTCCACAACGCCCCAATAATTAAAAATATTACAAAGAAATATTTAATTTTGTGTTTATTATTCTGGCTCCGATCGGTAGATGCTGACATCTGGTCCTGCAACATCTGATATACTTTGTTGAATAAATAAACTTGTAAGCATTATAAATAAACTTCGTAAGCACGGCTTCCTCACCCATGCTTTAGTCACTAAATAGTACGAAAATAGTATCTGCTTTTAATTTTTCGCTGTTAAATGGGTAATAGTTTTAAAAAAAAGGAAGTTTTGCAATGTTCCAAGAAAGTCAAACATTTAGGAAAAAATCAGATGTACTAAGGGTGCTGCGGATAAAAATTCAATCATTTAGGGAGCCGCGAACCGAAAAACATTGGGAACCTCTAGTCTAAGCATTACTACCTCCATTATTCTTTAAATTTGAGATAGATCTGATATTTTGGGAAAAATATATCTGAATAAAATCTGAAATTCTAGTGAGATGTATCTAATTTTTTTTTTAATTACGCAGCTATAAATTTCTCATAAATGGCATAAAAAAAACGCCCTTTACAACGACACTATATAAGTAGGTGTACTGTTCACAACACTATATACATTGTTATACTGTATACAACACTATATATGTTAGGAATAAGATAACATCTGCCGATATATAATATTTATTTTAAAACAGATTGTTAGTCATATGTGAATAACCGAATCGAATTTATAACTGTACTCTATAATGAACAATCTTTACGAATACGATTAATTGAACCCAATTCAACTAACTATGTTTGATAGCTGAGCTGGGGATCCTATTACAGAAAAGAAGCGGCGATAGCCAGGAAATAGAGAAGAAAAAAGCCAGGTGTAGCACCTGTTAAAATTGGCAATTTAAGAAATCATCAGGTAATCTACTGGGGAGCCCATTTTTCTCATCCTAAGGTTTCTCAAGTCTATAATGAGGCAGAAAAAAAAAAAAACAAATAATCTGATAGCCTCAAGATCTGTTTCCAGGAATACATTTTTTTTTATTCTTCTTTACTGTTTATTCTTAATTTATTTATTTTTTTCATGAGACGATATTGTATCAAAATTAAATAAATATTATTATACTATTTAGAATACTAAATTAGCTACATTTTATTATCTAAAATAAAATCGATAGCCAGTTAAAAAAAAGGCAGATGAATAGCCAGAAAATCGAATTTGAATGGCAGAAGTGGGAGAAAGATTTCTGCACTGTTCCGGAAATTTTCTGTTAGTGTAGAAAAAGATCTAGAAGGATTTTAGAACTTCTATTTAGATTTTTATTATAAATTCTTAAATCATAGAATTTCTTCAACAAGAGTGTTTCTGAGCCCGATCATGTTGAGGCGGAGATCCAAGAGTACTTGGTTCAGAACGTTGTGGTTTCGATTCTCATCAGGATCAATTAATATTTATTTCACTGCGGTCCTGAGAAATATATTTTGAAATTCTGACCTAATCTAGGTCTTCGATGAAACACTTGAACCAAAAAAAAAGAGTTTTCATAGTTTTTCTTCAAATCAGCGTTTATTTTTAGAGTTAAGTGCAATATTTATCTTCAGTTGTTTAGAATCTGTCTGCTAGAAGTTAAAAGTTGCTCAACACTCGATTACTGACATCCAAAAACATGCTCCGATGCTGTTGTATCTGTCAAACATTTTCATAAATTATGTATCCATTTTTGTCGCATTTTATCCTATAATAATAGACTTCTATTTTCTAGGCAGAACAATTTCATAGAAGGGCTGAATTCCTATCACAATTTCTGTTTCTCCAATAGTTTTTTCATTGCTTCTAAGGTTCAGTGCAACTCTAAATGAAAAGGTTGAAAATAGGTATGTGAGTTAGTTTTAGAGAAGTGACTTTTGGAGATCTAAAATTTTTGTTCATGCCACCACTTTTTTTTTTCGTGGTTTTTAATCATAAATAAAGTAATTAAATTAACAACTTTCTACCTGTTTTTCATGAAAAATGGGAAAATAGAACCTTAATGATCGAGCTGGTACACATTTTCTTTTTTTAACACTAAATTAAATGCGATTAAAATTGAAATCCTATATACATATATAACATATATGTATCATAGTATTCATAACATATAATTTTTTTTTTAATTGTTGCTCTTGAACGCTTGAAAAGCATATAGCCTTTTAACAAACATATTAGTTAACATACATCTTCATAACATATTTAGATATAAATGAATTATAGAAAAAAAAGTAAATATATTTAGAGGACTGACCTATTAACTTCGGCATGAGTGAACCGTTGCCCTAGTAACAGTACTTCCCTCCAAAGTACTGTACCTCTGACCGTTCATGGGTTGTAGAGGCACAGGTTTATTTTTTTATATGTAAATATACAAATATAAAAATATTTAATGTTAACCAACGTTTCGCCCCACTTCGCAGAGCTTCGTCAGGGCTGTCTTGATTGAAAAAATGGTGATAACTGAAGTAGTCAGTTGCCAACCTTTTTTCAAGCTGTTCCGTCATCATGAAACCAGTAAATAATAAAATAAAGACATAATAAACAATTCAATTTAAATCAATTCATCAATTTCGTCAAGCCTTCTTATTTCACATTATGGAGCTTGGAAAACCCTCCGAAAGTTATACATTACAGATAGTGGTACCTGTTAACGCCATATGTATATTAATTAAAATTTAAATATTTTTTAAATAGACAATAAATATATTCAATTGTTATTAAACAATTACATTGTTTACTGTGTATTTTTTGGGATAATTCTGTATCACTGTATAGTGTTTTGGTTTGAAGGAAAACGAATTATACTGGAAATGTTTGTATAGTGCAATACTGGGTAGTAGGATTATTAGCCACAACAATACTACAGGTTCAGTGGCCATAGATCAGTCGCCCCGTCGACTTCATCGCCGATGTAGACTCACCCAGTCGAGTAGCCTATGTACAGTCGCCCAGTCGCTGTATTTGTCACCAGACCTTTCTGGAGATCATCGGAGCGGTTCGCTGTGTGGGCCCACCTACGTTTAAGAACAGAACGTCGTCTTCGACCTTTTCGATATGAACTGCAGGACCCCGACCCATCGGAGTTCATCAAATTTGTAATTAGCACTTTTTTTCCTCATTGTAATTTTCGTCAAAAGAAGTATTTTATTATTAAAGTAATTTCAATTATAGTTGCAACTACGTTTTTTCCAACTCTGGTGTCTAAAAAAAAAAATATTATACTTCAACGATTTTTGAAGAAATCGATTCAAACACAAGTTTAGTAAAAACTATTTTAAATATAAAATATAGGATATAATGATACATTTAATTATATAAATATAACAAAACAATTTATTTAAGTAATAGTATGTTTTTTTTCCTAATTTATGTTTTACTAATTATTTGCAAAATGATGTTTAAAAAAATCTGTACATGAAGCTACATTTTGAATAATGATACAACTTTTATGATGTATTTAATTATGTAAATTTTAGAAAACAAAAACGTAAAATTCGTCCTCAACAAAATAGTGTTATCATTACTTGTTTATGTATTTATATTTACCAATATGGAATTTGTAGAATTCAAAGTTAAAATTATTTCATACTATTAATACTAAGAATTTATGTTCTTTATTTTTCTTCTTAACAAATGACAAGAGAATTTTTGTTTGAACAAATTAATAAATTATTCATTACAATGGCTGTTTCCAAGCCGATTTACGATTGTTATGCTGAGGAAACAGACTGAGTTGGTTTCGTGAAATATGTACGAAGAGGTACATGAAAATTTTTATTTTTATTTTTTATAAAATTGATACAAAAAACAAAAAAAAACACGATAAAATTACAAATTTCATAACTGTTAAGTCAGTCAACTATTTACACTATCTTTTCAATACTTCGAGGTTACCTAAGATGTTTTAATTTTTTTCTGCACACTAAAATTATGATTATCTTAGATTTATAGCTTGGGGTAGATATTTGTAGATCCAGTCTAGAGAAGTCCCTAAAGCCATTATGTATAGTTTTTCGCCATTTGGTACTGTTAAGCCACCTCAATTCGACATAGTCTCCTTGTCGGAAAGCTTAACTAAAAGAATAAATAAACACAGGCTCGGATAAAACATTTATTCGTAAATTGAATTAGATCAAATACATAAATTAAATTAAAAACAAAGAGAAACCTTCTAAATAATATAGGACTCAATTAACAAAATAATAAAAAAAT
>NW_027107501.1:483617-485138 GCF_000696795.3 Halyomorpha halys
CGACTGGGCGACTGTACAGAGGCTACTCGACTGGGCGACTGTACAGAGGCTACTCGACTGGGCGACTGTACAGAGGCTACTCGACTGGGCGAGTGTACATGGGCGATGAAGTCGACGGGGCGACTGATCTATGGCCACTGAACCTGTAGTATTGTTGTGGCTAATAATCCTACTAGCTAGTATTGCACTATACAAACATTACCAGTATAATATTGTAATAAGTTTATATTGTAATAAGAGACTTTGTGATAATCCCAGTATATGGAGATATTATCATAAATAAATATAGTGTCATTGCTAGAAAAATAAGTGACATGCATTGTATGATTAATGGCTATTGGCAATAGAAAATAAAATTTTGAATTTCGTTGCTGGTATAGGTATATGATTAGTGCTGTTATGAGCTTACTTAGTTATTTTCCTTGTTCCTTCTTTGTTTCTCATTTTCCTCATCTTCCTTTTCTTGGTATTGTTAAGAATTTACTCAAGCCTAAAAATAGAGTACTGTATCACAAAATAAAAATGATTTAATGATCGTTTATCCATAGATGGCAGCAGTTCCTAACTCTCTTGAATTTTTTTCTTAAATTGTCTAACTTAAACAGACCCTAGTCCATGACATTAATACTTACTATTTTAATAATGTATTATGAAAGTGCAGAAATCAAATAAAAATTTTGATGAGAATATTTCAACTCCTTGATGAACCACAGTAATTGTAATAGTGGTACGAAATTTAAATTATAATTATAATAATATTTGAATGTGGGAGTGGGTAGCTCATTGGTAAGGCACTGTGCCGCTAACTCTAAGGACCCGAGTTCGAAACCAACTATAGCGTATTATTATTTTCTGTATCACTGTAGCCGTTAGTTAGTCTTGTGGGTTCTGGAACGGCCTCGGACTTATGAAATGGGTATCTTTAATTGGGTAAAAATCGTGACTCTGACCAATTATTACTCCTCCTTGCATAACCGTTGGTCTAGTGACAGTACTTCTTAGCATAGTATTGCACTCCTAATCCTTCATAGGCTGTAGCGGTTCAGATTTAATTTTTTTTTTTAGTAATATTTGAGTTATAATAATATATTTACTTTAATTTTCCTAAAGTGGGTGTATCGTTAGTTAATATAATGATACTCAACTGAAGGATTTATACCGTCTTGGAGGAGCCAATAATAAAAGAGACATATAATTGTTTGTTCCACTGCTTTCCAATGCTCTCAAAAACTCATCATTTCAAAAGCACAGCATTGAGCTCAAGCTTACCAGGGGGAGGGAAAAGTCATAACATTTATTAAAGACAACCATAACAACAACAATAAAACAACTACTCTTGATATACGAGTGATAATATACTAAATTTTCGAAATGATTAACGATCAGTAATTTATTCACCTTAGCCACCACGAAATAAGAAGGTTGGACATTTTTTCCATGTTGTCATACTTAGTATAGGAAAAAAGCAGGATCGATTCAGCCTTTAAATAGTCAGTGTTAACGACGACTCTCTCTTGATGC
>NW_027107501.1:487067-487656 GCF_000696795.3 Halyomorpha halys
TCCGGAAGGCACCTCAGAGTGTCTCTACTCACTCATTTTTTGGGGAAAAAAAATTGGCTCTCTTATGCCTCAGTTTTTTCGTCTCTCAACAGAGTAGTACTAATCATATAATACCTATATCAGGTCTGCCCATATATCCAAGCTATGAAATTCAAAATTTTATTTTCTATAGCCAATAGCCATTAATCATACAATGCATGTCACTTATTTTTCTAGCAATGACACTATATTTATTTATGATAATATCTCCATATACTGGGATTATCACAAAGTCTCTTATTACAATATAAACTCATTGTTAATGAATTAAATATTAAATTCATTTCGGTCAATTTTACCAAAACTAATCTCTTAAATATTTTGGAATCTTACAAGTCTTCTTCATCCAAGATTATTCCGTTGAAGGATGATGGAGTTGTTGATCGATCGATAGTATCAGGTTTTACTAGAACATTAAACTGTGAGGAGTTCCACTTAACAAAAGTTTTCGATCTTAATTTTCAACTTTTCAATTATCTTTAAATACCTAAGGTTCTCTGATCTTGCTATGATTCGAGCATAATTTATTGTTGTTTAAGAGCATTATACC
>NW_027107501.1:489136-490426 GCF_000696795.3 Halyomorpha halys
AAATTCAAATTTTAGTGTTTTTCATGCTGAGAATAATGAATGTAGGTTTTATCACTCCTAAAAATACAACAGGTTGACACAGATTAAGAATCTGTAATGCAATCGGGAAAATCGGGAGCTTTTGGCCCTTTCCGTCGGGGGACTTCTAATTTTTTTACTTTTTCCTTTATTGAAACATAAATCTCTATATAAACAAAATTAAAGGTACTTTAGACGAAGATTTTTGAAAAATTTCAATAAGATGAAACCTATCTGACATTAAACATCTGTCTATTTTACGTTAATGTACTGAGTTTAATCAAAATTGCTAGAGTCGTTTTTGAAAAATCTAAAAAAAAAAGTGAAAATCGATTCTGTAAAGGGGAACTTTCGATTATTCAATTTTATCAAAAAGTGAGTTCTGAGCCATACGTGAAACATGAAGCACAAGGAAAATACTTTTGGGAATCATTTAAGAATTTGATAATATTAATACTAGACCATTCTAAATCTACTTCAAATTTTGGCTAAATCAAACCAGCAGTTTTCAAAATATAGTTGTACCGAGGAAAATGCATTTATGCGTGCGTAAGGGATGCCATTAGTCGGAATCAGATAACAACTATATCTGATCAACTAAATACCAACACGCACAATCTCAAAAAACCTCTTCAAAATCGAAGTAATCGATTATGCATAATTTTTTTTTATTAATTTATTGATGAATACAAACACAAAACTAAATTCGGATGTCTAAAACCTAGAAAACAAGTGAAAATTTTAGATTCAGAAAGCATATTTTTTTTTTTTTAATTTTCTACTTGAATACAAAGCTTGCCAAGGGCAAAAACTAAAGAAGAAAATAAAGCTCTGCCATCTGGTAGATCTTTCAGTAGATTTGTGTTGATAACTGAAGTTTTGCAACGATCTAAATCAATGTTTTTATGTATATGGATAGTTAGGGGAAAAGTTGCAACAAGTTGCCCTCTCTGAGAACCTAAAACAGTGACAAAGACTGACAAACACAATACAGATAAACAGTGTCTAGATTGTAAAGACTGTCAAACCGACACCTATCAAACCAGACAGCAACCATTGAAGAACTTCAAAGAGGCTTTCATCATTGTCTGCGACGGGGCTGAAGTATGTCAATAATACCGATCAGCTAACCTAAAGGTCAAATATCACATTTTATTTCAAACCTTTGGTTTTGTCTATTGTTTTTATCTTTATTGTGTTATTTTTATTTTATACCTCATAAACGTATAACTATATGTTTATTGTCTATTATGTCTACATGTTTAGTTATCA
>NW_027107501.1:491921-495374 GCF_000696795.3 Halyomorpha halys
AAAAAAAATTGGCTCTCTTATGCCTCAGTTTTTTCGTCTCTCAACAGAGTGCACTAGAGGTGAAGCCATGTTCCATCACTTGCTATAGGGTGGTTTACATTATTAAGTGCTCATCCATTTCCGAAACAGAAAGATTATTACTATACCAAGGGTTGTGGTAGGAGGTAATTTAGTCAGAATCACGCTCGACCGTCAAATTTAAATCCAATTAAGGGTATCTACTGCATGAGGTTTTGGGTGGAACTCGAAGGACTCACGGTTACAGTTAAACAGTAAACAATTTTATGCCATAGCTTATATTACAGCTTAGCCCTATTAAATATATTAAAATACTGTATTCCGATTATTATTTTCAACACAAGCGTGTAAAATGAAACTAAATATTACAATAAATCCACACATACATACATAGGTATAGAATACAATCTTTTAGATTTAATATCGTATATAGTTAAAATTTATTGTATTGTACAAATAATCCTAATAATAAAGAAATTATATATTACTTATATTACCGAAAATATCCGAAATTTTTAGTGTTAGAAACATGGATATAAAGTATAAAAAGAATATTGTGAACAGTTCCTAAAATTTAAATTTTTTTAGATGTCCACGTTGTGATTTATGTAAAGTTATTTTAAAAGAAACCAAAATTAATCTTTATTAATCATTAAGTGAATTGATGTCATATTAATTTTGTTAATCTTCGATATTGTTAAATATTATCTTATATATAGTGTTAGTTAATAAATTGAAAACTTATAATTACTCCAATGGTTTTGACAGTGTAGAAGCTTATGTGACAGCTTAAGGTTATGAAGTCTGAAGTCTTTTCTTGAAGAGCGGGCGCACAGGGTACTTAATTATTTCATATTATATTATAGCATATAATTTCCATTAAAAATATTGCGTGAAGAATTAATTTTCCTCTAGATATTGTGATTCAGAAAGGAGAAAATTATGACTAAAAGTAAGCTCGTTTATTTTATTTAAGATTTTGAAATCTTTCTAAATTATAACCGAGGATATAAAATATTAAGAGAAATTGTAGCATGCTAGTGGATATTAACAAGAAGCCGGTAGGAGAAGAGAAGAAAGAGGACAGATACCTAAGTCTTGGTATAGTATTGTGGTCAGAGCTATATCTTTTACTCTACTAATCCACCAAAGCTCTGTCTTATCCTCTGTGTTGTTCTCCTTCTTCTGCTTCTTCATTTATCATTGGTTATATTTTTCTCGTTCGTAGTGATGTTTCTTGTAATTTGTTAATTATACTTCATATTCCGTTTTAAAATTAATATATAGCGCAACAATAAAAAAATCAGTCACTGCATAATTATTTTATGGATCATTTTGAAAATAAAAACGTGTACATAGGATGTCCTACTGTGAATCTCCATAATTCTCAATCCGGCAAACTTGTAATTAGAGACCAAAATTCTGTACAAAAAAAAAACAAAAAAAATTCAGTAAAACTCAAAATTTGTATAAAACACAAATCCTGCAGTAATCAACTTTATTATTTAATTTTATAAATAATACATGGAAAGCTTATATAACGCTATTTTAATCAATTAAACTCGCAAAATACTCTATACATTTATAAGAATATACATAAAAAACTTAACTAGTCCGATTAAAAAGCTAACATTTTTATGAAAATGTTTATGGGCTATGAGAAAACTAACTCTATAAAATCAATTTATATTTCTATTATGTTCCTCAAGGTAGTATAGTATCCTTGGTCCCATCCTCTACACCGTCTATACAGCTGACATTCCAACCAATCCTAACACTATCCTCCCACGTATGCCGATGACACATGTGTGCTGTTAATAATAACGCATTGATTGCATCCCAAACTCTTCATTCCCATATCATAGCCCTCGAAGAATGGTGTCGTAATTGAAGGATTAAGATAAATTCCAACAAATCCCATCAAATCACCTTTACCCTTCGTCGTAAACCTACCGACTCCCCTACAGTTTCATTTAATGATGTTATTCTTACCCTTGTCGAACAGATCTTGGACCTTGGACAAACGATTAACCTGGAATCCTCACACAAAACTGAAAAGACAGGAAACTGCACGTCGATTTCGACTAATTCAACGGTCTAAACTTAGACTATAATAAAACCAATCTGGACATATGGAGTTGAGCTTTAGGGCTCCACTAAACCTTCGAATTCCTCTCGTATTGAATCCTTACAATCCAAAATCCTCAATGCTCATTACTTTGTCACAAATAAAATCATACATAAAGACCTTAATGTTCCCTTTGTAACCGATCTAGCCCGAACCAGGTATCACTCCTTCCATTATAAACTCCCTAACCACTCAACCCCCCTATTTTCTAACCTTGCAACCTCTTCCATTCCTGACAATCCTCCGAGGCGCCTGAAAAGAAGAAGACTACGAGACCAGCTAATGTAAAATGTCATTAGAGTACTACCAATAGGTAGTTTCTCTATACGCCTGTAACAGTCCAATTTAAATTAGATCAGATTTACTAAATGTATTATAATGTACAGTTGTAAATAGCAATAAATAAATATTTAAAAAAAAAGAGAAATGTTTCTATTATACAGACTGTAAGTCGACTTTTCAACTTTTTTAAATCTCTTTATCTCAAGTTTCAGAAAATAAATGTAAGGCCACTATATAGAATATAGTAATATTTAAAACTACTCCTTCAAGTAAAATTCCCTTTTCAATTTTCCCTGAAATTTCTTATACCTGTTCTACCGCATAGCTTTTCAATTGTTTGCATACGACCGAAAAAGCATCATTAACCCAAAACTAATAAATAATAAGTCAATGTAGAAATATTTTAAAAAGTTTAATATGTATAAGTATTTTATAATGATAAGATCAATGGATTTTTTCTTTAACTTTTATTTTAAATAATATACATAGGTAATATAATATAATAACATAAAAGAACATTGAAATTCCCACTTATCATAACAAAGTTAAACGGATGACTGAAGGGCTTGAGGCGGACTAGGAATCCAAGTCAAAAACAATGACACTAAAAGTTCTCTATAACAACCATATTCTAGAGAGACTTTGCCAAAGTTACCCGTGGCCAATCAGTGGTTAATAATATTCAATACTATTCCTCACTTGTTCTTTTTTATATTGTTTTCAACTCTTCATATGTTAATCAAGGCATTGCTTTACCTGGAACCTGTCAATATTTAAAATATACATTAAATAAGGAATACAATTATTAAATATCGGCACAAATACTAATTATATGAGAAATTTAGTTCAAGCATCAAATTGTATGCAAAAATTTGCTCAAAAAATATGAAAAGTGCAATTTTGTGCATAAAAACTCAAATAAAGTCGTATTAAATTAATGCTATCTGAGTGTGTTTTCCATGACTTGAGTTACGGTCCAGGTTTGACGTACTTTGAAGTTAAGGCTGAAAAGATGCAATTGTACG
>NW_027107501.1:495424-498498 GCF_000696795.3 Halyomorpha halys
CTGTAAGTCGACTTTTCAACTTTTTTAAATCTCTTTATCTCAAGTTTCAGAAAATAAATGTAAGGCCACTATATAGAATATAGTAATATTTAAAACTACTCCTTCAAGTAAAATTCCCTTTTCAATTTTCCCTGAAATTTCTTATACCTGTTCTACCGCATAGCTTTTCAATTGTTTGCATACGACCGAAAAAGCATCATTAACCCAAAACTAATAAATAATAAGTCAATGTAGAAATATTTTAAAAAGTTTAATATGTATAAGTATTTTATAATGATAAGATCAATGGATTTTTTCTTTAACTTTTATTTTAAATAATATACATAGGTAATATAATATAATAACATAAAAGAACATTGAAATTCCCACTTATCATAACAAAGTTAAACGGATGACTGAAGGGCTTGAGGCGGACTAGGAATCCAAGTCAAAAACAATGACACTAAAAGTTCTCTATAACAACCATATTCTAGAGAGACTTTGCCAAAGTTACCCGTGGCCAATCAGTGGTTAATAATATTCAATACTATTCCTCACTTGTTCTTTTTTATATTGTTTTCAACTCTTCATATGTTAATCAAGGCATTGCTTTACCTGGAACCTGTCAATATTTAAAATATACATTAAATAAGGAATACAATTATTAAATATCGGCACAAATACTAATTATATGAGAAATTTAGTTCAAGCATCAAATTGTATGCAAAAATTTGCTCAAAAAATGTGAAAAGTGCAATTTTGTGCATAAAAACTCAAATAAAGTCGTATTAAATTAATGCTATCTGAGTGTGTTTTCCATGACTTGAGTTACGGTCCAGGTTTGACGTACTTTGAAGTTAAGGCTGAAAAGATGCAATTGTACGAAAATCAGGCCTCTACTAATAAAAAATCTTTTTTTCCTCTTGAATGCTAGTTTATAACAGCTAGAATCATGTTTCGAGAAATATTTATTTGTACATAATTCATAAGAGCTTAATCTATGAATAATAACACACCACATAGATAAGATTGTCACATCTACATACCTGTGAAGTAGTGTGTTTGAAATTAAAAAAACAACTTCATATAATGAGAAAGACTATTTCCAGTATGCCAAGAGGTTTCGCTTGCCTAGCTTTTAATAATAATAATAATAATACTTTATATATTCTGGGACGAGTCCCTTTAGAATAATACAAAGAAATCAATAGATGAGGGCTGAGGAGCCTCAGAAATACTTAAACAAAAAATACAAAGAAATATAAACAGTCATAATAAAAAAATAATTATTGGTTACTTTCTCACTTTTATCAGTTGAACAATAAATAAACGATGTAAAAATAATTAAGAATGATATAATAGTTTACATACATATTTACAATTATATTAATTTATAATTTTATGGGGTCTGAATGGATAGGAAATGATTGAACAAGCGGGATTTAAAGGTAGGAAGGGTATTGGAGCGACGGATGTTGGAAGGGATGGAGTTCCATAAGGATGAGGCTCGGGTAATGAACGATCTATCGAAAGCAGTGGTTCGGTGGGGCCCTTGAGTATAAAGCTTTTAGTTTTATTTAGATAAATATGATAAAAGCCTCTCACTCTCTGTTTTTGAAAACCTCATGAATGTCAGGGCTGTTATCACCATATCCATACAGTGTATGAAAGGAATCAAGGAGGAAACAATTTGTAATAGCCAGGAGCGTATGCCACTTCACCAAAAGAATAATTGCTAAGCTTCTAAACTAAATGGAGGAATCAAGAGATTTTTAAAACTGCTAAGTGTTTTATCATGAAAACCAATTCCTTAAAATTAAAATATTATAAAAGCTATGATTTAGATCTTTTGTTAACAAATACAGGTAAAATGTTTGATGCGGTACTCGCACCATATAACTTTCACTTGTCACTCTTGAGTGCCAAAATATTTATGTTTCAATTGCAATGGAAATTAGTATTTTCAAAAAGATAATATGGACAAAAGTAAAACATGATTTAGAGTCCATAACTAAATTTGTTCAGTCAAAACATTAATTGAAAAGTTGTAATTTCCCTACAAGAGATAAGCTATATAGGTATTTTTCCTGAAGTTAGTGAAAATTTACTTAGCACTTCTGTGAAGTAATCAATATATAAATTTGTAAGCTTATAATTAGGGACATTTTCGGCTCAATAATCAATATCAATAATTATTATACTAAAATAGAATTTATAATTTATTATACTAGAATAAAGAAGAAGTTTCCTCTTGCGTGCAATCGTGTTCAGCGAGTAATTTTTATTTACAAGGGATTAACACAGAGATTATAATCTGTTTTAGATTCGTGTTCTTAACATAGTAGTGCACGGTATATATTGTCGTGCTTATCAATGATCTTGAAAAATATTTTCCAGCTGTGTATCGATTATATTATAACAAACATAGGAGATAGAATTATTTAAAATACGTTGAATATTAGCAAATAGTCATTATTTGACATCTTATAATTTTTTTTATATTACTAAAAAAGTAATCAGAAAATTACTTAATCGTATGTATACCTGTGTCGTTTATCTAAAGAAAATAATTGGGCTTTTTATATAACTATATATATATATTTTTTTTTAAATGTCCTGTAATTGTATTTCATTATACAATCACATTAAGGATATTGTTGAAAGGATTTAATGTAATAATATAAAATATTTTAACAAAACATCTGTTATTTTACAGAGACAGACAATGATATTAAATTAAGAATAAAATAATTACATATATACAAAATATTTATCAATGTGAGAATTTCAATTTTTTTTGGGGGGGAATATAGTTTGATCGTGGCTATATTATTTATTGCACATAAGTCTCTACTTCTAATATTTAACTATAAAAAATAATAATGAAAAAGTGATAAAAATCACAAATAATTTTTAAACCTTTTAGTTTCAAGAATTATTAAGAATTCTCAATCATTTAGAGGGAATAAGAACTGTATTCTTTGCCAAGAGAATTTATCTTTTTTTTTTTTAATATCTAGTCAAGCTGTTATAATCTGTTTTTAATTTTTCCTTCAAACCAGATTTTAATTAAGGCTTTAAATCATGCTCGTTGT
>NW_027107501.1:498548-502643 GCF_000696795.3 Halyomorpha halys
GTATAAAGCTTTTAGTTTTATTTAGATAAATATGATAAAAGCCTCTCACTCTCTGTTTTTGAAAACCTCATGAATGTCAGGGCTGTTATCACCATATCCATACAGTGTATGAAAGGAATCAAGGAGGAAACAATTTGTAATAGCCAGGAGCGTATGCCACTTCACCAAAAGAATAATTGCTAAGCTTCTAAACTAAATGGAGGAATCAAGAGATTTTTAAAACTGCTAAGTGTTTTATCATGAAAACCAATTCCTTAAAATTAAAATATTATAAAAGCTATGATTTAGATCTTTTGTTAACAAATACAGGTAAAATGTTTGATGCGGTACTCGCACCATATAACTTTCACTTGTCACTCTTGAGTGCCAAAATATTTATGTTTCAATTGCAATGGAAATTAGTATTTTCAAAAAGATAATATGGACAAAAGTAAAACATGATTTAGAGTCCATAACTAAATTTGTTCAGTCAAAACATTAATTGAAAAGTTGTAATTTCCCTACAAGAGATAAGCTATATAGGTATTTTTCCTGAAGTTAGTGAAAATTTACTTAGCACTTCTGTGAAGTAATCAATATATAAATTTGTAAGCTTATAATTAGGGACATTTTCGGCTCAATAATCAATATCAATAATTATTATACTAAAATAGAATTTATAATTTATTATACTAGAATAAAGAAGAAGTTTCCTCTTGCGTGCAATCGTGTTCAGCGAGTAATTTTTATTTACAAGGGATTAACACAGAGATTATAATCTGTTTTAGATTCGTGTTCTTAACATAGTAGTGCACGGTATATATTGTCGTGCTTATCAATGATCTTGAAAAATATTTTCCAGCTGTGTATCGATTATATTATAACAAACATAGGAGATAGAATTATTTAAAATACGTTGAATATTAGCAAATAGTCATTATTTGACATCTTATAATTTTTTTTATATTACTAAAAAAGTAATCAGAAAATTACTTAATCGTATGTATACCTGTGTCGTTTATCTAAAGAAAATAATTGGGCTTTTTATATAACTATATATATATATTTTTTTTTAAATGTCCTGTAATTGTATTTCATTATACAATCACATTAAGGATATTGTTGAAAGGATTTAATGTAATAATATAAAATATTTTAACAAAACATCTGTTATTTTACAGAGACAGACAATGATATTAAATTAAGAATAAAATAATTACATATATACAAAATATTTATCAATGTGAGAATTTCAATTTTTTTTGGGGGGGAATATAGTTTGATCGTGGCTATATTATTTATTGCACATAAGTCTCTACTTCTAATATTTAACTATAAAAAATAATAATGAAAAAGTGATAAAAATCACAAATAATTTTTAAACCTTTTAGTTTCAAGAATTATTAAGAATTCTCAATCATTTAGAGGGAATAAGAACTGTATTCTTTGCCAAGAGAATTTATCTTTTTTTTTTTTAATATCTAGTCAAGCTGTTATAATCTGTTTTTAATTTTTCCTTCAAACCAGATTTTAATTAAGGCTTTAAATCATGCTCGTTGTAGGACCACAATTAATTCATTCCAATATCCTGATGTACATTGAAATATCATCAACGTCTTATATACGTACGTATAATTCTATCAGAGACAATATTTTTCTTCGAACTGTTACTCATTAAGATTGTATTAAAAAATTATCTAAAACTACCAAAATAATATAACACGTTGAAATCTTTTTTTCACGTAACGGTGTGATTTTTTTATTTTACCTATTAAAAAAAAATTAAATCTTACCACTACAAAACAATAGGGTCAGAAGTGTAGTACGTTATAAGGTATTACCATTACTAGACCAACGGTTGTGCAAGGAGTTGATTTAGTTCGAGTCACACTCGACAGCCAATTTTCCACACTTGGCTGGGTGGAACCCCGGAGATCTCCCGAACCCTCGGGGTTGACTCAATTTATTATTCTTGTGGAATATATATATTTGTAATATATATTTAATTTGTACGGGGTTGTCCTAAAAACAAATAAACTTATTTTATTATTATTTAATCATTCACGAAACTAAATATAGCAAACCTCCACAGCTAGCAGATTTTTACCCAACTAAAGGTACCCCACTTTATGAGGTAATTCGAACTCGGATCCTTGGCGTTAGTAGTACAGTGCCTTACCAGTGAGCAACCCACCTCCACTATTTTTCTATTTTTAGAAAAATATACTCTCAGATTTTTATTTGATTAATTTCTAATGGTTATTCTAATGTTGTTATGTTCTGTACAGAAATATATTTGTCGTGAAGCTACGCACATTTAACATCCGTTACTATCGCTTATGTTTCAAGATTTATATTTTTCCTTTAAGGAAATTAAACACCAAGAGCTAACAGTTTGGTGAAAAATAAATGAAGAAATAACTTTTGTAAGAACCGTTAATATTCATGGTAATTATTTATTTTTTTATTAATTATTTATTATATCATTGAATTACAACAATAAAGTACCTTGGACTGTCTACTTAAACGACTTTCCTTATCGGTTTTGATGCAAAAGTATACAAATAGTTTGCGGTGTGTTAATTGATAATGGGCCAATTAAGGCAATGGGGCAATTTTATTACCTATAATGAGATAAATGACCTAAAATTGATCAGATATATATTTTCCGAGTTATTCTAAGAAGTATTAGGAAATTTAACGGATTTTCACATTATATTTTTACACTATCTTCATAAATTGCCGAGATAAAAGCGCATGAAGTCACAAAATGTTCGAAATTTTGAAATTAAATGTGAATCGTAAAGACGAGGTTTGATTACCATTCTGGACCAGTGACTTTGGACCTTAAGTTGAAAAAAAACTGTACATTAGTTGCGGAGAAAAACCGCAGACAAAACCGGCGTATAGGCAGATTTTTGTTTGATACGAGTCTTGAAAGGTTAAACCTCAACATTTTAAGAGCGATAATTGTTTTATTTTCCTTCTTGATTACTTAAGTTTTTATTGAAGATAAAGAAACAAAATGAAAACAGTTTATACTATGATTTTTTTTTTTTTATAAATCACCCGAATATATAAAAGTACGGTATAAAGATATCATACATCATTTTATTTTTTTAAAACATTCTGTTACAAATTGTTTTTTATATAATTAAGTATTCAACAATTTTATAATTGTCTGCTATTTTCGTATAGTAATCTTTCGCTGAGGATGTCTAAAATGTATAATTAAAAAAAATTATGGATTTTTATAGTTAACAGTTTGAACATTTATTTTTACCAAACAATTGTTTCAGATCAGTAATTAAGGAAATTAATTGAACTACATGTATGAAGATGAGGAAAAGCTCGAGATAAAACAGCAAAAACCGATCGTTATTGTTTATATTAACAATGATTAAATTTCAATTAATTAATTTAATTGTAATACTTTTTCTATGATTATTGTTGACAGATATTTATGTTCAAACTGATAAAAATTCACTATGATTCATACATAATTGTTGTTCTTTTGCTATTGAAACTTTTACTATTTTTTGTTCCTTTTTTTATTTTTTTGTTTTTTATCAACAAACTTTCAATAGTTATTATTGAAGAATATTGTTGAATAAACTGGAACAATTCAGGAAGATAGGTATAAGCGTTTTAATTAATCATCCATACCATTTATACAGAAAAAAAAAGGAGAAAAACAATTGTAAATTATAACAATAATATTATCAAAATAAAAAAAAAATATGTATATAAAAATACACATAACTATGATATCTATAATACAAAAATATAAATGGATACAATAAAAACTTATAAAATAGCTTATTTCTAAGATAAATATAACATGAAATGAAATACCCTTTTATTTATGCAATAAATTAAAATCATTACAAAATACAATATAAAAGTTTAAAGAAGAAATAATAAATGAATAAATAAATAAAAATATATATATAATAGTTGACAAAACATTAGCTTATATCAATTTTCTTTCCATCTTTTTGTATCCGTTTCTACATTGGCCTTCCCTTCCTGGAGTAATAGTCAGCACTTCTCAGGGTGACCAGCCCTATTGGGAGGCGAGTTCTTTCCATTTCTTCTTCCAGACATCTGTGTCCC
>NW_027107501.1:502693-507241 GCF_000696795.3 Halyomorpha halys
GAGTTATTCTAAGAAGTATTAGGAAATTTAACGGATTTTCACATTATATTTTTACACTATCTTCATAAATTGCCGAGATAAAAGCGCATGAAGTCACAAAATGTTCGAAATTTTGAAATTAAATGTGAATCGTAAAGACGAGGTTTGATTACCATTCTGGACCAGTGACTTTGGACCTTAAGTTGAAAAAAAAACTGTACATTAGTTGCGGAGAAAAACCGCAGACAAAACCGGCGTATAGGCAGATTTTTGTTTGATACGAGTCTTGAAAGGTTAAACCTCAACATTTTAAGAGCGATAATTGTTTTATTTTCTTTCTTGATTACTTAAGTTTTTATTGAAGATAAAGAAACAAAATGAAAACAGTTTATACTATGATTTTTTTTTTTTTATAAATCACCCGAATATATAAAAGTACGGTATAAAGATATCATACATCATTTTATTTTTTTAAAACATTCTGTTACAAATTGTTTTTTATATAATTAAGTATTCAACAATTTTATAATTGTCTGCTATTTTCGTATAGTAATCTTTCGCTGAGGATGTCTAAAATGTATAATTAAAAAAAATTATGGATTTTTATAGTTAACAGTTTGAACATTTATTTTTACCAAACAATTGTTTCAGATCAGTAATTAAGGAAATTAATTGAACTACATGTATGAAGATGAGGAAAAGCTCGAGATAAAACAGCAAAAACCGATCGTTATTGTTTATATTAACAATGATTAAATTTCAATTAATTAATTTAATTGTAATACTTTTTCTATGATTATTGTTGACAGATATTTATGTTCAAACTGATAAAAATTCACTATGATTCATACATAATTGTTGTTCTTTTGCTATTGAAACTTTTACTATTTTTTGTTCCTTTTTTTATTTTTTTGTTTTTTATCAACAAACTTTCAATAGTTATTATTGAAGAATATTGTTGAATAAACTGGAACAATTCAGGAAGATAGGTATAAGCGTTTTAATTAATCATCCATACCATTTATACAGAAAAAAAAAGGAGAAAAACAATTGTAAATTATAACAATAATATTATCAAAATAAAAAAAAAATATGTATATAAAAATACACATAACTATGATATCTATAATACAAAAATATAAATGGATACAATAAAAACTTATAAAATAGCTTATTTCTAAGATAAATATAACATGAAATGAAATACCCTTTTATTTATGCAATAAATTAAAATCATTACAAAATACAATATAAAAGTTTAAAGAAGAAATAATAAATGAATAAATAAATAAAAATATATATATAATAGTTGACAAAACATTAGCTTATATCAATTTTCTTTCCATCTTTTTGTATCCGTTTCTACATTGGCCTTCCCTTCCTGGAGTAATAGTCAGCACTTCTCAAGGTGACCAGCCCTATTGGGAGGCGAGTTCTTTCCATTTCTTCTTCCAGACATCTGTGTCCCAAGCAGCTCTCTACCAGAGGAGTCCTGCCATCCTCTTGAGCATATGGCTCTATTCTTTTGACATCCTCTTCTTCTTTGAAGGTCGTATAGAGTCCATTCTGAGGCAATTTTTAACCATCTGTCATCTTCGCTTCGAAGGAGATGGCCTGCCCATTTCCATTTGTTCAAGCTTGTCATTTTCAGTGTGTCAGGGAGTCCTGTTTCTTACTGGATCTGAGCATTTTTTATTCGATCTCTTTTCCTCACGATAATCAAAATTAAATATGAAAGATAACATAATGAAAATAAAATTTAATTAAAAAAATATCTCGTGAAATAGTAATGAAAATGAAACCATATTTGTTTATAACTTTTTACGTTAAATTATGTATATCATGTATGAACATAAGAGGGCTAATTAAATTATCGTATTTTCTTTTATTTATTGTTATTTACAACTGAAAAAAAATACAATAAGTAAATATGAGAAATGTTTCAAACACTTGAAAATCCTGAGAAGGAACCAATGACATTGCCAACAATATTTGAGTATTAATAATTCTAAATAAAGATCTTAGAGCAATCATTTGTAGAGTTTCAAAAAGTCCTCGCTTGATTTTAGACACTAGATGACATTCGTTATTGATTTGATGAGCCGACCTTAAATTAAATCGGTTATCTAATAACAAAACTTTAAAGAATTCAAGTGGCAACGGTTTTCTCTTCTCCCCACCCTTCCGGTTAAATCAAATTATGGAAAAAAAGAGTTTAATTTGGGGGCCCATATTGGATTTATCGAGTATTCGACAAGGTAAGCAATCCTCTCAGAATTACAAATAAACGAATAAATTTAGAATGCAATACACCGCAATTAATTTAAAAGGAAAAAAATGTGTAATTAATTTTGATTCAACTGATTGCTTGTTCTAAATTAATTTCTTGTCACAACAATATTTTAGTATTATTATTATCGTGTTACATACAATCGGTATTTTAATGGAAAAAGTAAAATGAAATTTTAAATAACATAAAAATAAATAAATGATTATATAAATTAGCTAATCAAAGATACAAACTGATTAAGTATTGAAAAACATAACAAGAGTTTTCTATCCAAAGCTGATATTTCCACCCATTTTTAGATAATTATTATGAAAATTGTGATGAGCTATCATAGCATAAAAGTTAGTTGGATTAATTATTTAAGTAAAAGTTGTTGGGACCAAAAGTTTGATTTATGCAAAAATATATCTCAGGCACCATTCAACGCACATATGTCTGGCAGCACTCTAAATAAACGTAATTTAACATACTATAAGGTGGTATATTATACGTATCTTTGTAGAGTTAGTAGTTTTTATGCTGTTCGCATATATGTATAAATTTTGCACATTTTGTCCAAACAACAATAAATCAACTTATTTTAGCAAACTACTACTCCCCCTGATAGATAAACTTCATCAACTACTTTATAGTAAGTTAAACAAGATTTAATTTGAGTGCTATTAGACATCTGCACATCGAATGGTTTTTTTAGAATAGTTTTCTCAAAATAAATTCACTAACTTTTTATCAAATGTCACTTTTTAAAAAGCTGTATCTCGGGAACTATTGAACGTGAATAACTCTATCAAATTTATTCTACTTTAAATGATGTTCTCTTAGATTTTCTAGTGTTGTTGGTAGTTTTAAAGATATAGAACTCCGAAAAAAATAATATTTCTTTAATTTTTTTTTTATTCCTCTAATCTATGCTTGGCAGACTCATCTTATCATTTATCCTAGTAATTATAGTTTTCATTGAAGTAATCCAACATTGGGGTGAAATAACTGCATTTTTTTCTCCCTGGCTCTTGTACTACCAGGAAAAAATAGGACTTTACCACAGCAGACTTTAGAAAAAATAGGATACAGTAACATCCGAAGTATCTTATATATTGGATGAAACATGCGATTCTTGTTCAGTAATTTTTTTTGTTTTTGGGCTACTCTGGCCACAAATGCACACCCAATATTTGCACTTAAAGAGCTTTGGTTCGTGCATTTCTGTTGAGAAAAATCAAATTTCTAATTTTTTATGACTATGTATAAATGGATAAGTGTTGTGGATAAAGTTTACAACAAAACTTTAAATAAGGCAATAAAGATAAAAATAACTTTAAATCAGTGGCATACACAGATTTGCAGCGGGAGACGAATGGTGCTGGAGGATTAAAGGCTTTCCTAATGATCTCCCGAGGTTAAGTTACACTGTAAAACGCATTATTCCGCCTACTATGTCTTCTTTAGGAACGATAAACTTAATCCAGAGTTCACAATTTAACAAAACAAATTTCTTTGCCTCTTAGTCCACCATAAAAGCATTGGTAAAATTTTATAAATAAAAAGGTTTTTTTCTCATCCCAATCGGAGCTATAGTACACGAGGAATTTAACCATAATATTTTTAATGAGAACTATAATTACTAGGCTAAATTGATGAGTCTGCCAAGTATTGGTTGGAGTAGCTTACTATAAAGTAGTTTACGAAGCATATGTTTGTAGGAGTAGTATAGTTTTCATATTTGCTAAAATAAGTTTTTTTTGTAATCTATTTTGTTTAAATATATTCTTAAATTAGGAAAAAGTAATAAAAATTAGGTTTGTACATTCCTTCCTACACATACATTCCGAATTTATGTACTTCATAACTGTACTTCCTGGTCTCTATGGATAACTTTCAGTAAAAATCCTTCCTTCATAGTTGTAATGGTACAGTCTTTTTCTTTTTTTCTTACTTAATTAATTCCAAAAATGAAATTGTATGAAAATAAATTGTCAATAACTAAAATAGGAATAGTTTTTTTTTTAAGAAATGTGGGGAATGGCGATTCCTTAAAATAAAAATAATTGATTTTATGGATATCCGCCAGAGCCAATCTAAATGAATGATTGCACCGTTTAAAACCAATATCAATCAAAACTCCAGGTGGTCAAGTTTATGCCCTGAAGTTACACTGTATAGGTTCATAATTTCAACAACCCATCACAGAGAAGGACGAGCCATAGGAGCGATTTGATATTCTATATATCTCTGCTTCTGCTTTCAACTCAAGTATTATTCTAGAAATTGCAAAATACATC
>NW_027107501.1:508642-509501 GCF_000696795.3 Halyomorpha halys
TAAATTAGGTTTTGAGAAATTTTATCTTATTCCAACTATTAAATTCTTAATACATTATATAAAATGGCATGGAATATAATGTTAAAAAATATATATATTCCAAATACGTAGCTTATTTGGAGAAACCTCCAAGGCAAATCGAAAACTTATCGTTGTTAAGCCGATTTATTAGACTTATTTATTAGACAGTTGTGTAATTAAAAAACGACATTGTTATCATATTTTACAATATGCATATACTGTTAAAAAATTATAAACTAAAGCTCCAATTTGTCAGTATTTAATTAATGCAAAAACTTATGAGACCGTTAATCAAGCTTCTACAATATCAAATTTATATTACTTAATTATATTAAAAATACTCCAAACTTAATTACACTAAGTAAAAGTAAAAAATAATAATGGATTAATCTAGTAAAGACTAGTGATGAAACGAATAAAATATAAAAATGAGTTTTCTTATAAACTAATACAACAAAACTAAATATCTTGAAAGCATTAAAGTTTTATCCCGCCCTTAAAATATAGCAGAGTTATTTAGACGTTGAGGTGTCGAGTCAAGTTATTCGAGCAGGGGTACATTTTACTTTAGGCTTGATTAAACAGAGTTCTGACTTAGGAAATTATTCCAGGCATCACTCTACTTCCACCGAGCCGCAGAGAAAATAGGAATATTGAGAAATGTCGGCGCGTGTCTCTAAAATGTATTATGTATTGCCAATAAGCGTAAGGGACTGGGGCAAAGCAAGACTTTTGAAAAAAAAAAATATTAGTATCGTTTATTATTGGGAGCGGAGAGTTCAGTTTTAAGGCACTATGCGAATAACTTCAAGGACCTGGCTTCGAATCCGGCTGTGGC
>NW_027107501.1:509882-514203 GCF_000696795.3 Halyomorpha halys
TTTTCCTTAAAATTCATTAATGCCGGCTAATTGCCTTTGTCCCAATAATTTCTTCTATTAAATTATTTCCTAAATTTAAAACTTTCAATAACCACTATTATGTTCATTAACAAACCCCAAACAGAACCTACCTTCAACAGTTCAACTGTTGAACTGTTGAAGGTAGGTTCTGTTTTTTTTTTTTTGTTTTTTTTATAAATTTCACTTACCAGAAGTGCCACTTTATATGATCGATTTTAAACATAGTTCCGATTTTCTCAAAAACGGCCCTAAGGTTTTTTATTTAACTTTGTAAATCAATGCAAAACTAAATAATATTTTATATCAGTATGGTCTTATCCTCTCTTGATTCCAATTTATATTGCTACATTTCTTGAACAGAAGGAAATTACATAAATATATTTTTTATTTTTATACGTATTTCATAGATTACCTTAGTCTGGGGTTAGTTTTTAACCATTCTAATATTTTCGGGGTAGTCTATGGAATTACCTCAGTAGAGAAAGAAACCACGGTCTACGGAACTATATTTGTAATACTTCCAATTTTAGAGCAAATAAATTTTTTTTTTGAGCCACTATTCAAGAAAAACTGGGAAATGGGCTTTGCTATATTTGGGTAATCCATAAGTGGGGGAAGACCACAGTTCGGTATTTCCTAGGCTGAAGGTAAATATTGTAAATAGGAATGATTGTGTTTTAAGATGTTATTTTTTTTTTTATTATTATTCTTTTTTTTTAATTTATATATATTTTTTTCTTTCTTCTAAATCTTATTTTGTTATCAACAAACTTATATATTTGCAAATATAGTGTGAATGAGATCTACAATCCCTATTACTATTGTCTATAAATATAAGACAATGTTTTATTACACAATTAAAATTTATTTTTAAAAATCTATTTTAGTAAAATATTGTATTATTGGAAGAAAAAAAGTTTATATTCGTTATTAAGTAAAATCCGAAATTGCAAATGTTTATAATAACTGAAAATTACAAATTTATTTTTGCCTTTCAGGGTGGAAAGTAGAAGTTGTGCAACGCAACAGATTTTTATTTTTTATAAAATATCTTTTTTATTAGTAAGTAAGATGGTTTATTCAATTCAAATGATGTTTTGTATTTTTTTGTCATTTTAAGTAACTTTAAGTATAAAGTTTAAGATTTTTTTTAAACGATATTAAATGGGTATAACGAAATAATAGTAAATCAGACTAATCCTCAACTTCATTCTTCGTAACCAATGATTAAAAGTACAAATTTAAACTACAAACTATGCAACATATTTACTACAGAACTCAATGCAATAGCATCTTCACTTCTGTTTTTCTTTGATCGAAAACAATATAACAATAATTACAGACTCGTAAAGATCGTTAAAGGCTTAGATAGTATGTATGTGAAACACCGAAAATTTCCTGCATCCATTTCTACCTAAACACTCTACAAAAGCTGGGTATACTTCAGATTTATATACGAATATGTTACATTTACAGATAGGAAGTCGCACCGACTTGGCTTCTATCTTATCTCAAAACAAACGCTTCTGAAATTTCTATATTGTATGAACAATATGACAAATATCCATATATTCCAGGAATATCCATATTTAATATCACTCCTTAATAGTGTAAGATTAAACCTTAAAATCATTAGAGACGATGATAAAACAATAAAATTATTTCAGTTATAAAATGAAGAGGTTTACTGTCACAAATACAACATCGAACAGACAAAAAAAAAAAAAAGAAATGTAAGCAAAATTAAAAAAGATATTAATGGCGTTGATTGTCAGCAATATTTTACGCCAATAAACAAAAACAACCAAACAACAGAAATAACAATCAGATGCTTCGATACATGTGAACCGTGAAATAATCTTTCTATTTCCTCCCGAAACGGCTGTGGGCGTATCTTAAGAAATATTTGTGACGACATTTGAACAACAGACGTCATGGAACTCTTTCCTCGACAGTTATACCTTCGGTGATGTAGCAGCTGAAAGTAGGTTTAAAAATATCTGAGCAGTGTGAGACTGAAAGGTGCCAGGGAATCCCACATCTTGGCTATGAGGTCACCTGTTTAGTCACGGCTCAGCGGTGAAAGGATCCCAAATCTCTTTCGGATATTTTGACAATAGAACACTATATGAAAAATAGGTTCTTGGGTGAGTTCGTTTAAGCCATATAATAATAAGATTTATTATTTTAATATCATTTATTAATTCCAGACTAATTATAATCAACCTAATTGTGATCATACGCTAGAAAAATATTGAGGCAAAATCGTTGGTCCTTGCTCAACTATCGATTTTTTTAAATATACGAAAGAAAAATTCCCTAATTTTTACTTTTATTTATGAGAACATTGATGTTTATTATGAATTTCCTTCATCCATAACAATCCCTAATAATCCTCCGAGGCGTCTGAAAAGACGATGGCCACGAGACCTTCTAATTTAAACTAATGCTTGAAGTACCCCATTCATTAATTAAAATATGTACACTTAATATATTGTAAGAACTATTTAATTTGTTTTACTTTCGCTTAACTATATATGGAACGTATACTGAAGGGAATGAAAAATTTTGAATTCGAATTTTCGACAGAAATTTACGTTTCAGGATCCCCTTAGTCCAAATACCCATCTTGCAATATGGTTTGGTAGTTTTAACAACCTGGCTCAAAAATGAAAAGTCGTATGAACATATTTTAGGCAGATATAAGTCTGGATTGGAATTACGTGTACCATGAACTTTGAAGCGATTATAGTAGACAAAACTTACTAACAATAGTTAAATGAATTCTGGGAATCCCAAGAATTCTTAAAACCTTGACCTTCGCCTATCCAGAACAATACATTTTGACTTCTGTATTACGCTTGGCACCGGACGCGACAATTACGACTCGACTCATCAAGGAACACAGTCAGTTAGGTAGAATATTTGTTTTTGTCATACAGTAGCTTCTTTTATTTTATATTAGCAGTATTATTATGAATCAATATTATTTATCCTCAGATGCCAAATTGAGTTTCAATTTTTTTTTTCTGTTTAAAATGTAAGTCCCTTTCCTTTGTTTTAAATCAAATTGCTTTTCAGATCTCTAAACTGCGGTGATTACACTGAGAGAAAAATAAGGGACAATATTACAAATATATTAGTAATAACAATAATTCTATTTACATTAAGAAGTAAGTTTTGTGAAAGGTAATAAATATATTGTAACTTTAACATAATTCTTGTAAATTTGAATATATATTAGACTTTAATATACTTGTATTGCTACCCCCGATCATAGTATGCAGTATTCCTGTCATTTCTCTCAATGTAACCGAGATAATTACTGCAGTTCAGGAGTTTTTGAATTTTCTAGGAAAATATTTAATTCGACATTTATTCTTTTGTCATATTTTTTTTTCATTCTAGAATACCCATGAATATGAGTAATAAGATGAAAACTTATCACTTCAATGAAGAATGGGACTTTGATTACTTTTTTACAATGGTGAATAATAAATTTTGTTGTTTAATATTCCCATGAATCCACCTTATACTGTAACACAGTTTATAAACACACCCCTTCTTCCACCGAAAACTTGAAAACTCGAATTCAAATATTTCGAAATAATTACCATTACTATATATTCTATGCATATAAGTAAGTGAATGTAAAAATAAAATAAATTTTAAGTTGTTGCAGCACGGAATCATTTATATCGCAATTTTTAACTAATGCCTTCATATCGATTGGGATTGATAGTTCGGAATAAAGAAATGCCCTCAGAAATAAGATACATTTTTATCATTAACAATCCCTCGACAATACATCGCAATTGCTAGATTTAGGGATGTAGATAGATTAATTGAATAAAATTGAAAGTTTGATATATTAATATATTTAGTTATTTACAAGTTAGATTAATGATTCAATCAATTGGTAAATTACATTTTAGAAGGAATAACAACACAACTACACGAGACTTGGGAGTGGTCTAGGGTTCTGTATACTATAAGTCGATTAGCATATATTAACCATGAAAAACATATATAATTTCTGAGTTATGGACCAAAAATGCTTAATTGTGTTAATAACTTTTTTTTTTACCGAAAAATCGGAATAGCCAATAACCATCCTTAGAAAATTCAAGACATACAGCAAAAATCCTATCACAATCCGATGAACGGTATGGCCACGCATAAAGTACGGACAAACAAACATTGATTTTTATATATTAGATTGTAAAAAAAAAAAAATATTACTCAGAATTAAAAATTATCATACCAAGTATCAATTATAATACATAAATAAAGAAAATAT
>NW_027107501.1:514253-514625 GCF_000696795.3 Halyomorpha halys
CGGTCAGTATGAGAACATAAATAAATCATATTTAATAATTGCCAACCCATTCCAGGATTTCAGGTCTTCGTCAGGGCTAAGAAAAAAAAACTAAACAACAACCATAATGAATAAAATGAAATACAGGTAACTAAAAAATAAGATTACAGATAAAATATGTGATATTCTTCAAGGAAACATAAAGGCCTTAGACATTATTATCAAAGACCTAATAGTTAGTTTATAAGTAGATTTGGTACTCAGCTGAGGTGGCTGAACTTGGTGTAAATCCCAGATCAAATAAGCACTAAAGGAAGTTTACAAGCCCAAGTGTAAACTTCCTCTTGTCCAGACAATTTGTAATTTGCACCGCCCACTAGACCGCACTAGGCC
>NW_027107501.1:515360-515651 GCF_000696795.3 Halyomorpha halys
TACAATGATCAACAAAACAACAATAAAAAATAAACATAATTAAACGCATATTTTAAAATTTTCATTAATTAAAAATTATTTTTTCACATGTACGAGCTGTTCTCTGAGCCCATATCCATACAGTTTTATTTCGGTATTTAAAAAAACAAACAATAAATAACAAATCTTAAGTAAATAAAAGGGAAAAAAGACGATACGTTCGACTGACTCCAAAACGTTGGCGTAATTTATAAATAATAAAAAATTAAAATGAAATTTCATTCACTTGACCCAAACTGAGCCACCGGAGGT
>NW_027107501.1:519380-520085 GCF_000696795.3 Halyomorpha halys
GTCCTTAGAGTTAGCAGCCACGCGTTTAACCCCATGGCTACCGCTCTTCCAAATTTAGAAGAAAAATATTTAAATGTCGAAAATTTCCGAAATTCTCATAAATGTATCATAAAAAAATATGTACAAATCGTATCCTGACGAAATGTAACTGGAATAAAAAATGTTTGTGATTTATCCTGCTGATTGAAAAATCGATAGTATAAGAAAGGCAATGAAGAATATAAAATTCTCTTAATTGTCAAATTACATCCCAAGTGGATATCGCAAATTACGGACTGAAGATCGTTTGTGTTGGAAAACTTATTGGTCCTATAAGTCCAATGAGTTTGGTAACTATTCCTAGGGATTCCCTGTGAACTATTACGAAACACAATTCCTTAGTTATACAATAATAAATCACCGTTATTACCTAAGTCACAATGTACCTTCAATTACTTCTTGTACTGGAATATCAAGTTATTTCGTAATCAGGTCGGTTCGTTTTCAAATACAATTTACTCAGGGGGTGCGGTCAGTATGAGAACATAAATAAATCATATTTAATAATTGCCAACCCATTCCAGGATTTCAGGTCTTCGTCAGGGCTAAGAAAAAAAAACTAAACAACAACCATAATGAATAAAATGAAATACAGGTAACTAAAAAATAAGATTACAGATAAAATATGTGAATAATTAGTATTGGAAGAAAATATACAGTGTAAGT
>NW_027107501.1:524968-529640 GCF_000696795.3 Halyomorpha halys
GGAATAAATAATAATAATAATAATAATAATAATAAAAACAGCTTTATTTACATTCTTTACAGAATTAAAAGCCTCTCCCTTGGGAAATAAGAGTCCAGTATATAAACTTGAAACATCTAAAAAAATGTATTCAACTTTAATAATTAAATTTTTACATTAGTTTATAATTTAAGTTAATTACAAACTAAACACCCTGTACAATGGAAAAAAAATTGATCAATTCTAAGCTTTAAAATTATCGCTTCAAATACCAAGTGTTTGATTTAAATACTGTCTAACTCAGGTAAGAAAAATATCCCAAAGGGTTAATCGAGATAGGAGATTTTTTAAACTTTATTTAATTGACAGGTATTTCAATCTACCACACTATTGTGGGCAATATGTAATAGTGGTGAATGGTCACATTCATACTAAAATAAAAATGAAAATAAATAAATAAATGGAAGAAATAAAAAAGTACATAAAAATAAATAAAATGTCTCTTAAAATATATACAACTAGAATGATAAAGAAAATGAACATAGTCAAACTATGTGTATGAAAAAAAAAAATAAATACGAGATAGGAGATGGAGATGGAGAAATATTTCAATAGGTAATGTCTTTCAGATTTCTACAGTTAAATTTATATTAGAATCAAAGATTTGGAATCATACATGCCGATAGAACAAGCAAACAAACATTTATAAAAGCTCTTTAATTGACCAATATCTAAATTCAAACTTGCTCGATTTCACTCAAGGACATAATAAACAAAGAAACAGTTGCTGGCGCGAATCCGGGTCAGCTCTATTTTGTGACATGTTTGTTGTTGCTGTCAGTAGTGGCAACAAGTAGGCCAAACATTTACACCAACGCAGTATTTTATCTGTAAGCGCTTTGCAAAAACCAGGCAACCGCGCACTATTCATAATGATTACTTGCTCACATCTGGTAGCAGTCGTAAATATTTTTCCGGCCTATCATAGTAATGAATTCCCAATAGTACACAGTGGGAGTTCTTCTTCGAGCATGCTCTGGAACTAGTGAGGATCTAGATTTACGTTTGGAATGAGGTGAGAACATTGTAACGTAAGGGATCAAGCTGAATATACGAGATTCATACATCGGTGATTTGATCTAATAAAAGCTCATCTGACGAAAACAATATTTTGATTTTATTTTGAACTGAACCTTTTCCATACGCAATAGGTTAGATACACCATAAAAACTTTTTTTGTCACTCTTAAAGAAAAGCAGATTGATATACGAGTGCATAACCAGATTTTAGTTTGTTTTTTTTCGTATACTAAAGATTTCATTATTTTATTTATTTTGGTATTTCTCCACTCCCTCCTCTCACGGACAATCCTTCATCTTCTGATTCCCATTTTTTTTTTTTAATTTCATCTCATCTTCCTCTACAGCATCTTCCACCAGGTCGGGCTTCGAGTATGCGTTTGGTGACTGATCCCAGGGAATATAGACTACATAACCGCAGACATATGATTTAGTTCCCTCTTACAATTGACACCAAATATGATTCGCGTACATCTGACACAACTCCTCGTTAGTGCGATTTCTTCGTGTACATATTCGCATACTGACCCATATATAACAAGATATTAATTTGTAATTGTAATTAAACTAATTGAATAATAATTACTCAGAATGAATTATGAACAAATTTTAAATGGAAATAAAGAATAATCCTTATTAAAAAGAAAAAGAAAAAAAAACCTTTGGAAAAATATTTAAAACTTTGGAAGAAATCAATTATTCAGGAAACAACAAAAACAAATTTGTTAAAAGCAAACAAAATTATTGAAGATTAAATGCATTTTTAATTTTTCAAAGAAAAATCTTCGGTTTGATCGCAGAATGGATTTGTACCGGCTAAAAGAAAAAAATGAACAAATAATTTAAGGAAATATGTGATTCAGGACAAAATACCTAAAAATAACAAATAATTCAGAAAATATGTGATTTACAACAAAATATGTAAAAAAAGGCCAAATATTTAAAAATATGTGATATAAAAATGGCTTCTTATGGCCAGAAATGTCTTGAAACATCTTTAGTTAGTAAGGAATCGCAGATATCATGGTCAGGTAAAAATATCTGAAAAGATAAAAATCCTATCCCTAGTTATTACCTTCAAATATAATGATTTACAACTGATATTTCCGGTTAGATTGACTTACTATAATAATAATTAGACAGAAATTTAGCTTTTTTATTTGTAATTTTTATTATTATTTGTTTTTAGCTTAGATTTTGAATTCAAAAGAATAAGTTTACGATGTATTTTTTTTTAATTTTACAATACAGAATATGTTTATTTATTTGTGAAAGATAAAGTCTTGTATAAATTTCATTACATAATATACAGTTATAAAACAAAACCTGAGTCTAGTGCTTCATTACAAAAACAAAAAACATAAGATAGAAAAGTGCTGCACAACAATACAATAAACAAAAAATAAAAGAAACTGAATAATACAAACCTATTGACATAATATTCCTTACTCCATTATATTAAACATAAAATAATGATAATTATTTGAAATAATCCAAAACGTAATATATGTACACATATTAGTGAAAACTATATATGCCACAATTTATGTGCCTCTTATAAAGTCAAACTTATTGCATGCTGTTACATTGTAAATATAGAGTCTGTTCAATTTAACTCAACTCTCAATATTCAATATACTTAGGATATTTTGCAGGTCAAAAGATATGGATGGGGTGGCTTTAAGATATATTGTATATTTTCTTTAAAATTTTATCTGTAGGTTGGACAATGTGTTCAAACTACCATTGAAATAGCTTTTGCAGAATGGACAGAGTTGGATTGCCTTGAATGTGATGGTTTCGCTTCCGTGGTGTAGTTTGATGTTTCCTACTCTTAGTTGGCAAGTTTGGGAATGTATTAACATTGAAGTAAAACATTTTGAAAAATGGTTTATAAATTGTTTTGCTAAAATAAGCCTTTATATATATTCATTTATGAAACTATTTTTAAGTTGCCTAAAATTAGATGTTGATTTTATGCAGTTCTATGTAGGTATATTATTATATACATAAATATATGTTCTCATTATATATGAGTTGAAGTCATTGATACCATCAGGTGTTAACAAAATAATCAGGAAGTTTTTCTTTTATAAAAAATTATGTAAATAAATAAAAATAACGAAAAAAAATTATAAAATCATAATTTTTTTTAATTTACATATTTAGGAGGCCGTATTATTAAGGGTAGCGTGGCCGAGCGGTCTAAGGCGCTGGTTTAAGGCACCAGTCTCTTCGGGGGCGTGGGTTCGAATCCCACCGCTGCCAAATTTTTTATATATTAAATTTATCATTAGTCATATTTTTTTTTCAGAGTAATAGTAAACATCAGGATCTAAGTAGTAAGGCATGCACATGTTTTTCTTTGATAGTAATTTAAAAAATGAATTTTAAATTTAATGCATACATATTTTGTATATTTTTAATAAAGTTAAACCTAATAACCATCATTATTGGCCATCGAAAATCCGATGCGATTAATTAAATAATTAAAATTACTTTTCTAGTGTTCAATTTTCATAATCTAATCCGTTAAAATTTCATACTTTTATTAAATACCATCATAATAGACAAGATATTATTGGAAGGTATAAACACTAAATTTCTGGTGCGTAGTCGGAAAATAAAACGTTGTATACTATACCCCTACGTATTCTAACTAATAAATATTAAGATATTCCAATTTTATATAATCAATAAATATTTAAGAATAAGATAATAATAAACTAAAATGAATACCTAACCAAAAAATGTAACTTAGCTATTTATATTAATTATATATTCTTTAATCAATATTTTATTTATATATTAATTAAATAATGTATTATATATTATTACCCGATTATTAGAATTTTTTTATAATAAAAATGTTTATTTGCACTTTAAGAAGTGAAATTGATTTTCAGCTCTGCCTTTGGTAATGTAGAAGCTTTTTTTTTTTGCAATACATTTATAATTCAAGCAATGAAGAAAAGGCCAGTGTCATAGTACCTTTTAGAAAATTAAAGACTGCCCCCTCCGTTTTTCCTCGGTTTGATACTGGATTTGATTAAAGGTAATCGTAAATAGACTTGCATACATGTAATATTTACTTTATTTTAAGCATCAGAAAATGTCTTAATTAATTATGAAAGTCAGTAAATAAAATAAATTTAAAAAGGTAGGAAAATCGGCGACCCATTGTGGTTATGATCTAGTTCAGAGTAATAGTTCATTTTACGTTGAATTTCAAATTTGTTGTTAAATAAAAATTGTCTTAGTTCCTTCGATCTTTATTCTTTAATACCTTCATTTGTACGCTGGATTACGGAAACAATTAGGCTAATGAACTACGAAACATACGCAAACAATTTTCCTAACATAAACAAAATGTTTCCTTCAATACTCTATTCCGTTAGACCACAAAAAAGTACAAAAGGAAGTGAAAAATAACGAGGAATAAGATTGAAATTGGAATTCATAAAAGAATAGAAATCCGTTTCCCCTAAACCCGGTCCGGGTATGTAATGGAAAAGGCAACCCGGAGAATGAGACAGGATGATTTGTGATAATTGCATAGGATCTAGGGTCTTTACCGGCTCTGGAAAATAATTTAGAAAACTCCAGACTTCCTA
>NW_027107501.1:532110-537798 GCF_000696795.3 Halyomorpha halys
AAAAAAAAAAAAAAAAGGCTCACTTCAGAAGGCAGCCAGTGATTGGCTCGTACTCTTCCCCTACTCCTTTACCACGCCCTAGGCTCATCATAACAACCGCCTATTTGGCTTCACTTTTCCTGTCAGCTTACCCCCTCCTTTATACTCTTTCCTGCATGTAGTAATCACACTACAATCATTGAGGCATATACTCTGACATCCTCAAAGAACCATAACATCCATGGGACCACGAAAACATTAAACTGGTGGAATGGTAAAACTTTACTGCGCAAGAGCACATTAATTAGTTGAAACGCCTTTTGTGTATTTTAGTCACTCGCCATTTGCTTACATTCTTATATTTTTTATTAAACTTTTTTTGACTTTCCAAGCGCTTTATTTATAATATTTATATTAATTTTCTTTACATTTTCTACAAATATTATTGGTACTAGGGTTCAAAAAACAACCTCCTGTGGTGGAAAATAAAGAGATTCTCAATTCCTACTAATGCTAAAATTATAAAAGTTTTAATTAAAAAAACTTGTGACTTCCGCTAGTTATGCACACTCAAAAGGGAAAACAGCTGATATTAAAGATTATTAGATTATTTTGTACATTGAGTTTAGTAAAAATCGTTTTAACTACTACTAGAACAAAATTTGACATTAAAACTGGAAGCCTAATAACCATGCACAGCAAAATTGATTATTCAGCCAAGTGGTTGCCGGTTTTTCCAACAAAATCATTTTCAGTGATGAAGCACATTTTCTCCATGAAGGCTTTGTTAATCTTCAAATTTGCCGCATTTGTGATTTTCGAAAAACAAATGCATTCTCAACATGTCACTGCTTGGTGAGGACTTTGGGCTGGAGGTATCATCGGATCTTAATTTTTCGAAAATAAAGCCAAACAGTGTTCTTCTTCCTAAATTGGATGATACTGATGTAGAAACAACTCAATTACTGCATGAGACAGTTCATGGCCGTAAATTCTCTGATTTCGGTCATAAGAATTGGAATCCCTAGATCGTGTGATTTAATGTCATTGGATTTCTTTATATATGGTTATTTGAAGTCAGAGGTCTATACTAACAGCCTCGTGTGCATTGAAAGAGGAAATTCAACGCTGCGACAAAAAAATTAAGCAACATTTATGCAAAATAGTTATGGTATAGTTATAAGTTTCGACAGAAGAGTGCGTATTTGGCAGCAAAGCCGTGGTCATTTGCCCTCTGAATTACTTTAGGATTCATTAAAAAACAATTAATAATTCTAAGAACAAAAACTGTGAATTTTAATTTATTTAAAATCTCGTGTTAATGTTGGGACTGCCGACATATGCCTTCTCACCTTTGGTGTTATACTCCGAGAGCTCTTGATATGAGAGCTCTTGAATATGAGCTGAAAGAGTTTATTAAAAATTGTGAAAAAAAAATCTAAAATTGGGAGACATAAGCAGTAGAGGTTAATATACTTTTATTTTCAAAGCTAAATTTAATCCCTGAAGGAACCGGGAGGATTAGTGTGTTAGTAATTGAGCAACTAATTTTATAATATACAAAAAAAGATAGTTTTTGCGAATAGGTTGCTTTAATGGAAATATTACATTTTGGCTTATCGGTCTGTTTTCACCTCCGCGGTTACGTCCTCCGTCTTCTTCGTACTGATACGTGCATCGGTGAGCGATATAGTGAACACCATTTATACCGCTCACTCGTCCAAGGTGTGTTTCCTCACCAAGGGCAGAAAATCTCTCAGGTATCTCTCGTGATCGGAACAGCCTAGTCATGGCGTGTGTGCCGCAGCGACCTTATTCCCTGTGGGACATTCTGATGCGGCGACTTCGCGCTTCGTGACTACCACCGCTAAGGGGGCTATAAAAAATGAGACCTCTATCTCAGAATTTTTATAGAATAAATCAGATATGTGCAAACACAACAACCTTCTTTAAGAAATACTTCGTGCAACCTCCTACTTGATTTCCTTCCCCCTCCGTTCTTTTCTTTAAACAACACCTACTACAATATCAAACTAGCTATCAATGTAAACAATTTGTATATCAATATCTTTGATTACCAACATAAAATTGTAACTTAAATACCACAATATTATAAATATTTTGTTAGACAATTAATTATTCTTAGAGAAGTTTTGTCCTGGAAGAATCATATTATTTCATTTCACCTATCGCCAAGTTAATTTTTTTCTATTTATTTTTTGGCAGTATTGAAAAGGTGATTTTATCCAGTTTATATTAAATGTATGTAAATAATTACATGTATATGTTATTTTCAGGAAAATAAATATTCTTTAATTGGAACTAAATTAAATCTGTACTGCTACAACTCATGAAGGATCAGGGGGCAGTACAATGTAAGGAAATACTGTTTCTAGACCAACGGTAGTGCAAGAAGGTGATTTCCTCAGAATCACTCAAGACTGCAAGATTTTTATTCAATTGAGGGTACCCCCTCAATGCTGCTGGCTGGACACCGGAGGGCTTCCGAACCCACTTACTACTACAGTGAAACAGAAAATAATTATCGAACTCGAGTCCTTGGAGTTAGTAGTACAGTGCCTTACTAATGAGCCTCCCGCTCCTACTTCTACTGGATCTATGGCACCTTATCAAAGGAAACCTGCATCAATAAATGTTGTGAAGGGTATTCTGCAAAAATCAGGTGAATCGGAAGAAAGCGATATTGTTTTTCGCAACTAGTCCACCTAATTCCAAATTCCATCTTATTGGAAACATTTCAGTTGTAAGTAATTCCTTAATTATTGATACATAATAAATTTTGTGAGTGGTATTAATAATTTCAATTTAGTAAACAATACATAACAGAATGAGGAGGGTGGATGAGTAATACATAAATTCGAAAAATTATATTTACTTCACATATGATCAAGGTTCAATGAGTTCATTGTTTCCCAAAGTGGTTCAAAATCTATTGGACTGGAAACGAAGATAACGCATATTTTGAGGTATAAATCGGGCCAAAAGTGGTGTATATAATAACATTTTTCATATGACAAATATAATTAAAAAGAAAAATGTGTCCATATTAAGAAATATATCGCAAGGAACACGTTGTTTCATTCAATCAAATTATACCAACTAAGTTATTCTGACTATATCAGCTTATATTAATATCATCAAAATAAACTTTTTCATTGATAAAGGGCACACCAGTTTGGCCGTTGAGATTAGAATTTAATATTTCACGTAGAAGATATAGAACTATCTCTTAGTGTATTCATGAAATATTACTCATATATTATAATATTTATGCAATCTCAAACTTTTTTTATTTAATAATTTATTTATTGTTATTTACAACTGTATACATATATACACATCAACTAAATTTGCTGTAAGTGATATAATGACATGATACAAACATGTGGAGAATCTACCCATTGATAGAACTCCAAAAACATTTCTAAAGAAGAATATTTCGTGGCCATCTTCTTTTCAAACGCCTAGGAGGATTATTAGGTAATGAAGGAGAAGCCAGGTTAGAAACGAGTTGGTTTGGGTGGTTGGGAAGTTTATCATGGAAGGATTGGTATCTAGTTTTTGCCAAATCGGCAACATATGGGACATTAAGGTCCTGATTGATTTGATTTGTGACAAAGTAAGGAGCATTAAGGATTTTACGAAGGATTTTGAACTGTAAGCAATGGATTCGGGAGTAATTCGATGGTTTAGTGGAGCACCATAGCTCAACTCCGTATGTCCATATAAGCCATATAACAGTCATGTATATCAGTCTTTTGTAATGGATTGGAAATATGGACCGTTTGTCCAGTAAATGTTGTAAAAGTCTTATTTATACTTACAACTGTATTAAAATATATACAATAAGTAAATTTGATGTTAGTTATAGAATAGCATGATATAGATATGTGAAGAATCTACCCATTGATATTACTCCTATAACCATTCGAGAAGATTTCGAGGCCATCTTCTTTTTAGGAGGATTATTTGGAAATGGAGGAGAAACCAGGCTAGAGGTGGGTTTGGGTGATTTGGAAGTGTGGTAAAGCAAGATATGGAACATTGAAGTCTTGATAGATGATTTGATTTGTGATAAAGAAAGCAGCATTTAGGATTTTGGGTTGTGAGTATAGGATTTGGAAGGTCTCATTACTAATTTTATGGTGATTGCTATTTGAAATTTTTAAAAGCTGAACCTTCAATAGTAATTTCTTAACATAGATTGTTTTATTTGGGGAAAAGTTCAAAGCAATGATAAACTAAATCAATAAAGGACCAAATAGATATTAATGCCCCTAACCAGTTAAAATTTTATCAAAATCCGTTTTACGATTGAAAAGATAATACCCGAACACAAATTTGACTAGATACATAGTCAGATACAGAATCAAATTTGTTCTTGCTTGGATGCTTTTTATTTTAATTCCTGCATGAACATAAAGCTTCTCAGCGAGGAAACTAAACGAAAGCTCAATTTGCAACTAAATCTAATAATTTTAATTAAAATAGTCACTTTTTGGGGTTATTGAACCGCTCTACAATATACGTCCATCAAATTATTCTCATATCCAATTAGCTCTGTCTAAAAGCCTCAATGCTTCTCATTATGGCTCAAATCAGATTATCCTAAATATTAATACCCCTCTTGTAATGCTATTGTTGTTAAAAATTTACAAATCCCTTTGACTAACTAAACTCAGCATTTTGTTAACTTTTTAAGCTTAAATCAGATACCCTTGAAAAGATAATGACAAAGATCTAAGATTTCTAACAATACAATTTTCTTTTCATGTCAATGACAAGCCTAAATTTTCCATTCATCATTCTGTGGATACAGACTACTTTACATTCTAGAATAAAACCACCCTCAATTTGTATGTTCCATCTTTTTACAATGACCTCCTAATACCATAATATATGTTTTCGGTTTAGACTGTCAACTCAGACCTATTAAAATTATGTGAAAATAAATAGAACTAGGAGAATAAAAATTTCTAATGTTAAAAATTTTATGATAGTTTATACCTACACTGACCTACGCAGCTGAAAGTAGGCCTAATGTCAAAAAATTCGAAAATATAAGGATTGAGAAGAAACAGCGCGTGAACTGATCAAAGAAAAGAATTGATGTGGTTTGGCCATGTGATAAGAATGCCGATCAACAAAAAAAACTATTTGGAAGACAAAGACTGAGGTAAAACGACCATGCGGATGACCGGGTAATAAGTGGGAGGACCTCACCAGGATCTGGCAAGAAAAAGACACCGTAAGGTATGTGTGTTCTTAAAAGAAGAAGAAGAAGAAATTATATGTAATTGGGCACCTACGAGTCCAAGAACCAAAACCAGAAAACCCATTTTTACTCATTTTAGGAAATAATAATAATAATATTTAGGAAAAGATCTTTGTACAAGAGGGGGTGAGAAAAACAGGCAGTTATTTCACCCTAATTTTCGATTACTTTAATGAAAACTATGTATAATTACTAGTTAAATTGACGAACCTGCCACGTATAGGTAGGGGAAATAAAAAATGGCGGCTGTTTCAAGTTGTTGAAAAATTAATTTTTCAGTCGGAGCTCTAAATCTTTAAAATTACCAACAGCACTAGAAACACTATGAGATCATTATAACTAGTAGAATATATTCGCTAAAATATTTGACCCAATAGAGATCAGTAGTTTGTGAATTTATTTTGAGGAATCTA
>NW_027107501.1:542133-542755 GCF_000696795.3 Halyomorpha halys
TTAATAAAAATATTGGAGAAATTTGTTACTATTTACAATTAATTTTAATATGAATTTTGAGAATTAGAAGAAATACCAATTTGAGACAAAAATGCAATTTTAAATTAAATTTAAAACAAGGCTGACCTGAGTGAGTGGGAGGTTATATATATTTTGTGTATATGGTAGTGATTTTGTGGATAATTTGAAAATTAGAAGTTTTAGATATTTATGATTTTTAATAAAAAAAAATAGGTAACTAAACTTAAGCTTAGGTAAGCTTATTAATAATAAATATGACTCTCTAATATAGGGCCACCCATAGCTCAGTGGTTAAGACACAGTCTTATCAATGTGATGTGTGATGTCTATTGGTGGTGCCGGTTCGAATCCGGTCTGGACGTTGACTTTTTTTCATTGAGTGGCGGTCCCACAAAATGAAGAACTTTGGCCCCCAACCATGGTTAGGCAGTATAGGACTCCAATGGGAGTCTTGGCCGAAAAAAAAAAAAAAGTTAGTTTCGACTCTCTAATAATTGAGTTTTTCATAGGGTTTTAACTTATAATTAATGACCTGGGCAAAATAAATTTTAATTTGAGGTGAGAATTTATATTGAAGGTATGTTATATTATTGGTGATAAT
>NW_027107501.1:542805-546457 GCF_000696795.3 Halyomorpha halys
ACTAGTAGAATATATTCGCTAAAATATTTGACCCAATAGAGATCAGTAGTTTGTGAATTTATTTTGAGGAATCTACATCTCAAAAGACGTACACATGTCTGTCAGCACTCAAATTAAAGGTAATTTTACTTACTATAAAGTAGTTTAGGAAACGTTTCTTCGTAGAACGTGAAACGTTTTTATGAATATGAATTTTTCAAATGAAATATTGTCGAACTATAAATCAATATATTTTAGCAAATATCATGAAAACTACAAAGATAAACGTTATAAATTACTTAACAGTACATTGAACTAGTTTTAATTTGAGTGCTAATAGACATCTATACATTTAATGGTATATTTCAAAAAGATTCACTAACTTCTGATTTTTCAGTACACTTTTTATGAAATGTTGCTTTTTAATAAGCTATATCTCGAGAACTATAGTATCTAAAAAGCTCTATTAGAGCTCATATTTTAGCAAAATTCATCTATCTTAAATGTAGTTCTCTTAGGTTTTCTAGTGTTGTTATTAGTTTAAATATATATATAGAGCTCCAAATGAAAAAAATATTTTTTTTAATGTTTTGAAACATACACCATTTTTATTCCCTATGACTTTACTTGACAGACTCATCAATTTGGACTAGCAACACAGCTAATAGATAGAGCCCAGAGGTACTAAAAGATTAAGGGCACCTGTTCTATACCTTTCCTCAATAAACGGTTTTCTTAAAACAAAAATAATTTATTAAATCCTACCAGTAGGTTCTGAAATCAACGTGTTTAACATAATTTTGATTTTGATATCATCATAATTTTACATAAAGAAAACAATTTGTTCAAAAGAAAAATACTTGAGTCAATTTATATATCAGAGAACATCAATTACACAGTTAATTTTAAAATAAATACTAGGAATTTAAACCAACATTATGCACAGATTTTAAGCAAAATAAATTAATAAAAATATTGGAGAAATTTGTTACTATTTACAATTAATTTTAATATGAATTTTGAGAATTAGAAGAAATACCAATTTGAGACAAAAATGCAATTTTAAATTAAATTTAAAACAAGGCTGACCTGAGTGAGTGGGAGGTTATAAATATTTTGTGTATATGGTAGTGATTTTGTGGATAATTTGAAAATTAGAAGTTTTAGATATTTATGATTTTTAATAAAAAAAAATAGGTAACTAAACTTAAGCTTAGGTAAGCTTATTAATAATAAATATGACTCTCTAATATAGGGCCACCCATAGCTCAGTGGTTAAGACACAGTCTTATCAATGTGATGTGTGATGTCTATTGGTGGTGCCGGTTCGAATCCGGTCTGGACGTTGACTTTTTTTCATTGAGTGGCGGTCCCACAAAATGAAGAACTTTGGCCCCCAACCATGGTTAGGCAGTATAGGACTCCAATGGGAGTCTTGGCCGAAAAAAAAAAAAAAGTTAGTTTCGACTCTCTAATAATTGAGTTTTTCATAGGGTTTTAACTTATAATTAATGACCTGGGCAAAATAAATTTTAATTTGAGGTGAGAATTTATATTGAAGGTATGTTATATTATTGGTGATAATTCTTATAGTGATTTTAATAATTAGACATTGCATGTTACAATTATAGAGTTGGCATTAATAAATGCAACTCAAAAATAAAGTATGTTTCTTAATTTTAAACTATTTTTCTTTACAAAATGGATGTGCAGTTTCCTATTTCAATCTATTTAGTAATTCGGTATATATTACATTAAAACGATTTTATTTTACAAAAATATCAAAATAGAAAATCCAGTAGAGTTCGCTAAAAGTAATAGCTCACGATTCACATTGTGTTTCTGGATATTGAAAAAAAGGTAATTTAAAATTTCTAAGTGAACTGTCACTAACTGATTTTCGTTGTACTCCCTTGGATTTCTTTTTGAACTATTTTTGTGAAATAAATAAATAAAAAATTGTTTTTAAATAAATTTTACAAATAAGAAACTACACACCCATTTTTCATTTAAAAAAATCAGTTAAAAATAAAAACATTACTTAGCTTTTGAGTTTGGTTTATTAACGGCATCCCTATAAATTGTAAAACGGAATGTCTTTGATTAAATTATTGTTGCGCTTTAATCACGTTAATTACCATAAAAATTAACGAACCGTTATTTGATGGGATTCCCCGCAGTAAAAACTGTTTTACCCAGTTTCTCAAAAAGGAGTCATTCTCTCTATCGCATAGTTGTAGATAAAGAGACAACTTTATATGTTTTTTCTTCTTTTGGAGTAGTTTTCTTGTTTCAGGCTTTAGGAGTTCGACTAAGAGTTTCAAATAAAATTGGATCTATATTAATATTTGAAACTGAATAGTTGTTTATTTGAACGTGGCCATTTCAGGTCCTGCTGGTGCGATTTAATTATTTTCGTTTCAGAAATAGCTTTGTATGGATGTAGTATCGCCAATGTATGGGTTACCTGGTGCATCTTGCGGACTAAAATTGTCTTGAAAATATATTATAGAGTTAGGGTATTAATATTAATATTCATGCTGTAAACCAAAATCGTACGAATTAAATTTTTAATCATTCATGATTTGATGATAAGTTGATCTAATCATAACATACGCCGTACCGCAAACTGAACTGACACTCAGAAAAGTTAAATTATTATAATAAAGATTGGACCACTGAGTAAGATGGGAGGTTGTAGGATATTCTCACCATCTGCATATCAAAGGAACTGCATAGCTTAAGGAAAATGGCTACCCTCCCCCCGTTCGACACCTTGGTGGTTTTTATAGATTGGAATATTTTAGACATTATACTCCATAATATCTACTTTTGTAATCTATCTTCATCATTTTATCTTTTATGATTCAACGCAAGTAGTGAAAATAACTATTAATTTTTATTTCAAAACGGTTTCAATTATCATAATTGAGCAGTTTTCTAACAAAACTTAATATATCCATTTCTTAAAAGTAAAGATTGTTTGGAAATATTTAAATTCTACAACCATAAATTAATAAAGTTTATTTGAAAATTTAAATTTTTTCTTGTCAAATATGTGTTAATAATCAACATTGTTAATGCAAATTGAATTTATTAACATTTCTTTTATACTATTTTCCATAATTACTGTTAAAAAATAATCTCCCGAAAGTTAATATATCGACCTTTGTTAGGCAACTCCTTAATTTTTATATCTTTTGTTGTAAAAATTAAATAATTTACTTTTTAAATTTCAAGATGGTCAGGGTTGCGGTCAAAAAGGACAAAATTAGTTGATACAAAATAAAACAACTCTCAAACAATCAGTATAATAAATCGTTAATATAACATTGTATATAGTTAGGGATGTCGTTTGTATGAGACTATACCCCCCCCCATAATCAATTAAAAAAAAAATTACCTCTTACATTAAGCATGTAAATAGTACAAGAGCCGGGAAGAAAAAAAGGCAGTTATCTCATTCCAATTTTTGATTACTTTAATGAAAATTATTTACAATTACTAGTCAAAACTGATGAGTCTCCCAAGTATAGGTAGGGGAAATAAAAAATGGCAGGTATTTCGAAACCTCAAAAAAACATTAATATTTTATACTAAATAATTCAAAAACACTATCCAAAATTATAGTCTCAAAACATTTATTTCATTCACACGTCCAACGTTTCGGCCA
>NW_027107501.1:546537-555187 GCF_000696795.3 Halyomorpha halys
TTTTTATTCCCCCTACCTATACTTGGCAGACTCATCAATTTTGACTATTAATTATACATAGTTTTCATTAAAGTAATATATAATAATAGTAGTAAAATTTAAAAAAAAAATCCATAATCATAAATGGTTTGGACGTTGTAAAATGGACTATACTTTTACTTTTTAAAACATTTATTAGAGAAAATATTGAAATAGGAATATCAATACCAACTTATTTCATTTAACGATTTTCCTGTCTGGAACAGTGATTACTGAAGCTACCCGAGGGCCACTCACGTCAGTGATATTTACCATCAAACAACCTGCCTCAACTTTCGAATAGTATTAGAATAACATTTACCCTTGGTACGGATTTCTGGATAACAAACATTTATCCATAACCCAAATATTAAGTGGAGCGAAACGTTTTTTTGTAGGAAAACAAATGTTTCACATCAGCCAACCAACTGGATCTGAAAGGAGACGTCAATCCCTTCCTGTGATGGACTTTCCAATCTGGAACATTTTAGGACTCTCTCAAATTTGATCTAAAAATCAATATTTGCTTTCTTTGTTTAATATAAGAAAATAAAAATTGAACTTAATTTTTTATAGCTCGTATCTCTAAAAATTAAAAATAATTTTTGAAATTTCGTTGGTTAGCTATTATCTAAAACACCATATAGAAACAGATTTGAACAAAAAATAAATAATTTTAATTTAAATTAGATATTTTTGCATCTATTTTCACGATAATAGTAAAAAGTAAAATGAAAAACCATTTAATACTGAATTACTCTCAAATTATTAATTTTAAGGACTAATTTCATAATATAAAAATGAGAGACAATATTCTTATAAAGAAGTCAAGTTAGTTTACTGCAAGACTCGGAAAGTTCCAGCCAACAATTTCACGACTGCGGCCACTTTTTCAAACCACTAACAATTTTTTTCTAGTTCTCCTAGTACTACTACAATGGTTACTGTTAAGGCCGCTCATTTGTCTTAATTTCTCATTTATTGTAAATAAATTAGTTTAGTTAGACGTAACAATATTTTTTTTAAAGTTTACTATCCTAAATTAAAATTTATTTGAAGAATAATAATTATTGTAATTGTTTAAAGTCAGAGCTTCCGGAAAATCGAAGTTAACAGAGAATTATTTTATTGATTTTGAATTTATTTTATTTTTATCAAAAATAAAAAAATTAAAAATGGTTATTATCTTGTTTTTTGTTCTTAGCTCTGATGAAGATCTGATATTTTGGCCGAAAAGTTGGCAATAATAAATAAATTTTAACTTATTTCTGTACTACCCCGATCTGACCCCAACTATCTTCTCCTTAATCGATACTTGTAGTTAGTAGTGTATACCTAAAAAATAAGAAGTCATATATTTATATATACATGACTACATTTTTCGATTTTAGCCGAAAATATTTTTCTGGACTTTTCATAAAAATACCGTATATCATCACCTCCGTATTGATAAACGGTAATATTATTTATTTAGTAATCATGATAAACTTTGTTATTGTTGTTTCTATTTTAAGTGGGGTTCATTTTATAAATAATTAACAATCAATCAGAATAATTCAAGAAAAAAAATCCTTAGAGCCTCAATAAACCCACATTGTAAAAAATAAAAATATTGAAAAAAGTTTGGAGTAGATTGTAGGAAGATAGCCCGGGTGGCGGTCAATAAAAGTATCAAAATAGTAAAAGAAAATTATAAAATGTTAATAAACGGGTAAACGTCGGAGAGGTAGACCAACACGTAGATGAAAGATTTGGGTTAAGACTGATTTAGTAGACCTGCGTTTAGAAGGGCGTCATTGGACAGATGCATGTAGAGAACGACTACTGGTATCGGCATCGAACTTTTGGGTTCGCTAAGCCTTTATTATTATTTTAGAACAGTAAACAGATTTAAGTGCTTGAGATTACAGGGTTTTATTTTTTTTTATATCAACCTCGCCACATCTAGGTGAGATTAGGCCACACCTTTCTTTTTCCGTTTCATAGTTGGCATCGATTCACCTGTGGCACGTTCTACATAATTGTAAGAGCCTGTTTTGTTTGTTTAAAAAATGGTGAAGATCGGTCACTGTTTGGTCTCCGACTAATACTATCAATCAACTGGGATGCTTTCATCAGTCCAACCATTCTTTTATTTATTTTTATCATCTTTGTCGTCCATCACCTCTAAAAACATATCACAAAACATGAGCTACCGACATTTTGCGTTAATATGCTATGTTTATATGTTTACCTCGTTGGTGTATGGTTACCTTCTTGGTAACTGGTAGTTTCTTGGGCTATAACTAAAATAAAAAGTTATAGGATTGGTTTTTCCAGTAGTTTTTGCTCCATATTCAGCCAAATTTTAGTACTATTTAAAAAAAAAATTAATGAAATAGGAATAAAATCATTTATCGAAGGTAAGGAGCAACTTCCAATTGCTTCATGGTGGTTGTTGAGGAGGATACATTACATTTGTCTGAAAGAACAAATTGCACGGGGTGCGGCTGCTAAGACGGGGAGCCAATTGATCTCCTTCCTACAGTATTAGCTCAGGGGTGGAGGAAAAGGCATTGATGAATTCCAGCATGTACAACCATCAAGGAAGAATGTACTCCAAACAGCATATAATAAAAACAAACTACCTACCAAAGTGTTCTTTCCATCCTATCTATTAAACTATTACAATTCAATTTTTTAGTTATTTGAAGAATTATATCATCTATGAAGCAGCTTATGTACGGTTTATATATTTATAGTACGGTGATATATTTATAGTACGGTTTACTTCCATCAAATATCGGATTTTCTTCACTAGAAAATGTGAATGTAATGACTATAAGCATTCGACACTTTTAATGACGAGTTAATGGTTGAAAATGAAAAATAAAAATGTGGATCGCTATAGCCCATAAAGGGTGTAAATAACTTTTGTAAGGAAGTACTGTTTCTTGAACAATGGTTAATCAAGAAGGTGATTTGTCCATGATCACGCTCAACAACCAAAGATTTCCCTAATTAAGGGTACTCACTTTTTGAGGCTGGGTGGATCTCGGAGGGCTCCCCGGACACGAAAACGAAAGGGTTGAATCATTATTATTGAAAGAATAAATAATTAACTGCTAAAGCCGGTTTCGAACCCGGATTTGATATTACAGCGCCTTACCAACTGAGTCACCCCGCTCTCCAAGTTAATAGTAGATGATATGAGGAGAAGATAGTTGGGGTGCGGTCAGTGATGAACAGAAATAAGTTAAAACTTCCTTATTAAGGTCAATGTCTCGGCCAGAATTTCAGGCCTATAACGGGGCATTCAAAAAGAGAGCATTTACATCATCACCTGCATGATGATTACGTACAGCAATATTATTTATTTGTTTTTAACTTATTTATATATATTTATTATAATCAACTTTATTATTGATGCTTCTATTTTTAGAGGAATTCATTTTTAAATAATTAACAATCAGTTAACCAGAATAATTGAGGGAAAAAGATCATTAGAACCCTATTAAACCCACATTGTAAAAGATAAAACGAGTTTGTTTGTTTTTTACTATAATTATAACAATTTTATTTTATACACATTTATTTTTTCGACATTTCAGTAACGTTTCGTAACCTTTTTCTCTTTCACAATGTTTTAAGTTTATTCTACACCCTAATTATGTAATTAAAATTCTTTGATTTCATAAATATTAGTTCATGAAAGTATTAGTTGTCATTTCATCTATAATATATTAAATTATTATTACACACAAAAATCATTTGTAAGTACCATATAAATAGATACTGATATGATATTTTATTTATTTTGAAAAATACAATATAATTGTAGAAAAATTAAAAAAAAAATTTTTATCACATTTCTAATCCCCAGAGATGTCAGTGGGCATTCGAATCACGTTTCATAATTCTCACAAACACAGTTCAAAAAAGGGATTATTAACTATTATTGGAAGAAAAAACTTTATTAAAATACAAAGTTGTACTGCCTAACTTCATTGGGTTACTAATTTTAGTCTAATCAGACCCTATTTTTAATCTTACGATAAATCAGCCTAGACAAGTATACAATAATAAAACAATAATTATAAAAATCAGTAATATAAAACATTAAAACATAACTTTTTCCCCCTTTTTCGTTTTCTCTTTTTCATGATTTTTTTTTCCTCCTTTTCTATCCTTTTCCCTTTCTCACTTTTTTTTTCTTTTCCATCCCTTCTTTTTCCCTTTCATATTTTGGCTTCAACCCAATGTGTCTTTAACAGAATGATGGATAAAATAGTGATATGAGAAAATATATGAAATATAACAAATTTAAATTTTAAAAAATCAACAAACTATGTTAAAATTAATATAGAATAAATATTAAAAATACATACAAAATAATAAAGTAACTAATAAAATAACATGTAAGATATGCAATGTATGCATGCCATCCTTCCTCTGGATGACTACATAACTCAATAATTTTCATGCATGTGGTGGTGGATGATTCCCAGGGAGTCGAGTATTATATCTTCTGTAAATATAATAATAATAATAAGCAATAATTAAGACTTATAGTAACTTTATTTTCTATTCTCAAAGTGCTATTCTTTTCTTTATGAAGAACATCTGGAAAATCACAATTGTCTTTTTTCGGCGTGGTGCAGTACTGATGTTTTTTTTTATTGCGTTTTGGATTACCTTTATTCTTATAATCTATAGAATGTTGAGAAGTTCTGTATTTTATATATTTTCCACTTTCCTTATAATATATTCCAGAATAGGTTATAGAGTTGATTTTATAAACTACTTTCGCATTATTTTTCTTATCAAGTTATCTAATATAAGTTACAAATTTTATTTGTTGGTCTATATCCGAAAATATACTCCGGAACATAATAGTTTTTATTTATTATAATTACAATGTGGGATTAATGAGGTCCTAAGGAATCGTTTATTTATAACTTATAACTATTTTATTTTAATTTATTGCTATTTTCATTTATTTATAAACTTGTTTTTCTTATTTATATTTGTTTTGTGTGTATACACTATAGGTTTTAACATTTGATTAGTCTTTATATTTAAATAAAACTTGTATAATTAGTTGAATATTTGGGATGGATCAATGGAAAAGAGAAATATGAGATGAATGAAAGTGGTAAAAGTAAAATTCAGAGCATAATATTTAAAGCGTTAAGAACGAAAAAATAAAATAAAAGAAATAGATATTGGAACGAAAAAAAAGAAGAATGAAACATAAACTTCGTTATAAAAAGATCATTTTACATGGATATATGTATGTATGTATTATGATATTTAATTTTTATGAAAAAGATAACCAAAGAAGGGAGAAAAACAATGTAATAGAAATATTAAAAAATGAAAGATAGTACTTGGGCAGCACAGTTTGTAAAATAAAGACTTTCTCTCTTCCCTGAACTTATTCAATAATTATAAAAAATGATCAATTACGGTGAAAAAAAAATAACAAAAATTACTACTATGATATAATAATATGATTATAAAAATAAATTCTTTAAGCCCAGGTGTGATAAAAAAGTAACAACTTTTCGTCAATTAATGCATCATGAGTTGAAATGTTTTTGAATTATGTGCTAATTCTATTAGACGAGTCTTCTGTAAGTGTTAATGTGAGATGTGCTCTCATTGGTTTGAATTTATATCCTATTTTCTTTTTCTGTTCTCTTTTATCTTATCTCTCTGAAGAGAGGAAGTATAATTGGTGAGATTTTTAACGAATAAAAAAACCTGATTTAACTGTCAATACATTAGATAAAAATGCCCTAGAAAAACTACGACTTCCCTATTTTTTTATGAACAATTAGTTGTTTTTATCTAAACACTCTTATACTCTATGTAAAGCAATAGAGTGATAATTTTTGTTTATCTATAGTTTTGAGGAAACTTTTCATTTCCCATATGAACCTTATCTGGATGTTCCTAAAAGTGATAATTTGGAAGAAGAAATGGAAGTCAAGTTTCCTTATTCTATCAACAATAATGAGCCCATATTTATTTAAAAATTCTGTAGTTATAAAACACATGTTATAAAAATGTTTCTGAATGTATTGTTCTTTAGCAATATCGTAAATTACAAAAAAAAAAGTAATAATAATAAATAAAAATATTTTCGTTTAAATAAATTAAATTGTATCCAATTTAAGTCTCAAAACGCTCTTTATTTCTTTAAAAGTTCAACGTTTTGGCCATCTTTAAGGACAATCTTAAATACATATTTACATTGACATTAATAATATTAAAACTTTATGACGGCTATTCTGCCCCGGTCATCAATTTCAGTCAAAATTACCCTATTTTGTAACTCTCCAAATCAATATTAAAACGATATATATATATTTTTTTTTATTGTTGTGAAAAACAAATGAATAATAAGGTTAAATTGATTTGTAAGTTTTAATATTTACGTGAAGAGTGACAAAATTGGGTCATTTTGACGGAAATTGATGACCATGGCAAAATAGCCTTCAAACGTTTTTAAATTATTGAAATTAATGTAAATCTGTATTTAAGATTGTCCTTAGGGATGCCCGAATTAGCCGAAACATTGTACTTCTACAGAAATAAAGAGTATTGTTGTTGTTGTTGATTGTTGCTTAAAGGCGTAAAACCCTCTGGTCATCAACGCCTATGGTATGTTAAAAGTAAAAAAAAAATAAATAAATAAAAATCGAAACGGAGTTATAATTTAAAAAGAAGGCGATGTGCTTTTAAAAATTCAAACAATAATGTCATTTTAGCTTCTTCATCTGTGAGAGCTTCTGATAAATTTGGGGTCTGTCCTATCCAGTTTAATGTTGGCGAATAGTGAGTAGACTCTTCAAAAATATGTCTAATCACGATTAGACATATTTTATAATATGAATGGACTGACAGTAGTTGCACGTTGGAGTGGCAGTTTTCTCTTCAGGTGAGAGTGCGTGAGGAGAGTATGACCTATTATAAAGAAAAGAGTATTATAAGACCTTAATTGGACATAATTTAATTTAATTATAACCAGGCTCAAGATAGTGATAAGATTATTTATATAGAAAATATTTTCTTAATGTATTACTGTTCAAAAATACTGAAAAAATGGAAATAAGAAATTGATATCCACACCAAAGATTCTTTTGGTATCGGTTATTTTATATAGTAAACTCGATATATTTTATCGAACTCTTAGGACCATGGCATATTCGGTCATTATAGCCGATTGTCGTTATAACCAATCACTGTACACATCTTGTAAATGTGCAATAGTAATTTCTACAAATTATTTATTGCTACCAAACACAGACGAATTACTCTATTTGTCTAATGATGGGTTTTCAAAAGTTTTTCTCGAAAGGATAGTCGCATACGATGAAAAGTGAATTGTGTATGACAACAGGCGTTGGTTAGGTAAGTTGTTAAATTTCGACGAAAGATCGCGACACATGCCAAAAAGAACATTATTGGTTTCTTTCTGGTGGACAAGGCAGGAATAATTCATTTCTCCTTTTTACCGAGAGGTAAAGCCACCATATCTATCTCGTACTGCAGTGACATTGAAATGCATCAAAAACTTCAAAAAACAATCAGCATTGGTTAATTGGAAGGGACCTATACTCTTGCAAGACAAAACTCATGTTCCACGACAGGCAGTGAAGAAACTACGAGTTGTGTTATGAAGTCGTTCCACACCCACCTTATTCGCTAGACTTATCTTCAACAGATTTTCATCTGTTCAGAAATTTGGACATCCTTAAAAGTAAAGCTGTGAATATGATTCTCAGGTGAAAAAAAGAATTTTCTAACCTCATTTCTTCACAAAACACTACATTTTTTCAGTTCTGGGATTGAAAAATGATAATACATTGTGGAAAATGTAAAATAAAATATTTTGACTTCATAAAGTTATTTTACTGAATAACCTTTTCTGTGACGACTGATATTTCATATGAAACAACCCAAAAGCCGAAAGCGTCCGATCTCTGCCGATCTCCTATTATAGACAGGTTTTATTATATTTTCTTATTCTTGTATTCTTGGCAGGAGAAAAGTTGATAATAATTCTTCACCCCTCCAAGAAACATTTATGATACTGTACCTATGTTCCTCAAATAATGTAAACGGTTTGATTATATGTTTATAAAACAAATTCTATTTCCTAATTAATAATGATATATATATTATTTTCTTCTTATCAAAAAATTAGACAATACCAACGTGGATCATGACTCACTCAAATTCAAAAGACATGATTTAAGTCTTAGAGAGCAGAGCCGAATTAATGAGAGAACTAAAAGGATATAAATTACTTTGAAATCAGACTAAATGAATGGCCAAGGTGTTAGGGTTTCTGATATCTGAAAGGAAGGGATCCAAACCTTATAAACTGAAACTTCTTATACTTTTAAAACTAATTACATAAACAGGAAAACAGAAAGTTATTTTTAATAAAAAGAAATAAATATTTTCGAAGTATACAACATTTAATTTACAACGATACGTTATATTTTCAATACATTGTCAAATATAATTTCCATTAAATGGAGGTTGTCATCCTTTACCAAGTTTACTACCACAAGATTTAATCCATGTCAATTACCGTTTTGCCATGTCTGCCAAGTCGTACTAAATTAAAGCGTTATAC
>NW_027107501.1:556326-557054 GCF_000696795.3 Halyomorpha halys
AGAGTGGTAGTTTTTGAGGTGCGAAAAAATTATAGGGAAAAACATATTCACAGGGAAAGGGTGGTTCAATGGTAATGCTCTGAGCTTCTAACCCTAAGGACCAGGGTTCGAATCCGGGTGTGATAGATGATTATTTTCTTTTTACTGTAGTAAGACCTGTGGGTTCAAGAGCTCTTCCGGGACAACCCAACTTCATGAAGTGGTCCCCCTTAAAAATCTGGATTGGATTAAAAAATTGGATTAAAATTAAAAATCCAAAGATCCAATTAAAAATTGGATAAAAATCTGGTAGTCGAGTTTGATTCTGATCAACTCGCTTTCTTGCACATCTATTGGTCCAGTAACAGCACTTACAAAGTACTGCACCCCTGATCTGTCATGAGTTGTAGCGGTACACATTTAAATAAGGGCGAGAACCATAAGTTTTTGAACGTACGGTGATGATACACAAAAATGATTTACAAAAATATTGATTTAGAAACAACGGGAAATTTTCAGGTCCCAATTTTCAACTAAAAACACATCTTCAAAAATATAAATAATAAAAATTGAGTGTTCTTAGGTCTTTCCTAAAAATTCTACCGAAGAAATCTTTAACACAAAATCTAGTAAAAAAAAATTTTAGTTTGAAATTTTCCTACCCGTTCTCGTAGCCAAAAAGGCCAGAAACTCCATTTACGCATGCGTAAAAAAAAGTAGTTGTTGATATGCTCATTAAATCGGAACCA
>NW_027107501.1:557104-558295 GCF_000696795.3 Halyomorpha halys
TTTTATTGAACTATTTTCCTTATCCAAAAGTGTAAATTACTAAGTTCAAGATCAATTGTAAGGGAAGTTAATAAATTTAAAAAAAAAATCATGTATTCAGAGAGGTTTCTTTTTCCAATACCCTTTTTTTCGGAGAAAAAGCTTTTCCCAACATCTTTTATTCGAAGAGAATCCTCTGTTCAAACTACTCTCCAGGAAATTGAGGGAAATACGACACAATACAGATGTGTTATATTTATATTAGAGATAAAGATGACTGATAACAATGAGATCGCACTGATAATCCTGAAGACCGCTACACATAAATGTAGCGCTGAAAGCGTTGCTTGTGTTGTGAATCATATGATTGAGGGTCGGGTTGAAGAAATATTGCGCGGTTGATAGGAACATTTGCGGGGGCAAATTGCTGAGATTTGAGAGGGGCGCAGCGGTGGGCACATAATGAACCACCGCAACTGTTGCACGGCGAGCCACCTGTTAGCCTGGCTGCCCCATCATTAGTCAGTCAGCTCCTCTTTATCAACTTCTATTTCAATTGCAAACAGGATTTGCGAATATTCCGTATTAGCAATTCAGTAGTGGATGGAATTATCCAGTCCGGACAAATGTTTTGAATAGGATACATTGACCAACGTTACTTCCAGGACCTTATTTCCATAGGGACCAACTGAGAATTTGTCAAGAGTGGTAGTTTTTGAGGTGCGAAAAAATTATAGGGATAAACATATTCATAGGGAAAGGGTGGTTCAGTGGTAATGCGGCATAGTGGGTTTGAATCCGGCACTGATAATTTTTGTTTTTACTGTAGTCAGCTCTGTGGGTTCAAGAGCTCTTCGGGGTACAGCCAGCTTCATAAAGTAGTTCCCCTTATATTGGATAAAAATCTGGCAGTCGAGCTTGATTCTGATCAACTCACTTCCTTGAACATCCATTGGTTCAGTAACAGCACCCCTGATCTTTCATGAGTGGTACAGATTTAATTAAATAAGGGCGAGAACCATAAGTTTTTGAACGTACGGTGATGTGATTTTCAGGTGCCAATTTTCAAATAAAAACACATCACTGAAAATATAAATAATAAAGATTGAGTGTTCTTAGGTCTTTCCTAAAAATTCTACCGAAGAAATCTTTAACACAAAATCTAGTAAAAAAAATTTTTAGTTTGAAAATTTCCTACCCGTTCTCGTAGCC
>NW_027107501.1:558665-564440 GCF_000696795.3 Halyomorpha halys
CTTCATACTCTTGTTTTTCGAAAGCGACTCGTTCGATGAACAGATAATCTGGGGATTAGTCTATACATGATATAAATTTCATCAACTTCTTTTGCATACTCATGCTCAAACGTATTTTCCTAGATATACCTACGTTTCAGAATTTATTATCAAACGGAAAACCTTTAACCTTAAAATACAGGCAATTGAGAGAGATAGAGAGAAAAAGAGAAAAAGTTTATTCAAAAAAGTTTTGCTGCCCAACTACAATAGGTTGTTAAATAGACAGCATACTAAAACCAAGTCAGACCATTTTTTTTTTTTTAATTCTTGTAATGTGCAGGCATAGGACAGTAAATTTATAATAAAAATAGTAATTCGTGTTTTGTTATTTTTCATTCCTATGATTTCTTTTTTTTTTTTAATCATTTTTTCCTTATCATTCTTAATTTTTTTTCATTATTTATCTCTATATCTTATTAAATTTTCAATCTAAACCTCATACATTTTTCCTTTTTTTTAATATATAATATAAATATAAATAATAAAAATTTCAAATAAAATAAAAATATAATCCCATAAAAATCTATCATAATTTTGAACAAAAGTATTATTCAACTAAAATCTTAAAAATAAAAAACTCAACATTATCTACATCGATATAATTATAAGCATACATTCAAATGCAGATGATAAATATAAAATTTAAAAAAGGTAAACCAAAATATTATAGAAAACATTAATTGATAAAAACAGTAATAAATATATACATAATAATAAATAAAATATGCAACATATGCGTGTCAGTCTTTCTCTAGATCAGAGGTTCACAATAATTTTCGGTTTGCGGCTCCCTAAATAATCGGATTTTTTCCGCGGCACCCTTAATACATCAGATTTTTTTCTAAATTTTTGACTTTCTTGAAAAATTGGAAAACTTTTCTTTTTAAAAGCGATTACTCCTTTAACAGCGAAATATTAAAAACAGATACTTACTATTTTCTTACTATTTAGTGACTAAAGCATGGGTGGGAAAGCCGTAGTTTCAAAAGACTTGAAAGCTGCTAAATTCTAGGAATTTTGTCAGCGTATACGATTGTTGGCTTCAAAATTCGATTATTGGAAATTCCAAGAAAATTGCCGAATCATTCAATTGAATATTTCACGGCGCATACTTAGGGAATCACTGCTCTAGATGACTATCCTAATATGTTTCCATGCTAATACACAATATACTGTAATATAATAATTTATATTATAAAAAGTATAATTTTCAGAAAAAGTGACTTTCAAAAAATAAATTAGTTAGGTAAAACATTGTTTCGGGTTACCCACGGTAACCGAAAGTTTGAATTGGAGGGGCTGCCATAATTTAGGTAGCACTAGCGCCCCATCTGGCCAATATCAGAACCTACCACCTAGTGCTCTCTGTGGTAAGAAAAAGCGACCTAGGATGAGAGAGCCATTTAGTTTTTCTGGCTGAAGCAATTCTTCTTTGTTCCCTTCAAAAATCAACCATGAGTGAGTTGAATGCCTGGAGCTGTTCCTCGAAGCAGAGGAGAGAGGGAGAGGCATAGGAATGCAGAGAGAAGAAAGGAAACATGAAGTAAGTCCACCCAGTTCAATATAGTTAACCTCCACTTCATCATCAACCACCTAATCTGCAATTTTCCATAACCCAGTCATTCAAAATTAATCACCCTTTTTAAACATAAATGTTTTATTTCGGCCACCCCCTACACCACTTGTAACTAATATAATAGAATTTTATTTTCATTTGATCATGTGTTATTTTTCAATTATACAGTCCACTAAAATCCAACCAGCCAACCCAAAGTGATTGTGTGCCTGGCATTTAGTTGAAGGTATACTTCAGACAAACATAAAAAAAAACGAAAGAAGATAAAAAAGAGTTAGGAAGCTAACTTGAACTTTGTACCTGATATTTTTTTATATCCTGCATGAATACAAAGAAATCCCTTCAGTAGTAAGGAAGCAACAAATTTATATACAATTTTTAATTATTTAACACCCAATAACAAAGTGTCAAAAATAACAATTCCTTCATGCACACGTGCCAGTGAATAGATCGTTTAAGGAACTTCGGGTAATTTAGAGCTTGCTACTAATTTAATCACTGTTTAATTGTAGGATAAGTAATGAAATGTTAAGCTTAGATATTGTCCGTTTTAGATATTTTAATGTCCTCAGCTGGTCCACAGTACAGTTAGAAGTTATAATTGGGTGGATTAGCTCGGGCGATTGTAGAATTTACTACATTTATCATGGTTTCCAAAAGAGATCCTTCAGTTATAAAGCTGATAGAGACGTCCATTTGTCAAAGTCCAACGGAGGAATTTATCAGGAGTGACTACCTCAAGCAGAACCTTAATCTGTCAGTAGGACAGATCCTTAAACCTGAAGTCTTCCCTTCCTAAAGGCTTCCCACTTAACTGAGTTCCCTTTCACGATGCCGTTACCACCAGTGAATCTTCTTTTCTTAATTAAACAAATTCAAAGCAGATGTCTATTCACTATCTAAATAAAATGGTGTGTGGATTAAAAATATTAAATTCCCAACAGCTCTTACGTACGGATCATAATTTCCACTAACCTTTTTGCTGTGTGCCATAAAAATATCTTATTGAACAATTAATCTAATTGTATTATAAATATGCTACTTCACTCACTTATATATGGAATATACAGTAAAATGAAGTATTGCGATCTTGCCAAATTTCGAATTCGAAACTTACAAACGAAACCCACAAACAATTAGGTTAAAAATGAATCAAAATAATGTTTAACCTCATTGTTTGCTTATTTTTTTGTTTATATTCTTATCATTGTCTATTTTATTTCTTCTTTTTCTTTTCTTTCATTTGTATATAATTTTCTTCTCACTTATATTTACATTTTAACCCTACCCTAATTTATTTTTTGTATCTTATTATCCTACTATATAAAAATATTTTTATCTCTGATGAAGCTCTACAAAGTGGGACAAAATGTTGGCAAATAAACAGTTTTAACTAATTTTTGTGTTCTTGTTACCGCAACTGTAATTATCTTCTTCATAATTTGAAATAATACAGTCAATTATTTTTATATATGTAATAAATAATTATCTATCACAGCTGAATTGGCACCGATCCTAACCACTGAGCCTCGCCGCTCCCTTTTTTTTTTATTTATATATGATATTGAATACATACCGCCTTGATATTGACTTTAATTTAGTTTAAGAAATAGTAAATTTTGAACGAATATGAATAAAAACTTCTTAACTAACTTTGACAGCAATATACATTTTTTAAAAAAATAAATATTTTGTAAAATAATTATTTATGTATTGTAGATATAAAAGAGCCGAGAAAAATGATCTCTGTAAATTAATAACTGGCAAAATTTTAAATAAATTACTATTATTATTACCAGAATCTGTATGAATGATAAAAGATTTTAATATATTGACTAGAGTGAAGATAAAAATGGCCAAGAGAATAATCTAAAATGCTATAAAAATGTGAAATACATATAGATACACTATAAAACTTTGTATATATATTTTATTATATTAAAAAGGTGGACTTTATGTGGTTCATAAGATTGTTTCTTTAACTTTTTGATTGATATTTACATTATCAATAGTTAACTAAACTATACCATCCAATATTCACTATATGCAGACTAAAATATTCATTCTTCAAACATCGATCGACTAAGGTAAAGAGTCACATTCAGCCCACTACAGCAGGTACCCCCCTTATGAGGGTAATATCTTCATGGGGTAAAGTCTTCTTCAAGCTGAGAAAGTAACAATTAAAAAAATATTCAAAGTGGATATTATACTTAAAATTGCATGTAACCCAATTCGGGAGGCCTATGTTCAGATTGAATTTCGAAAATACCTCTACAGTTAAGTTTAGTAAACCGGTATAAATAATTGAAAAATTTATATTTAGCCTGATTAATAATAAATTGTTAAAACGACTTCTCTATGGGTACTCTCCAATGGGCTGAGGAGGGTGGGGAGGGAGGAATATGGTGGTTGAGCACGAATACTGATCAAAACAGAAATTATTCCTTTGGCCTGGTACATGCTAATCAAGCCCGGTACTTGTACCCATGACCCTTCATAAATTATAGTGATATTATTATTTATATATTAAGTTTATTATTATTTACATAATATACTAAATTTTTATCCCTCATAGTAGTAGGTTCAGTAAAAGGCGTTAATTGTATAGCGCATTCTCTTTACTTTACCAAAGTAGGAATTTAAAGGCGGATCCACATGTTGGCTGCTCGCCACGAATCGGAGGCTTGTACAAATGCACGGTAAACAAAGAGCGGCCCATCCACATATCAGTGTTATTCAGAGAGGCAAGCATGGCGGACGTATAAGTGGTTTCAGCCATTGCACTGGGATTATATTATTTTTATTTAAAAAAAAAGAAAATTAAAGGAAATTAAATATAAAAGTTATTATAAAAATTAATTACAACCTCCTAACAGATCTCAGTTGCAACTAGACAAAGAACAATGGTGGAGATGCTACACGAGCGCTCTCACGAACCCCTTTGATCTGTGTCCAAAAACCGACTCTAGACGGATCGGCAACGAGCCTAGGCCAACTCGTACAAGCCACCCATCCACATGCTCGCGCATGTCCGAGTTCGCCATGGCTTGGCCAACATGTAGAGGCCTCTTAAGGCGAACAGAGGACTGTGGGTAGTAACGTTCCACTCGGGCGATATATGTCGAATATCTGGGGGCATTAACGGTTTAAGGATAATGATAGAGGAAATAGTAAACATTAGCAAGAAATATGGACTTAATATAAATACATCGAAAACAAAAATCATTGCAAATTCAAGAGAAATACTAATTTATTTATACGATAATGAGATAGAATATGTGGAGGAATACATATTTACTTAGGGCAGACAATTATATTCAATGGAAATTGAAAGAACAAAACTCGGGTGGTGTAAATATTGGTCTCTCTGAAAGATCTTTAAAAGTAAAATATTACTAGATCTTAAAATCAGAGTTTTGAACACATGTGAATATCCCACGGTTCTCTATGGTGTTCAAACCTGGGTCCTAACAAAAAATCTTTAAGTCTGCTGCTGAATGCCAAGCAAATACAGCTTCTAAGGAGTTTAATGTTTATTAAGAAACGAGAAAGAGTAAAAAATGAAGTGATTCTTCAAAAAAGTAACTATTAAAAGACTAAGGGATGAGGCCCGCCCATTGAAATGGAGCTGGGCTGGGCACTTGGCTAGAATGAAAGACGATAGACCTAGCCATGCACAGAGTGGATCCCGAGAGAGGACAGCAGGGAAAGGGGACGACCACATCGCAGGTTGAGGGATGAACTAAGTGTGGAGTAAAAGCTGTTGGCTGGTTGCCAGGGACAAATCCAGATGGAAAAAGTTATAAACAATATTTACTTTTGTGTTTTCCTTTTGGTGTATGGTTGTGAGGACTCTGTTTTGTTTTTTATGTTTTTGTATCATTGTTTTTCTTTCTTCTATCCTGCTACAGCCAACTACAATAAATTCCTCCCTAAGGAGGAACCTTTGTCAATACTGATGCCAATTAAGATATCATTATTATTATATAATAAAGTACATCAATTTTTATTTAGAAAGTATTATAATCAGTCATATCCAAATTTTTTGCAATGGATTATGCAATTTTGAAGATATCTATAGTCAAATTGAACAGACAAGTGAAGTATATATGACGTTAAACAAACTACGAATTACAGTTTATGTATACAATTAA
>NW_027107501.1:564490-567849 GCF_000696795.3 Halyomorpha halys
CTTAATATAAATACATCGAAAACAAAAATCATGGCAAATTCAATAGAAATACTAATTTATTTAGACAATAGTGAGATAGAATATGTGGAGGAATACATATTTACTTAGGGCAGACAATAACATTCAATAAAAATTGAAAGAACAAAACTCGGGTGGTGTAAATATTGGTCTCTCTGAAAGATCTTTAAAAGCAAACTACTACTAGATCTTAAAATCAGAGTTTTGAACACATGTGAATATCCCACGGTTCTCTATGGTGCTCAAACCTGGGTCCTAACAAAAAAGCTTTAAGTCTGCGGCTGAATGCCAAGCAAATGCAGCTTCTAAGGAGTTTAATGTTTATTAAGAAACGAGAAAGAGTAAAAAATGAAGTTTTTCTTCAAAAAAGTAATCATTAAAAGACTAAGGGATGAGACCCACCTTGGTCAGAATGAAAGACGATAGATAGACGATAGACCTCGCCTTGCACAGAGTGGATCCCGAGAGAGGACAGCAGGAAAAGGGGACGACCACATCGCAGGTGGAGGGATGAACTAACATAGTGTGGAGTAAAAGATGTTGGCTGGTTGCCAGGGACAAATCCAGGTGGGAATAAGTTATAAAGAATATTTTGTTTTGTGTTTTGCTTTTGGTGTATGGTTGTGAGGACTCTGTTTTGTTTTTGTATATTTATCATTGTTTTTCTTTCTTCTATGCTACTATAAATTCCTCCCTAAGGAGGAGGCTTTTGTCAATACTGATGCCAATTAAGATATCATTATTATTATATAATAAAGTACATCAATTTTTATTTAGAAGGTATTATAATCAGTCATATCCAAAATTTTTGCAATGAATTACGCAATTTTGAAGATATCTATAGTCAAATTGAACAGACAAGTGAAGTATATATGACGTTAAACAAACTACGAATTACAGTTTATGTATACAATTAAGTGCTATTTTATTGAAAATTAAAGATTTGTCTTAACTCAGGAAAAAAAATCTTTGGAATAAAAAATACAAAATATTTTACATTACTCTTATACAAACGTTTGTAGATGTTTAACTAAATGAAGTATTAATTTTTTGTTTAAAAAATGGATTAGTATATACATTTTTTTATTAAGGTTTCCTGATTCAAATCAGAACGAACAATTAACTACATAATTAAGTTTCTATCTGAACTAGTACTACCTACTTATAATCGAATACCTGTAGGTGACAGATATTAGATTATAAATTTTAAATTACAGATTGTAATATTCACATCTAAAGCACCCTGATTGGCTCATTACATTGACTGGTACTGTTTAATTTTGAAAGATTAATCTACATGGAAATCAAGGAAGCAGAAAGACAAAAAAACTTAACGAAAAACCTTTAATTAATCACATTTTCTTACTGATTATCTAAGCATAAATAAAAAAGATAGAAAAAGGCTAAGCTAACCTATTGGTTCTATACTGAAACTTCCACTGTCCTTGAACACATATATTTCTCTTATTATACTGTTCTATTTTACAGTGATATTCTACGATGACTCTTGAACATAAAACATTCATTTGTAAATTACAACGAACTTGTTAATTTGTATAACAGGAGTTAAATGTGATATATTAACAATATCGATATATTTCTCAACTGAAGCAGTCTGAATTATAAAAATTATTTTAAACTATTGAACTTTTCCTGCAGTTCTTGCAAATAAATAACAATGAACTTAAAGTATTTTATTAAATACCATACGGTAATATAATACGGTTTATCAGAGACTATTATATCTTACAAATCACGAAGCTGACTACAGGTTTTTAGCAGCAGTATTACAAGTCATGGAGTGAGGAGATTTACAGATCTGAACTGCCCTGAACGATCTTGAGACATAAATCCCTTGACAATTTATGGGATTTTCTCCAGAGACGTGCTCGAGGACGTTCTCCACCTTCCAATTAAACCAGATCAGCTTGGAATCGTTATTTGTAAGGAATGGGATGTGATCCCATCAATAGCCAATTGGAAGGGGCCTTTCATGAGCAACAGGAGGAAAAACCAATAATAAAATCTTGGCATATTTGCAAATATTGACCTTTCGCACAATAGGCCTTTTTTGATGACAGATATTTAAATTTATTATTAGACTTAATAGTAAAATACACTTATTTAATGTATTTGAATATTTTTTATTTTTATCTAGTTCGCTAATACGTATTATTAGTCGAGAACAGTTTTTATATGAGGCCCAGGGTGGCTCAGTGGGTTAAGAATTAATCGACTTAAAACGAGGGCAGTACTTGGATCGGTGACCACCGTAAATGGGTGACAAATTATACCGTAAGGGCTCACTTCTCTCTTCTCCTTTTGTGAGCCCATTAACCTACTGGAGGTATCTCACACCTACCGAGCGGAGGATAGATGACCCTACCCCGCGACCTTTAATCAGCCATTGCGGTCTTCAATGATATACAGTAACAAACTGGAGGTTGTTTCAAAGAAAGAAGTATAACCGTCATAATATATTTATATATAACTGTGATTCAATGATATTTCGAATTAGACAACTACAGCTTTTAGGAATGATAGCAATATAACTATAATAAGAGTAATTCAAAAATTAACAAAATACAGAAACATCTCAAATAAAAAACATTTTCTGCATAACACCTTACAATTAATTTTTTATAGAAGATATTTCTAAACAGTTTATTGCTTTATATTAAAATTCGAGAGAGGTATCCTTACATCCAAGAGTTAATCCTGAAATATATTAGGACCTATTGAGATAAGAGAATAACAAAGAGCTAAGATATATGTTGGACGTGTCTGAGATAACTTACACTATTTGATAAAAATCACTTTTAAGCTAGTTTGTTTATTTACTATCGTTATTTAGAGATTTATGAATAAAATTTAGTGTAATAAGTTAAATTACATTATTTGTCCAGCGTTAAACCCAAGTGGATTGGTTAACGTAGATCTTATACGTAAATCCTCAAAACAGTTGGTTTATACGTCTTTTATTTTCAGATAAAATCAAGTTATTATTATTAATTATATGTATTATTTAATTGATTTTTTTAAGAGTAGAAAGAAGAAGGTAAAATTAATATAATTTCTTAAAAAAAAAAATTAAATGTAAGCCTCTATCTCTACCCTCTAAGTCTATATCTCTTCCTATAAAAAGAATATTTATTATAGTTCATTAATTAAGTCTAATTAAAGAATTGTAAAAAGTTCTAAGTGAAATAGAGACAATGAGAAAAAAATAGTTGTCTGTGCTTGTTGCATTTATAAAACAAAATTTATAAAATTTTATCATGTTTTCCTAAATTTATATGTTTGAATTAATGTCTTTTTAATTTTCATTAAAGTCATTGTCA
>NW_027107501.1:568474-569204 GCF_000696795.3 Halyomorpha halys
TCCCATCTAGGTTTCGGTCTGCCTCTCGGACGTTTACCCGTCTGCTCAGTGTCTATTAACATTTTAGGGATCCGCTTGTTACTAAGCCCTACAACACATATAAGTAATATATGTATATATATATACAAAATATAACATAATATAATATAAAAGTATTAATATTACAATACTATACAGGTAAGAGAGAAGAAAGAATGGGTATTAAATCTAGTATCTTTATATAATTGAGATGAAGTATAACTTGCCTTTTTCTTGTATTGATACATGGCACTTAAGCTTCATTGAACCATCAAAGCACAAAGCTAGAATGTATAATTCTCTTGCAACAGTTATTCCTTGTAGTTCGATTAATTCGTTCGGTGGAAGGAGAGAGTTCGGCCATTTGAGCTTCTGTTGTCCAGAAAGTAACAGGCGTTTTAAAATAAACAATTCACAAATTGAAAAACTCAAAGTTTATTATATACATTTGAAAGGTTTAAGAGTGTATCTTTCACTATGAAGCTATTTTTCTAAATAATCGCCAATCAAATTGAGATATTTATCATATGGTGGTTCAAGTTTTTGAATACCTTCTCTGTAGAAAATCCCGCCACTTGTGAAGTGCAGTCTTTGATTCGGTTTTTATTGGCTCAAACACACAGGCCAATTGAAATTTGTCATCAGCTTTGTGATAATGATTAGTTTGATGGCTGTAATTTATGATAGATTTGATAATTTGTGATAACTTGTG
>NW_027107501.1:569254-570681 GCF_000696795.3 Halyomorpha halys
ATTAATGTCTTTTTAATTTTCATTAAAGTCATTGTCATTATATTATTTTTTTATTTATTTTTGTAAAAATAAGAACTAATACTCCTAAAACTATTTTTAGTGGAATTTTCACATTTTATTAGAATTTTAAAAGATTTTTAAATCTGTAATTAATTTATTTATTTATCCGATAATAAGTCACAATTTGTAATTATTAGGATTTATATGTTATATTCTGTAAATTTATTACTGCTCTTTAAACTGCAGTATACATAAAAAAAGAGGAGTATTTTTTTCTTTATTGATTACAAAGGTTCATTATTGAATATATGAAACCAAAATAAATAATAAATACAAACAAACACTGACTTCATTTGACAGAAACTAGTGCTTAATCAATTCTTTTATTTACTGCATTGTGTGATGTATTTTTAATCTGGGTTAATATAGCAAATTTATATTATAGAGAAAAATATTTATGATATTAAACAGAGAAATTCCAAGAAGAAAATAAATAAATATAATTAGAAACCATCACCAACAAGGGAAAATAAACCAAGAAAGGTCACACAGAATAAAAAAAAAGGAAGAAGAATATGTATAACCGATATCTACAATATTACAAAGGGTAAGAGAGAAGGTGGAATTAAACTGAATATTACAATACTATAAGGATTATATATTAGTGATATATAATATATTACTTATAATATGAATATAATTATATATTTATATATAATAGCATATAATAATAACATATAAGTAATGTATGTTTATATACAAAATATAACATATAATATAATATAAAAGTATTAATATTACAATACTGTATAGGTAAGAGAGAAGAAAGAATGGGTATTAAATCTAGTATCTTTATATAATTAATATCAAGTATAACTTGCATTTTTCTTGTATTGATACATGGTACATAAACTTCATTGAACCATCACAAGCACAAAACTAGAATGTATAATTCTCTTCTTTTTTAGACGGTCTTTCGTTAATCGTATAATAAAATTATACATTTTCTCTTGCAACAGTTATTCCTTGTAGCTCGATTAATTCGTTCGGTGGAAGGAGAGAGTTCGGCCATTTGAGCTGTTGTTGTACGAGGGCTGTCCAGAAAGTAACAGACGTTTTGAAATAAATAATTCACAAATTGAAAAACTCAAAGTTTATTAATACATTTGAAAGGTTTAAGAGTGTATCTTTCACTAAGCTATTTTTCTACATAATCGCCATTCAAATTGAGACATTTATCATATAGTGGCTCAAGTTTTTCAATATCCTCTCTGTAGAAAATCCCGCCACTTGTGAAGTGCAGTCTGTGATTCGGTTTTTATTGTCTGGAAAACACAGGCCAATTGAAATTTGTCATCAGCATTGTGATAATGATTAGTTTGATGGCTGTAATTTATGATAGATTTGATAATTTGTGATAACTTGTG
>NW_027107501.1:570731-571605 GCF_000696795.3 Halyomorpha halys
TGCAATAGGTAAACATTTCCATAAAATAGTGGCTTTGAATCTGGCCCTTAGCCCCCGTTAGGTGTGGAGTCGAGGGTATGGCATAAAAGTCTAGAATAAAAAGGCTTTTGATTGAGAACCCAAAAATTAAAGTATTAATAACCCATGGTTGATGCTTTAACTCGGGACAGGTGTAGTCTTGAGCATTTTGCTCATGTTGGGAAATAGACTATATTTCTAAATATAGTCTATATTTTACTAGTATTTCATCTGCTTTGTTTACCCTTTCGTTAAACCTTTGATGTTGTTATTGCCGCTTCTTTATGTTACTTCCTCTTTTACCTCTCCATCTATACTAGATTCAGTTTTTGCTCTGGACTATTTGCTACTGTAATATTGAGCATTTCTCTCATCAGTACATCCCTAATGTGACATCTTTTTTTTTCTCATCTGAGCATTTGTCTCATCTAGACACCTTCTGAGTTTCATATTTTAAATCATGAGCCGAGAAAAGAAGATGTTAGATCTTTTATGAAATCTAAATTCTTTAGCCCTGATGGAAGAGCTACAATTTACAATTTTAATTTCAAATTGCACTGAAAGATTTTTGTCGTCACATACAATTATATTAAAAAATAGTCCAAATCGTCTACCATGAGATAAGTGCTCACAGGACACATCCTAGGGGACCAAAATTAAGAATTCCTGTCGGGTTAATAAAGTATAAGTATGTTAATAATTATAATAATAATAATAATAAAGAGCGATATTTTTTCAAAAAAATGGTTTAGTCCTGAGCTTGTAACTTTGTTTGGAATGGAATGTTGATTAAAGGATTAACTTTGGGGGATGACAGGGACACATTGAATAGAGGTTGAAATTGCCTGCTCCAATT
>NW_027107501.1:572450-574602 GCF_000696795.3 Halyomorpha halys
ACACTGAAATATTTACTATAAAATTTAATCAAACTTTACAACAGGTTCCCATGCTGCAATAGGTAAACATTTCCATAAAATAGTGGCTTTGAATCCGGGCCTTAGCCCCCGTTAGGTGTGTAGTCGAGGGTATGGCATAAAAAATTAAGATATCAATAACCCATAAACGGTTGATGCTTTAATTCGGGATAGGTGTAGCTTTGAGCATTTTGCTCATGTTAAGAAATTAACATATTTTCTATAATACAACTATATTTTCCTATTATTTCATCTGTTTTGATCATACTTTTGTCTACCTTCCGTTAAACCTTTGATGTTATTATTGCCGCTTCTTTATGCCCTATTTTATCTCCCCACCTTTACTCAATTCAGTTTTACTCTGGCCTACTAGCAACTCTAAGATTGAGCATTTCTCTCATCAGTACACCCCTAACGTGACATATTTTTTTCTCATTTGAGCATTTGTCTCATCTAGACACCTTCTGCGTTCCATATTTTAAATCATGAGCCGAGAAAAGAAGATGTTAGATCTGTTACGAAATTTAAATTTTTTAGCCCCTGATGGAAGAACTACAATTTCCAATTATAATTTCAAATTGCACTGAAAGATTTTTGTCGTCACATCCAATTATATTAAAAAATAGTATAGATCGTGTACCATGAGATAAGTGCTCACAGAACACATCGTAGGGGACAAAAATTAAGAATTCCTCTCGGGTTAATAAAGTATAAGTATGTTAATAATTATAATAATAGTAATAATAAAGAGCGAAATTTTTTCAAAAAATGGTTTAGTCCTGAGCGTGTAACTTTGTTTGGAATGGAATGTTGATTAAAGGATTAACTTTGGGGGATGACAGGGACACATTGAATAGAGGTTGAAATTGCCTGCTCCAATTTTGTCACAAGTGAAATCAGCTAGTGCATTAGTTGATGAGTTCGGTCCCGTCCACTGCAGCTCAATAGCTAATAGCCATAAATAGTCGTTATCCTCTTATCCTTTCAGCAATAAGTGGAAATCAATTAGTTCAAATGGATTTTATTTAATTTCGTGTCTTTATGGATTTTAATGTCGTTAACATACACTAAAAATAAGAATTTTTTTTATCAAATTGTTTTCCCCCAGGGACCACCCCATGGGTGGCTTGGGGATGAAATCATGATGAAAACAGGTCGAAGGTAGCCTCTTTTTCTGCATTCTGGTAATGCATTTTAAGAGGGGTCGAGAAAATTTGATTATTTTGGAAGGTATGTATTTTGTGTTAGTCTGTTGGAGGTGGGGCTCATTTGTATCAAAAGTCAACTTATCAACTTTTGAGAACTTATTATTTAACAATTATTATGGGAGTTCTCATGGTGATAAGTTAATTTTTAATTGGAATTTGTTTAACCTATTTTGATAGAAGAAAAGTCGTATTTTGTAAAGAATTTTCATTTCTAAAAAAACCTCAACATCTCAGAAGTAGATATATCAACTTGTGATAGACAAGTCCTCAACAGTTTTAATTTATTATCATTAATAATTATAATGAATGCCATTAATAATAATAATCCTTCCAGGGATGACTCTCCAAACCCAATTCTACTAAATCAGTTTTAACGCTATCCTCCCATCTAGGTTTCGGTCTGCCTCTCGGACGTTTACCCGTCTGCTCAGTGTCTATTAACATTTTAGGGATCCGCTTGTTACTAAGCCCTACAACCACGCACGCCCTTCTTATACGCCGAAATGCTAGAACTTGAATATAATTATATTTACCGGGTGTAGTTCCCAAAATTCAGTGTTGTGTAGTCTTTTAAATTCTCCCATTAATTCATCCTTTTTCGGTCCGAATATTTTACGTAATACTTTATTTTCGAAAACCTTAAGGCACTGTTCGGCCCTTAGTGTAAGAGGCTACGTCTCGCATCCATAAAGAAGGGGGAAGGATAATAGTTTTGTAAATTACAATTTTTAAGTTTTGGGAAAGAAGGCGCTAGCTAAGTAGTTTCGAAATTGGAAAACAAGCATTATCCTGCCTTCATCCTTGCTATTATTTTCTCATCAATTTCATTTTTTCTAGTTACCGTAGAACCTAAATAGTTAAACCTATCTACCTGTTCAAATGTATTTTCTCCTAAATCTATATCCCCGAAATTTATCGCGTTTCTA
>NW_027107501.1:576342-595148 GCF_000696795.3 Halyomorpha halys
TAAACTATTAATACTATATAAATAGTCCCAGCATGCAATTTTGTAAATTGTCACATTACAAAAATTCTTGAATTATGTACTAAAGATATACATGATTTTTATCATTTCTTTCCTAACACATTTTAATTTTTGTTTTCTAGCTTTTTATCGTTTAACTTTTCCATTATTTCAATTCTAAACATTTTCTCTCATAAAAGTATATTTAAGTCAAAAGTATTAAACTATATAAAGATTCCAAAGATAGTAAAAAAATATATACACACTTAAAACCCAAAATGGTCGTCAACATTTACAATCTTCTTTTTTTTTTTTTTTATGTATGTAATTTAAAGTAGAGTACGCTTGCTAAAATATATTATAAAAATTAATACCTCTACGAAGATAAGTGTAATAAGCTAGTTTAAAATAACTTTATTTTGAGTACTGGCAGACATCTCTACGTCTAATAATTCCTGAGAAATATTTTTTTTATAAATCAAACATTTTGTCTGAAAAATTAGAAATCAACATTTTGCGAATATATTTTGACAGATAACATGAAAAGCTACTGATCTAGCTATTGATTGTCTGCTGTCAAACATCTGTACGTTGAATAATTTCTGAGACTTAAATTTCCCAAAATAAATTCACCAACTACTGCTTTTTTATTGATTTTTTTATGAAATGCTACTTTTTAAAAATCTATTTTAATTTACTACACTTTCAATGATATTTTATTAGGTCTTCTAGTGCTATTGATAATTTTAAGGACATATACTCCAAGTGAATTTTTTTTTTTTTTTTAACGTTGTGAAACTCTTTGGCTTTTGTTCTATATTGAGATCACAACAGTTGCCTTCTTCCTCTCATTTTCAACGGCTACATGAAACACCACTAGCATGTAAATTTCTTGTTAAAAACATTCCAGATTTTTATTTTTTTTTTTTTACTGAATACCTGTACTTAAGAGAATTGTGTATAATTACACACTTCATGATGGTGTTTCTAAGTATTTTTTTTTCAATTTTTTTTTTACTAGTAGGAGAAGTATTAGTAATCCCAGAGTTATATCGATAACTACTAATGTAAACCTCCTCAGATTTAGGTAGGTACCTCAAAATCTTGGAATTGAGAGCGTTTATTTTATTCATATCGTAACGAATTTAACATTCATTTTAATAAGATATGGTATCTAATAAAAATAAATATATTATCTAAAAATGCGATCTGAGGTATACAATAGCATATTGAATTGAAAATTTAGTCCGAGGAAATAAGACCCGCCCAGAGAATTTATATGGAACTCCATGGCCTGTGCCTTGTAAATACAATTTAATTCTAAATTACAAAAACCCCACCTGTCCCAGCCTATAAATATCAACATGTTTGCTTTCTGCAGTTCTCGATTGAATTTAAGTAATAGCAAAGCGGAATTGAAATGGAAGTATTAAGTCAGGTCCATGCCGGCCTCGAGTACTAAATAAGACCAGACTACGTTCCATGTGAGATATATACTTTTGCTTCTGTGTTAGTTAAATGTGTTATCTAATTTCATTCATAATGCACGCATCATTATCCATACTTGTGTTTTTATTTTTATCTAGCATTACAAAAAAAAACTCTAAATTAAATAAAAATCTTATTCAATCAATATACAATTTAAAGGGCTCTATAACCCCTAGGCACATTGAATCCCCATGGTATCTTAGCCTTGTTCAATAATTATATGATAATCTCCATATAGCTAATTTGTTCATTACAGCTATAAATATACTATTTCGGAAACTAAACTCTTCTAATACTAAAGTAACATATTTAAATTATAAAAATATTAGAAAGCATAAGCTGAAACTTAAAAATAAAATGATATGTAATAAAAAAAAAAAAAATGTGAGCAGCAGTCATTAAGTTTCCTGAATAGGTCTCCAATAGTATCCCGAGTTCTTAGATTGGAAAACTTATGAAATTTTACTGTTTCATTAATGTTGAAAAGACACGGGGCGATTGGGAAACAATTGAGAACACAGACCACAATAATAAACTCCAACTCAATTCACAAACAAATTGTCTACTCTCGTACTCAATTTGGAGTGACCGTAGAGGTACCCAAAGGGTAAAAAAAAATTTTCAAAGCTCAGCACCCTTCATGGATAGTTGAGGTACAGATTTATTTTTTTTCCTTTACGGTGGATCGCTCTTAACAAAATCCATATTAAAGCGGAGTGATACAAAACAAACCATGTCCTTATTTGAGGGAAAATGCGATATTGGCTGTACATATCTTTTCCTGGCCATGAATGTTTCACTAATTATAAATCCTTGATTGCTTAGTTATTTACTCATATTTGAGTCCATTAATATTCTGATAATTATAAATAACACGATAAGGTTCATCTCAGTTTTCATCTTAAACAAAAGTAATGATACAGTAGTTAATTATGTAGTGCAATTATTTTTAATGTTTTGTTAATTGTTAATTGTTAAAAACCCAAAACTGTAAGTTCAAATTGGCCTGTAAATGTTCTCAATTTTCTTATTGCTTTTTTCTTGATAGGTATCGTTAATAGTAGTTTCGATTCCAAGCACAACTGTAGTATTTCGGTCTTTATTGATTTTAGTTTCACAATATTAGGAAGCTAAATGAAGTATAGGGACTTACGAATAGCTTATTTTGTAGTATATACCCCCTTGAATTGTTCCTATATGTTGCATCCATTAATGAATTGCACCATCCGGCTTTCCTTATTTCAATTTAGTCTTTCGGATTACAGAGATATGGAATATGCCGCATTTCAAACTTTATTTCTTCAGATTAATTCAGTAAGTAACATATCTCTGATTGAAACTAACTTTCATTGTCTGGAAAATTTAGTAGATCGACCAATTATCTACACTACTATATATTTTCCAAATTCACAAAAACGTGCATATATAGGATTAAGATAATACCTATAAATTTGATCCTATTGTAAAATAATATTACCTTCAAAGCTTTTAGTACAATGTTATTGTACCTTCATTGACAGAAATTGGACTAGACGATTTGGAGCAGATACAGTCCACGTTTATCGCCAAGGTAAAAAAAAACCCTAGGACAGGAGGTCTATTGTCCCAAAGGCTGCAACGGAAGTCCGTCGCATATCGGAACATCATTGAATCAGGAAAACTCTACCGCGCCATTCATAGCGGACACTCTATATGTCGATATGACCGAATACCAACAAAGGGATGTCTCCATGAATGGTTTTACAAATCGGAAAATTAATAAATTATGAGGAAAAGACCATAGGCTACGAATGAAAAATAAAAAAAGGCCATAACGATAAAAAAGTAATAAAGCCTATAGCTATTAATAAAAATAAATATCCAATAAGGTCTTGAATACAGAATTATCAAGGAAACACTCATTGGATTACCGAAACCTTAACCGGGAAGGTAAATTTAATACAATCTGATACTTGAGCGCCATTCGACTTCTATTAAGCCATGCATGTTGAACACATGTAAGATGCATATAATGAAACAATCCTCAAACATAATTATAATTTATTTTAGAGTCATTTGATTCTGGTTTTTAGTTTCGCGATGAAAAGAGGTTTCAAATGTTAAGATGTCACACGCCTTAAGGACATTCTACGATTCATATCAACTGGTCATCTCTAGATCTGATACTGCCAAACCATTATCATTAAATAAAAAACTTACATATTACAATATTATTTATAGTTTTAGAGGATTCTTTTTATTTTGGAAATATTTCATACCTCACAAATCTCCAGCCAAACTAAGGTGCTCCTCAATATTGTATCGATGCCAGCCTTAGCAACCTCGAATTAGAAGCGGTGCCGGTTCGAATCTGGCCTGACAGAGTTAGAATTTATTTCGTGTCAGACCCACGAAACGAATCTATTTGGTTATATAGGTCAGTAATCAGTAGGATAACCATTACTTTTGCTAGGAATAGGGTATATTGTTGAAAACAAACAAACAAAAATTAAGTACTGGTTTAGTCTTGGCTATTTAAAAAATTATTTTGTAATAATAAAATTCCAATAATTAGTATGAAAAAGGTATAAAACTTTCTTTAATACAACTTAATTTTCAGCTCTGTAAGAACTTATTTTTTGTTTGTCGACTAATAATGAACTATGTATTAAGAGCAATGAAGAATTCAATCATAGTAACGGGAAATTTCCTCGAATTTATATTAATTGTTTACCTAATATGGACAATTATTATTAAATAGAATTCTATTTTTTATTATATAAATATCTATTTATAATTGTGAATATTTTTTAGTAACTATTGATTTTTTTTTTAATAAATTAAAATATTGTATATAGTTATGAAGGTTACAATAATTACCGATCTGCTCGGTTATACTTTATCTTTCTTATCTAGCGACATACCATGGTATTCAGTTTTTTTTAAACCCCTTCCTAGTCATTTCTGAGAAACGGATAAAGAGTAGACGGGAGGTCATCTATAGACCTTACGCTAACAATGTAGGAGGGGAAGGTGTCAGATTTTCATTTCGTGGAACAGGTACTGAGATAAAAGTCGACCCGCAGTCCAGATAGAAACCCGCGCCGCTGCAGTTGCGAGGTTGCAAAGAACTACGTCATAACTTCCCTTAGCTCCCTCAGCTACAAACGGTCCATGTACCCTGGCATTTTTAAAGTTGAAGTGTATCTCACTAAGTAATACTCGTAATTAATACTATATTTATACTTTATTTTATACCAGATCGGCCTGGTGGGCCTTACATGGTTGATATAACCGTTATATTATATATATATATATTTTTTTTTAACAGTAGATTATGGGGAGGTATAGTCTCGTACAAGAGACTATAAACAATGTTATTATTAAAAGAAGACAAACCAAAAATAAATAAATAAGAATAATGCTAATTAGTACTCAAGATCGATAACAGTCCCCAACACCTTTCTTTAATGAGCTAAATCCAAATTCTAATCTCTATGGTCAACATAATCTTCCCACTTACATCTCTGTATACTCCCACCTTTACTGATAGATCCAACACTCATTTTATCTTAAGATGCAAAGAATAAAGTAAAACAACATTGTACGCTCATTTCGATCTCAAAATGGTAATGAAATCAATTATATTTACAGAATATAAGTCACAATATTCAAGGAAGGTTCAGGTACAAAGAGGGTGTAAAATTAATCATTAAATATCCCCCTACTTTTTCTGACTGTTGCAATTTATCAAGCCAAGAAATATCTGTTTATTAAAAATTATTAGTGAACTATTTGTAATATTATCCCTGCGGTCAGGTTTATAGTCTGCAAATAAAAATCCTACAGAAATGTAAAAACCATATCGAAGTGGATATATAGGAAAAATAAATAATCCATTTCCGGCACAGTCAAAGAAGATAAGGTGGAAATACATTCATTCATCTAAATGAAATTCTAAATTAGAAACACACCCAGGCAAATTATATTTGATTATTAAAAATCGAATCAATAATTTTAAGATAAGTTATAATTCTTAAAATTATAATTTATAATAATTTAAGCAAATCCTAAACGTACTAACGTTAAAATTAAAGAGATATTATTCGTTCATCATACCAAGTATAAGATACTCTTTTTTTCTCCAAAAAGGCTTGATCATAACATACCTGAAACAGATAAGAAAATATAAGTAAACTAAACTAAAAATATTATTATAACATTAATAAATTAAAATAATATGTGTGGATGAGAAAGTGTAATACCAATTCATTTTTATCTAAACATCGATTTTAAACTTTTTATTGAAAAATAATGTAGCCTACCACACCCAAGGAAAAAAAAATATAGGACTATAAGCATCGATTCATTCAATATGTATAAGCATACTTAAGAAGAAGAATAATACGTCATAATAAAATTATTTTAAAACTTTTGTCCATAGTAATAGGCCTTTCTTACTAATTTAATTTTTTTTTAGTTATTAAACCTAAAAATCCTCTTTTAAAAATTGTGTTTTCTGAAAATTATCCGTTTTCTGCACATTCCCATTGGGTACATAATTAACTATATTTGAAGGTTAATGCTTTATTGTTTGTGGAAAAAATCTAGCAAATTAGGTAATGCTTCGGTATTGCTAAACTGAAGGATGAATATAGATTAAATGAACACAATTGAAAGTTTGATGCCAATTGCTATATTTATTTAAAATTAAAGATTAACCTATACCTTATTATTATAATACGTAAATTAAACCAACATATGCGATAAGGTACCAAAGAGATTTTTTTTATTTTGCTACATAAGCTTTATTTTCAAGGGGTTGGTTGAAGACAGATTTCAAAAACATTCAGATTAAACCGTGCCGAATATTTAAAATTGTCCTACAAATAGATGCGTCCTTTAAAGCCAGACTCCTCATCAATAGGTTCCACTGCACCAATAAATAAAAAATAAAAATCTAGTGCGATGCGCGAATCACAAAACTTTCCCTTATCACCCTACTTAATTCACCAAGTTTTGAGTAGATTGTTAGTATCTTGTTAAAGTTATTGCTATTTTTTGTGATTTTTGAAAAAAAAAAAAATAATAACAAGACAGGAAGTGTTGAAAAAAAATTGTTTTTTCTTCTGTTGCTATAAAAAATAAAATTAATATTATGGGGTGTTGAGAAAGAAATAACGAATATAAACTTTTTTTATGATATAACAAAATACAACAAAGTCGTAAACAACGCTTACGAGCGTAGTTTTGGCTTTTTTTCAAATTTGAGCCTATCTGTATTATTGCCGTTTTTCACCTTTAGCTATTTATATATTGTTTATTATTTCCAAAAATGAGAACTGGTTGTTTATTACTTTGAGGAAAATTATTTGACGATTCGGCAGTTCAGCCCCGTGAAACTATTTCAATGAGGATATTTATTTATTTTTTTTTTCTTCATAACCCCTATTTCTGGATTTCATTTAAGGTTTTTAGCATGAATATATATTCTGGACCTGCACTGTTTCCTTCAATATTTCTATTAATCTTTTATAGAGGATATTTATTTATTTATTTTTTTCTGACCTCCTAGAAAAATAAACATAAACAAATTAAATATATACAATAAAAATGGATGTATATATGCAGGCAAATATTGATCTTGGTTAGCCAGAGTGGCATTATAAGATAAATTGCCGGGTCCGCTGAAGGCGGTGTCATCAATGATGGCATGAGTCTGCCCTAAACGTACTAGGAATAAGAGCCCCTCACGATAGCCGAGCGTTCTAAACCATAGACCTCTAGTACATATATCATAGAAGATATTTAATATTTCTATTCGGTATTTAAAGCACTTGATTGCCATTGATTCACCAAGATTTATCAAAATTGTTGTAGTCGTTTATCCCAAGCATGTACCCTAAGAATTTTAGTTTTTGATTCAGGCTGTTCATAAGCTGACAAGTGACATTGATAAAATTTATAGCACGTCTAATAACTATCATTACCAATACTGTAATAAAAAAAAAATTGTAGTTTCATTGATAAAATTGGTGCAATAAACATCTAAAATGGCAATACATGATGTCGGGAACATATAGCATTATCATAATAATAATTATACATTATATATATAATGTATTGTCGCTTTGACAAGAGACCGTATATATATATATTACATAATGTGAAGAATACTTTGGGAGGGGATGAATCATTTAAGACGTAGCACAAGTTTAACTTGTTGAGCTGTTGACTGATAATTTTTCCAGCTGACAAGGACAGGGGCTAGAAACCACCTGTTGAGCGGGCTCCAATCTGTTCGGGAGCTCTAAGGGATTAGCTCTGTTATATTCTGTTTTTTGAGCTCTTGTAGTCCTGTAATCGGGAAAAAGATTACTGTGTATATTCCAAATTCGTTCGGTGTTAAAATATAGCTTTTTTGAACAGATTATACCATTGCAGCTTTGTATGGATGCGATGGCATGGATGTAATTGTAATTTTTATATACAAAAGAAAGGTAAGGGTCAAATCTTAAAACTTAATTGTTTAGCATTAGATTAACTATATTTATCACATGTACACAGTAAGTAATAGTAATTTTATTTATTTTGAATTGATTTTTACAAATTCTCATCCTTATACCGAGCATCACTAACATTGGATTACAATGCTTTGACAAGAGACTGCGTGAAATCACTAATAGTCAATCAAGTTTCTACTTCTAAAAATCGTTATTTCATGAGAAAAAAAATTACTAAAATTACAGAAGGAGCCGTAATGCCACAAGAAGAATGTAACGAAGCTATGGAATGACGTAGTGGTGGTAATGAAACAGTCAGCAAAGTAATTATACTTTCATATTAATTTATTATACATTTATTTTATTCGAAGAGTCCTGTTAAATTAAATTATGAAATAATATTTCAGGTTATAAATAATTTATTAAAATAATATCACCCACAAGGGGTTTCGGATTAAATATCTATTTTTCACTTATATCTTCTATAAAAACAATAGACAAATTCATCTGATTTAATTATTGTATATTTTTTTCTAAATATATTATTCAACCTTTTAAAATACTATGTATAGATAAATTGCAGGTATTGACCATTTTGATCAAATATAATAACACATACACTATTAAATTATAAGCATATATGAATAATATATTTTTTGACAATTAGTCAAAATATAGCGATATCAATAAATTTACTTTTTAAATTAATGATAGTCTGGCCATCAATAATGCACATTAAGATAAAAATTGCTTTGTTTACTACAACTTTGAAAAATATCTATTTTTATAAAAGGAAAATGTGATATACAATAATAAGAGACAAAAGTACGGGAAATAATTTTCTATCTTCTCATATAATGCACACCTGAGTGGTGAACCGTTGGTTGAAGAGCCAAGTAAAGTAGACAAGTCAAAATAACCATCGGAAAATTAGAATCTTATAAAGCAGCGGGAACTAACAATATTTCTAGTGAGCTAATGAAGACATGCGGTTAAGCTGGAGTTTCTAAAATGGAGTTTTTAGGGTCTAAAGGTCTAAGAAATTGAGAAGATGCCAGACGAACGAGTCTCTACTTCCTCATACTTATTCAGATGATTTTTGATTTATATATTTTATTATCTTGTTCGAGACTTGTAGTTTTATTAATAATAATAAAATTATCCAGATAGTCTGAACCTTCTTAATTAAAACATATTAGATGTCCAACGTTTCGGCCGATCCAGCCATCATCAAGGACAATGTTAATTTTGGTATCATAGCCTAATATTAATTTATTAAAATTTGCAAACTATTATGCCTAAGTCAGTTAACACAGTTTAAATAAACTTGTTTGTTGCTATAGCATTTTAATAATTTCTGTCCTTCACAATTTTTGTATTTTACTATCATTAACTAACCACATCTGTGTTTGACTTGGGGCTAAAAGCCTGCAAATTTTGTGAGTCTGCGACACTAAAATTAAGATTGTCCTTGATGGCCGAAACGTTGGAGGTATAATATGTTTTATTAAAGAAGGTTGTGACAATTTTTTTAATTTTTAATAGTCAGTTATACACAGTTTAAATAAACCTATACGTCCGTTACTAGAAGGATGGGTATAGACGATTGGTAGTACCGGCATTGAACCTTCGGGTTCTTAAGCCTTTATTATTATTATTGTTATTCACCCTTATTTTGTTTCATTGTGCCCTTGACGCATTAAAAAAAATACTAGAACAATATATAAAAATAAAAGGCTTGCTTGGCTTTGGGATAAATGTATTGAAGCTAACATAAGTAGTTTTGAATACAAAAAATATCTGCGAATTTTTTTAAAATTTCATTTGCGTCAAGCTTTGGAACTGGCATTTAAAATGCTTCGATTCCACATAATCCAATTCGTTAAGCTTAAATTGAATTAATTTAAATAAAATAAAATAAAAATTACTAGTGAAAGAGGAAGAACAGAGTGTATCTTTACCATACTGAGAGGACAAAGATATAGACCATCTTCAGAATGGTATATTAATATTTTCATAGCGATCTAATGATGAAAGCAAGACATATAATATACTAAAAATTATTAATAATAATAATTATTATTCAAAGATTTATTAGCCATCATCAAGGGCAATTTTAATTTTAATATCGAAACCTCGCGTTGATTTATTTAAATTTACAGACTAGTATACCCTAATAGCTTTTTCATTATTAATAAAACTACCAGTCTCCAACAAGATAATAAAATAAATAAATTAAAAATTATCTGAAAAAAATATCAGGATGGAGTAATATTCCTTAATAGTAATAAGAATTCGTTTTCGGACCCTTTTAGTAGAGTAAGTAGCCCTCCCCCTGTTCGTCTGCCATCTCAATTCCATAGACCTTTTCAACAAAAACTCCATTTTAGAAACATAGGCTTTAGCACATGCCTTTTTTAGTTAACTAGAAATATTGTCATTTCGTGGTGTTTTATAGCATTCTAATTGATGGCTATTTCTACTCACCTCATTATTTGGCTATTCTACCAACGGTTCGGCAATCTGGCATTCATTATGAGGAGATTAGAATGTTAGAGGAGATGAGAAAATTATTTCCCGTATACAAAATACAATTTTAAACATATCGAATACATATACCATATATGCTGTAACAATATTGACTTATTTTATTGATTAACTCTTATCAATAAAACGTTACTAGTGATCACCATGTAACATTTCATTTTACATATGACCACCATGTAATATTTTATTTTGCATATGATCACTACGTAATATTTTATTTTACATACAAGGTGGAACAAACAATAAAAATTTGTCGCAAAAAATTGAATTTTGCTTATGAAGAACGCATTTTGTGAGATTTGTCAATTATATACAATTATTTTTATAATAGTAAAATAGGGGTTGGTCTGCGGTTAGGCAGAAAGAGCGTAACCCGCCTAGTTTATTATAATAATAAATATTAAGTTATATCATCAAAGCAATGGAACAATTGACAAATAAAATTAAATACTTCACTAAACATATTAAATTATGAGATTAAAAGTAAAGAGTATAATTGGAAATTTCGCTAAAATGATTCTTTCTAACTATTATTAACTAAGAAAAATTTACGCTTCAGTATTGTCAAAATAGTGAAATTATCAAATAATTATTGATGATTTCACAATTGATTGGATTGACGTTTCCACCACTTAATGAAGTGGCTTGATTTTATAGTAAATAAAGTTGTGATCATCATGAGCGATAAGTACATTGGATAATGTTAATCTATTTTACCCACAATATTTATGCAATTACTGTCACGATAAAACGCCAATTCATTAGCGGTGAGTTGGATATTGACTAGAAAATCCATTCCCTTCAATTGCAATGTCAATAATTTTTTCCTAACCACTTTCTTATTCATTACACATTTTCTAGTGAAAATATAATTTCTATCACAGATTACCCTTACTAGGTCATGAAAGTTAGTATTGGATTTATTGTTTTATTATCTCTTTTCTATATTACTTGATTAAGTATTTTATTATTGTGTTCACTACTCTAAATCACACTCATAAATTAATATATTTTTTAATTTTACTTTCACTTTCTTGTATATAAAATATATAATAAGGAGAATCATTGCGATCATGAAAAATATCCAAACCAAGTTTTCTACGTAAATATGTGTTTTAAAATTACGTTTGTCTATATGCTCAGTCTAGCCTAAAAACAAAAACGTATGAAAAAATGAAGTTAGATATGAAGGTGTAGTATATTTGCCTGTATAATATAATATAATATGCCTGTATAATATTTGCCTGTGTTATGACAGGGAATTGTTTTATTAAAATCGATCTACAGGATCTTCGATTTTCTCGAAAACGGCTTATGCAATTTTCATTATCTCTTTGTACCAGTATACATTTAAGTAGTCATTAAAAGCAGTTATCCTCGTTAAGAGCTTATATGTAAAAGCATAAACTATGCAGAAAGTTATAATAAAGTGAAAGAGAAAACTAAAGAAATATTTTTCCAGTTAAAAATAATTTTCCGAAAATTATAGTAATAATGTAGATGTATAATATACAGTTGGGAAGCTGATGATTACAGAAAAATCTATATGTAGCAAATACCATAAAATTGTTGAAGGCCATGAAGAGTGATGAAATACGCATTAATAAACCAGATATTACCTTTACTTTTTACATTTATTATACGTAAAAACATAATAATGTACCTACACTCATTAGTACACATTTATTTAAAGATATCGTACTAACTAACATACATATGAACATAAAAAATACAATATTTAACTTACACTAAGAACTGTGGCCAATTAAAATTAAATATTTTATACAAAACAAAATAAACTATACAAACTGAAAGATTCAACATATCCGTCATAAACAAATTTACACAATTACTTTTTTTTAGATATGTTTTTTTGGGTAGATAAATCACAAAGTCTCTTGCACTGTAATATAAAATTTATTAAATATTTGCATTTAGAGTAGACAGTGGTTGACTTATTCTCACAGGGGGTTGATAACTCTAAAGAAAGGTTTACGTTGAGGATAATTAGAATGTCCGCTACAGAATCTAAACTGAAACAGAAGGCAGCCAGTTATTGGCTCGTACTCTTCCCCTACTGCTCTGCTACGCCTCTGAAAGACACATAAGGCCCGCCTTTTTGGCTTCATTTTTTCTATAAGCTCATCCACCTCCATTATACTCCTTCCTCCAAGGATATTTGGGAGGTAGCTGTGCTGCTACACTTATTAATAAGAAAATGTTTTCGTATTTCCATGGTTATTATGAAATTTATCGATGTTTTCATATGGATAAGATGCGTAAGGGTAAGAATGGAAACCGCATAACTTTAAAAGAAGACAAAAGAAATTGATTCCAGAGTAGAGTGGTACGTAAGAACAGCTTACGTACACCTGTTTTTGATTTACACCAGGCACATGATTTTTTTTTTTATTAAACTCCGAAGATACATATTATAGAGATATTTTTATGCAATTATATAGAAGATTATTGTGAATAATTAATACTGATCTAAATCAAGGTATTCTCTGTATTGTTATAGTTATTTAGAAAATTTGATGAAGAAATATCAATGTGGAAAACGAATTTTTTGGTGAGTCAAAATCAATATTATTCCCAAACTACTTATTGAAATGCCACCAAGAACTACATAATATAAAATATTTTTATCTTCTATTTTATTATGCTGAATTACTATTGTTATTATTTCAGTATTAACTTTTTTATTTTTATACTGTGCTATTTCTAGGTTTTGTTGAAGAATACATAATACATACCAGACATCATAACTGAGACCAAGAACCCACACCTAGAAGCCTTCCTGTCCAGGCAATCGATTGGCTAACTTGCTGACCACAGAGGAAGGCCTCCGAGAATTCCTAGCGTAAGCATTAATTTGATTTGATTAATTCTTAGTCAAATCGTCCTAATATACATCTAAAAAGTAAAATCAACAGGGAACGATAAAGTAACATTAAACATGAATTGAAATATACCTGAAAATTTTCTTGAAATCTGAGGAATGTTGTCCTTTAGATTTATGGTGTGAAATGAAAAAAAATTGTCTTGGGCTTTTGCTGTTATCAATAGAGCTTAGAAAAATATCTGTTAATTTCTTTTTGCATATTTAGATACGATATAGGGCCCAGGTGATCCAGTGGACTAAGTCCCTTTGAGTCATCTTTGATCGCCCGAAATGAATGACCCATCATGTCGCAATTCCACGCTCACTTCTCTCTCTTCCTTTGCATTCATCAGGCCCGTCAGCCAATTGGAGGCAACTTATACTGATCGGACTAGAACTGATGACCCTACCTCAAGCACCTTAACTATAAATCGCGTTGGAGCCTTCAAAGATACTAAAAGGCCGCCCTGAGGTGCGGTATATGAATGGTCTCATTTCTTTATTCAGGAAAAGAAAAATAGGTTCTTGTGCTCCTTCTAAACTTGAAATTCCACGATACCTGGATTTAGACCCATCAGACTAAACTGTATTTGTAACAGATAAATTCGGTGGGAAGTACAATCCCAAACGGACTCCAAAGGAACTGGTTACGTTGGCTACAATTTGGTTAGATAATTTTAGTTTTGGTTACTCTCTCGAGGCTATCTGTGCTCCTCCAAGCAATATATCCAAAAGAATACCACATCATCTGAACAATGATTTGATGATGATCTATAGTGCAAGTCCAAAAGAAAGAAAATAATACATGTAAATAAAAAAGATATGAACATTGAGGAAGATATTTATTTATCACCCAACCTTGTCTATTAGACAATACGGGTGTTTCCAGCAGTGGGTAAAACCCATTGCTGCATATGACAAACATTATATAGCTGTGCACATAGCTTGCTCTTGCTACAAAATAAATCTTGCTCTTCTACTGAGGCCTTGCTGGTGTAGCTTATTCTCTCCTACCCAGGGAGAAGTGAGTAGAACCCACAGCTTCCTTCCACCCATACACGAATATACTACACACATACTTGTAGTGCGGGTAGTTTTCTTTCTTCATCAGCTCAGGAAGATTGCTTACAGTCAGAACATAGAGTCCTGTTTCCTTCCTTATCTTGGCTCTCAGTGCTTCATAGGCGGTAGAGGCAAGTACGACGTGCTCAGCGGTCTCAGGAACCTCACAAATTGGGCATAGATGATCGATGTTTATGCCATGTGCGGCGAGCTTAGCTCGGAAACCCCCATGCCCCGTGAGGAACTGTGAGATCCAGTAGTCGGGGAGGACCCACGTTGATTCTAGGCGTGAACAACGGTAGGAAAGTACTTCCTTAGGGTATTGAGGAAGATATACTCACCTGTGTAATGTTTGTCTAAAATGCATTTGCCTATTAAGAGAAGGGAGCTCGCTCATCCACCTCTTTAGCTCCTCCTCCCCACCTCACCGTAACAAAACCCTCCTACCGCTTTTATTATGACAATTTTCCTTCATTTTTTTTTCTATTTACATTTTACAATGCCCAGGAAAAGAAGTCTAGTCCAATCAGGGGAGAAAAGACAGAAGAGTTAAGAGGTCGGCAGGATAACGTTTTCCCCTGCGCTCTCTTGCCCCTCCTTTACCGAAAGGTAAACTCAGCTTAGATGTACTATACTTAGACGACTTATTTTTAAAAACTATTAATTGAGATATAAATTATTATTATTATATCTACGTTTTATAAATATAATAAGCACACTTCTACACAACACTAAAAACATAAAATAATTCAACCATTTAACAATATACTTTTCATTAAGATTATGGTAACATTTCATAAATATTTTAATAGTCGTACTGAGTTACACATTTCAGTATTTCCTAATTAAAGGATATTGTTACAAGGCAAACACCGAACAGAGTTTCTCTACCGAAGTTTCATGTTGAAATTTCTTCGATAAAAAGCAAACAAAGAAACATCATTTTTAAATCAATATCTTCAAGTTGCGAGACACTTGGGTATAATTGATGGGAATTTGGCATGTTTGTTGAAGCGTTTAAGATCGGATATGATGCCTAATTTTGCAGTGCATAAAATCAATATCGAACTAACTGAGTAATCAAGAAAAAACATATAAAATTATTTATATGAGGAGTTGATTACGGTTGTGGTCAGTGGAGAACACAAAAATGTAAAATTTATTTTATTTATTTATTTATTCTGACCAACGTTTCGGTCAGAATGTCAGGCCTCCATCAAGGCGACTACTGCAAGAGATTCAGATGTAATATCAATATAAAAGTTTTTAATACTACAACTTACTTATATCTACACACAACTTACTTATATCCTACACACAACTTACTTATATCCTACACACACACAACTTACTTATGTCCAACACACAACTTACTTATATCCTAGATACTACAACTTACCCTTGATTATTTTCGCATAGTCTAATAAGTAAATGAGTATTTCCCATGAGATGCATCTGAAAGAAAGATAATGATTGTGTTTTAACCCGGTTTATTCAACTGGAGAAACTTTTTTTTTATAAAGCGTGCGTACAAGAACAAATCTGAAGGTTTGCCGATGTACATATAGGACACGTAGCTACCCTACAGCTGTCTATGTGAGAAGAATAGAATTTCCAAGTTCAGTTCATATTGTTAATACCTTAGCAACGTTTGTCCCTTTGTTTGGCGGATATTACAAATGCGAATCACACCGAGAACACTTCTAACAAATTTAATTCCTATTCTATATATGAATGGATTATTGTCGAATGTTGTTCTACATACATAGTACCTGATAATTCTTTTAGCTTATTATAATAAATTAAAATTATAGATTATATTTTATAGTATTTCGAAAAGATGTGATTTGGCATTTTTTAACTAGTTAGAGTTGGTCAGTTAAAAATACAATTTCGTCTTTATTATTTTAATAACAACTAAAACTTATCATGACTTCATAAAAATCTTGGTATTTTTTAAAATGAATACTTACTAGATTTATTAAATAAATCAAAAGGTAACCTTGTTAAATCTCAACAGTGTTTATTATATCAACAGTCTTCGGCCAATTTGGCCATCCTCAAGGACAATCTAACAATTAACATACATTAATTTGTAACGATTTTAATAACAAGATTATTATTAATAATATAACATACCTTAAATATAAATTTACACCTCACATCCAAATTTAAAAATGTTTAGCAGCTATTTTGCCCATGAATAAGTCAATAGAGAATCATGTTAACTATTTATAAGCTTACTCAAGTTACCTATTTTTTCATAACTTCATTAATTTTTAAAACTTTAATTTTAGATCAACTTACACTATCAACTATCATATAAACAATCTATTTATAATCTTCTATACACTCAGGTCGGGCTTAATATTAATTTATTTCAAATTGCATTTTTGTCTAACTTTTCATTTATTCCATTATTCAAATTCATACAAAAATAAATTGAAAATAGTAACAAAAAAAAAAATGTTTCCTATATTTTTCATAAATTTATTTTAATTGAAATCTCTGCATAATGTTGGTTCAAATTCCTAATATCTGTTTTAAAATTTACTATAATTGATGTTCTCTGATATATAAATTGACTCAAGTATTTTTCTTTGGAGCATATTGTTTTTTTATGTAAAATTATGGTGCTATCAAAATGAAATCTAGGTTGGTTTATAGCTGCATGCTGCACTAGTGCTGTACTGATATATTCTATCCCCAACAATTACTTAGTTTCATCTATATAGACAGTTTCATAATTCAAACACGATATTTTATATATCAAGCTCGATTGACATTTTATATAATGTTATTCTTTCAAATTGCAATAATAATTTTTAATTTAATAAATAAATACCAGTCTCAAGAAATTTAAAAATATATATATATGCTAACTAGATTTTATCTTGGTTCATTTGACATTTTTACATTATAATTATTTTAAAAATTAAATAACGAGTAATATCGTTTTCTTTTCTCTTTTTTATTTATTCATTTTTTTTATTATTCAACTGACAAAAGTGAGAAAGTAACTTATAATTATTTTTTATAATGACTATTTATATTTATTTTTATATTTTTAAAGTATCTATGAGGCTCCTCAGCCCTCATTTCTAGATTTTACTATATTATTCTAAAGGTACTTGCCCCAGAATAAATAAAGCATTATTATTTTATTAACAGAAACATTAACATAATAAAAATATTATTTTAAAACGCACATACACGCATAAGAACTTAAAATTTATGATATGCCTGAAAACGAAATTAAAAATTTTCACAAAGCAAAAGAACTTATTCCATCTCTCGGGGAAGGATCAGAAACATTTATGCCGAAACCCTACAAAAACCCTTTCCAAAAAAATAACATCAAGAGCGACTCCAGTATCTCCTACACTTCCATTTTTCATTCATTCGCATGTATGTACCGAAAAAACTTTATATTTATTATATATTCCAATTGTTACAGTTTTATTTTTTACATCCCGGAGTTTCTGTCATCATAAACATTATTCAATTGACGACAAACGAAGAATTATTATGATATACTTAATAAACAGAATTAAACAACTAATTAAAAATTAAATTTTATATAGCTGAATTAAATATTGTAATCATATGATGTACGTAGATATAAAAGGATGATGTCCGGGTGCGGACAAAAAAAAATAATACAGTAATTAAACTATTTATTGTGAGCGAACGTTTAGCTCCACTTTGAAGGATTTCTTCAGGGTTTAATGATTGGAGGTAAACACAAACAAAAATCTAATATCTAAATGTTTTTTGTGTTTAAATCCATTCAATAAGCCCCGATGAAGTCCTGCAAAGTGGGGCGAAACGGCAACTGGACCATCTTCCATTTTTTTTTTTTTTTTTTTTTTTGTGTGGCTAATTTAATGAAATTTTATGAGGTGCATAATCAAGTGCAGATATATAAATATATTTTTTGTCCTATATCAATATTTCCGTATGACAATACAACATGGTTATCACTTTCTTTTTACCTCCCTTATAAATGTTGTATCTGAGCTGAAATATATAAATTTAAGTTATTAAAAGTTAACGTACAGCAAAAGATTAGTGATTGCGCCAACAATTCAAAATTCAAAAACAGTATTACAACTGTTAACAACTTAAAACTTTATTATTAAATTAAAACAATATAAACTTTAAAAGTACTACACATTTTAACCAAAAATTAGCTTTTATCAAATTCTAGTAAAAAAAATATAAATATTCTTAATACTATAAGAAATTATTAATAAATGTATTATTAAAACCTTAAATTTAAAATTACAACTATTAACTTTTTTTTTTTAAACTGCTATCTTAGTTCCAAAATTGATTTCATTTTT
>NW_027107501.1:595198-597044 GCF_000696795.3 Halyomorpha halys
TTACGAGTCAATAACACCTCACTCACTGACTGATTGACCACTAGGTCTCAAGAAACAGTATCAATATAGTTGTAATTATTTATAGGGGTTCTCCTAATGCTGTAGATGCGTAGAATAATACTGATAGTACAAGAGCCGGGAAGAAAAAAAGGTAGTTATCTCACCCCAATTTTTGATTACTTTAATGAAAACTATGTATAATTACGAGTAATATTTATTATAAAACTTATTTCAACTTTCGTCTTTATTACTTGGTGATAAAAAATTAATGTGAAAAGACAAAGAGGCTCTGAATTTAGAATAAGGGATTCAGTAGACGACGTCTATACTTCCATAAGTCAGCTCATATATTATATATACAAATATTAGGAAAGACCAGATTGTATTGATAATTTTAATTTTAAGTAAAATCTGAGGATGAAATAATATTCAAATAAATGCCATAAATAAAATTTAGAAAAAAAATTAAAGGTATGATTTTGAATGAATAATATGTACAAAGAACATATAAAATTTTAATTAAATATTATAGCAATTCATTGTAATAATTTATTTTTTAGAAAATTCAAAGAAAGATGAATTTGATGCCAAGCCGAAAGTGGCTCTCCCAATATGTGATTATTGTTTCACACAATTCTATGAAAAATATATAATATTTTATGCACCTGAATGAAGGAGAGAAGTAAAAGAAAACTTCAACACCATATTGCTACTGGAACACACAATAGAAATGTATCTTTAAAAAAATGCATACCAGCTTCTTTTATCCTCGTCTAATAAAGTTCTTTAGAAGTGACATGAATGCTTGCGTATGACGTGTGGATCACGAATCAAACATTAAAAACTAATTTTTTTTACACTATCATTTTTTCTAACAAAGAAAAACTAATTTATGTGCTTAAAGGATAGACGACGGAATAGCAATTTTTTTTTCTCGAAGCAACACAATACATAATTTTTCTTTATTTTTTAGCCACATAATCGTGGATAATCCATCATGTAATTGTTTAGTCAATACGACTCTTAACCTCAATCCAACTTTGGTAAAATCGTCATTCAAATTTACATATACGTGTTACGTCCATGAAAGGAATATTGAAAAAAAAAAAAAAAAAGAAGAATTTTTGAATGAAAACTTTTCCCCAAAACGAAATATTTCTGGATTTTAGAAATTTCTTCAACTCACACATTTCGGCATTACAAGTATAGCGTATTAGTGAACCTAATGCGATTTATATAATAATAAAAAACGATATTGATATTCAGTATGGTTTATTTATTATTTTTCTTTTATTCATTTTCAGACAAATAGATCAATATAATACACATAATAAAATTTACGAGTCAATAACACCTCACTCACTGACTGATTGACCACTAGGTCTCAAGAAACAGTATCAATATAGTTGTAATTATTTATAGGGGTTCTCCTTATGCTGTAGATGCGTAGTATAATACTGGTAGTACAAGAGCCGGGAAGAAAAAAAGGTAGTTATCTCACCCCAATTTTTGATTACTTTAATGAAAACTATGTATAATTACGAGTAAAAACTGATGAGTCTGCCAAGTATAGGTAGGGGGAATAAAAAATGGCGACTGTTTCAAAACCTTAAAAAAGCATAAATTGTTCATTCGGAGCTCTATATCTTGAAAACTACTAACAACACTAGAAAATCTGTAAGAATATTATTTAAAGAAGAGTAAATTTTCTAAAATATTAGCCCTAAAAGAACTATTTACACCCAATAGTACTCGAGATATAGCTTTTTAAAAAGCAACATTTCATAAAAATGTTCTGAAATATGAAATGAAATGAAATGAAAAAATAACTTTATTCTGGGACATA
>NW_027107501.1:597620-600586 GCF_000696795.3 Halyomorpha halys
AGGTTGCACGTATGAGAAAGGATTTGCTAAAGAAGGAGGTTCTTTAGGAGGGCATATATAAATCATTCGGATGGGATCTGGTGTTTAATGAGTGGATGGATGAACGAAGAGTGAGGGGATCTATGATATAGGTAGGTTTTTTGATGTTAAGACGTAGCTAAATATCAGTAGTTAGTGAATATATTTTGAGAAATCTATATCTCAATATCCATTCGACGCACATGTCTATTAGCACTCAAATTAAAGCTAAATAATTGTATGATAAAGTAGTTTATGACCTTTACCTTCGTAGGAATAGTACTTTTCATGATATTTGCTCAAATAAATTGATTTATAGTTGTTCGGACAATGAGTTTGATTTATGAAAAACATTATTCCAGAAACCATAAGACATACAGATGTCTGCCAGTACATAAATTAAAGCTAGATAATTTACTATAAAATATTATATAACTTCTATGTTTATAGAAGTAGTAGTGTTTATGATATTTGATATAATAAACTCACGTAAGTTAATCTAGTTGTTCGTATAAAATGTTGGATTTCGGAAAAAATATATCTCTAGAATCATAAGACGCACATTTGTCTGCCAACACTCAAAATTAAGGAAATTTAACTTACTATGAAGTAGCTTATGACACTTATCTTCGTAGGGGTAGTAGTTTTTATGATATTCACATATGAATATAAATTTGGCAAAAGAAAATTTGTCCGAACAACTATAAATCAATTTATTATAAGAAATTTCATGAAAATAAACGTCATATACTACTTTATAGTTCATGCAACTAGCTTTAATTTGAGTGCTGATGGGCATCTCTAGGTCAAACGGTTTTTGAGATATAAATTTTTCAACATAAATTCACTAACTACTGATCTTTTAGTACGTTCCAACAACTTTTTTTATGAAATGTTGCTTTTTGAAAAGCTATATCTCGGAGAATATTGAACGTAAATAGCTCTATTAAGGCTTACATTTTAGCAAATTTACTCTGCCTAAAATGATGCTCTCTTAGATTTTCTATTGTTGTTGGTAGTTTTCAAGATACAGAGCTCCGAATAAAAAAATAATTATTTTTAACGTTTTGAGACAGCCGCCATTTTTGATTCCCCTTACCTATACTTGGCAGACTCATCAATTTTGACTAGTAATTATACCTAGTTTTCAATTAAGTAATCAAAAATTGGGATGAAATAACTGTCTTTTTTATCCTCTTTGGGTTTTGTACTACTGGTATTGGTAAAAACGTTCAAACTCTAAATGGTTTATAGAAAAAATGATATCACCTCCTCTAGGAGTATTCTAGTATTATAATAGTATTCTAATACTATAGATACTCATTTAAAAAGTAATTTAATTCTCTATAAAATAAAACAAATATCACCAAAAACGAACTAATATTACCAAAGATGGAAACCCACTTATATTTATTAAAACACACAAAAAAAAAAGATAATATTTATTGACTCATTGATAATTGTATCTCCAAATTCACAAAGCCTATGTAACTGAAAAAAATTTTTTCTTCTTCTAAGCCTCATGGATCTAAAGGATTTGATACATAGTGGGTTGGCAACTATAATTATCTCTTTTACTGCATTTCATTCAAATGCATTTTAAGAGGAGAATGAGGAAAGGGATTCGCCTGAAAATTAAAATATGGGTTGAGTCTGCAGTCTGATGATGTGGCTCATCAGACTTTGTAATAGTATTTGTAATAACATTTGTCTGTAGTCAGTAAGCTCAGTCGAGTCTGAGTCTTTTCTATGTGTCTGCCACATATGTGGCCGTCCTGTCGGTGTCAGTGCCCTAAATTATGCGTTCGACAGTATCGAAGTCAAAAAATTTGTCTCCTCCACATATCGGTTTTAAAGAATTGCAATTAAAAAAAAATTTCTAGAGCCTAAAAAGAAATTAGTTTATCTAAAAAAGTATTAACCTCCTGGAACATTATCGCCAGTCATTTACTCTCTACAAAGCATTTCAAATTAATTCTTTCAAAGCAAACTTCATTGGAATCGTACTATATCTTTATGTTAAGTATCGACTTTACCTTGATGATACAAAGATAAGATAAAGATGAATAACCATTTATCTTTATCTGACTATAAAAAATAACAGATACTACTCCTTGAAACACTGATAATTTTATCTTAAAAACGATAATGCCTATAACACTGCAGTTATTAATGATACTGTTCTTTATGCAGTCAATTTGGGATAAAGTTTGGTTTCAAATAATGTATACTAAAAAGAGAGAGAGAAGTGGTATTTATATGAGTATAAAGATTACTAAAAATATAAATTATGAAATTTGGTTCATCTAGCTGTCTTATTACGTTGGTAAGAAGCTACAATAACAAATTCAGTTACTGAAAATCCATGAATCGGATATTAAGCACCAAATTATAAAATGTATAATAATAAAAAAATGTAAAATCACTCTATATATAAATATATAAAGTATCTCATATTACTATATTTACTCTAATTATTAAGTATTAAACTAAACATTATACATATGTGAACATAAGTATTTGACTGAAAATATATATATATTTTAATCATTTTAAAATATTTAATAAATAAATGAACAGATCTGTACAGTTTATGTTGAACCGTCTTATGAGTCTTAAGAGTTGCACCATACGTATGATATTTTGAGTCTTTTTTTAAACTTCTGTTGTGACTAGTAGTTGTTAGTGCTTTAAAATAATAGTGTATGATTGGTAATGAAAAACACATTTAAAATTATTCGATTTCACACTTATTCAGGATAGAACAATGAACAAATGAGCTGTAAGAGACATCAAGTGGCAATGTCTGAATAGATAGAGATGGCACCAAATGGTACAAGCCCATGGAATTATTAATATTATAGAGGAGTATTATAGCTAGCTTATGTTTTTCTTTATCTTTTATCGATTTAGTTATTTTGCGACTAATTATTTACTACATAGAGATT
>NW_027107501.1:601032-612434 GCF_000696795.3 Halyomorpha halys
ATGAAAATAGATCATGCGTTAGACTCCAAGGAGAGGAAAACTGTTTAAACGGGCAAACAATAACATTGGAAATGTTTTATCAAGCAGCACTTATCGTTGGACAGTGACAATGTTCGGTACTTCCGTCCTTCCATGTAATCAGGATCCTTCTGTTCTGTTCGGGAGCTAGAGGAAATAAATTAATCAGTAAACCAAACAGCTAAAATTTTGATGTTTTTAAACAATTTTATACCTTTAATTTGTTACATATTTATAGCATATCATTAGAAATTTGTTTACATTTCTTTTTTCGTTTTAAAACTCCCCTATTCTTATATTTCATTTCACCTTCAGCGCCGATACGAGTAAATTATCAATTTTTTTTTAAATTGTACATTTTTTTGATGTGACGACTACAGACCTTTTATCGTTCAACCGTATTATATGCTGCTTGATTATAATGAAAATACAGGTAAGGGTGTTACAGGAGATGTGATATTTCTTTCCAACTGAAGAAACTGCTGTCTTTTTACCTGTATGACTATTTAAGTTTCCTTATCTAGAGGTGACCAACCTATTATAACCATGGGGGAGAGGGGCGAAGTTTTCATTTCGTGAAACCACCACAGAAATGAAAAAAGTCTGCCCCCAGGCTAGATTTAAACCAACGCCACCACAGTTTCCAGGTTGTAAAGACCTGCGCCCCAACGACTTGAGCTACGTACGGCACTCTATTCATAAGTACTATCCTATCGGTAACCACTTCCAAACGAAGTAAGAGGGTCCAATGTTTATTTTGTGGGATCGTCGCGAAATAAAAGTAAACCTACCCAGACTGTAGACGAACTGGGGCCGCTGCAATCTCAAGGTTGAAGCTTGGTTACCAGTATGCATGATTTCCATAATTTGAATGTTGCTTACATATATCTTACTGTTTAGGCTTACAAGTTAGAAGAATACAGTTTAAAAAATTGGTTACAGTAAGAAAAACCTTCAACCAAGAAGGGCTTACAGAAAAATTAGTCCCATAGTAGGTAGACCAAAAGCTGGTTTTGATTTTAGTAATGGCGGCAATACTGCTTCAAGATTTATCGAAAACGCTACTTTGAATACCTCTATTACGGGAGTTAACGCCGGTTTGATTTCAAATGTATCAATGGGATACATTTTAACGCTAGTGCAAAGTAAATAAATTTGAATAACTTAAAAATATTAATAAATAAAACAAATCTATATATTTTTAAAAAATGCAACTAGTATTATATGCCTGCATTGTTACATAAATTGTTAATTCATAGTTCCAATATGATTTCATCATTCTTTCTCATAGTTCAAAGGCCAGAAGATAGATTTATTGGAGAGCAGCCATAAGGATATTCGATGTACGCCTCAAAATAATGAAAAAAAAATCTATTAACGCAAATAATGATATTATGACACTGTCTAACCTGGAACTTGGTTTAACTAGAAGAGATATAAAAATACAAACAAAAACCAACACGAAGTTTATGAAAGAGAAAAACACTTTATTAAAAAATGTAGAGCTCCCCAACTACATTGAATTGCCTCATATACAGCTTACTTATAACCGGTGAAGTACAATTATTTATAATATTATTAATAAAAATAGTCACATCATATTTTTTTAAATGCCACAATATAAATTTATACAATAAATTTCTACATTGTGTACAAGAATTATACATGATTTATTTGTTTTCCTTTTTATTTTTTATTATTTCTTCCCTTTTCATTTTTCCTTCCCTTTTCATTTTTTTTCGTTCTTATTAATACATTCCTCCATGAAACTCCTTTTTGTGCTTGGTATTGTTCCACGAGATCCGAACCAGAGGCCTCTCACGTAAAAGCCCCTTTTATCGAAACTCGGGTACATTGGACAGTCACTGAGCAATGGACCAATGCTGTAATACTTAATAGCTTTACCTCCTCGGAGCGTACATCGCCGTGGAGGTGTTCGCCACGCAGCACCCTGATTTGCCTTGTAGAGTGGGCACCCATGTTGATTCTAATGCCGTTCGTAGAGAAGAGAGCTGAAATCACGTTTTTAAAATCCGGTTATAAACCCCTCGCTTCTTGTGAGCTCACGCTCTGATTATGGCCAACATTGTCAAAAGCACCTACAACGTCGAGAAACATCACCGCAAATTCGCTTTTCTTATTTTGGGCATCTTTTAGAATGGCATTAATGATTCTCGCGTTGACATGTGTCTCTGTAGAAAATAATAATCAAACTGTGAATGATTTTATTGTAATTCATATTTGATAATGAATTCACGAGCGATTCAGACTACGAAAATTAGCCTCATCCAATTTTATATACAACATAATTTCACGCTGTCTTCTAATTTTTTGTCCACCTTTTCAATGTTTCTCGATTGAAGTAACTTAAACCACCTCTTCCCGTTTTAAATAAATGTTTCAAAGCTAATAAGAGATTGTAAAGAAATAGAACTAATGACCCTTTCCTCCTCTCCGTATACAATGCAGACGTCGTGGGACATAACTGCACCATTGCCACAATAGCCGCTTTCGCAGACGACATCGCAATTTATAGCAGCAGCGACAGCGGCAAACGTGCCCTAAAGCGGGCGGTGAAAACGTGCCAGGAAAAAGTTAAAAAAACTACACCATCCAGGTAAGTCCGGCAAAAACAGATTGCGTGGGGCTCGCAGTACAGAAAGTTTCTTAGGTTTAGTTTAAATTTCAAAACCAATCTGTGCTCCACACACATTATAAAATTCAAAGAACGCCCACTACAACAAAAACTCCTTAAAATGTAGGCCACTACAGAAGAAGGAAACAATGCGAAATCACAATATAAGTTGGTATACATATTCATGCAAAAAACAATAAATTTCAGAAATAAGGGTATTGTAAAAAAAAAAAAAAGAATTAATCACGATTTTACCAATACTCACGAAACTGGCTGTGAATACCTAACTTATTATTATTTTTTTTACTATAAAAAACCTCGCTATATTCCATAATTTCCGGATAGTGGAGAGCCTCACGTACCATAGTAAACGTATATCATAATCCATTCAGAACAAAACGCAAGTTCACAAAAGATTACTAAAACCCAAGGAAAAGTACAAGGAATTCGCTGCTACAAGTCAGTCGATTTTTCTTTTTTAGTCCAAAATAGACTAAGATTATCTGCGGACCAGGTAGGCAACAAAGCCTGAAGGTCACTTTTGTGGAGTTAGCAATAGTAAATAAGTAACCAGCGTTGAGAGGGAAAGTAAGATGGAGGGACGATAGTCGGCGAAGAGTTGATAAGATAAAGTAAGGACAATAGTCTCTGATAAGGGCGACAGTTCTGCCAGCTGTCACGTCCCGAAAACTCTAGTCCCATCGCATTCGTTTACTACCAAGTGGGAGGGGAGGTTCGTGTTCTGTAGGAAGCGGTCAAGGTAGATATTAAGTTCATCCATATACCGGCAAGGGAAATCTATTTCAACCAGATAAAGTAAATAGAAACATCATTAAAACACATTACTATAAGGGGGTTAAAACTAAATAGGCAATAATTATAATGAAATTTGTAAAGTGAATAGGTATGAACCTAAAACAAAATACAAATCTAAAGCAGGAATCATCTAAGAGCCCAATATCCAATGTAATCTACACGAAGAAAAAATGGCGTATATCCAAATTATTCTATCTTTGGTTGTTTTTTGTTTTGTTTTTTTGCACTTTCACAAAGCTAGAAAGACCTAACTGAATTTTAAATTTTTAACTTTTGTTTTTTAATCATTTATTTACAACTGTATAGCATATATACAACAAGTAAATTTGCTGTAGGTTAAATAGTGACATGATACAAACATGTGGAGAATCTACCCATTGATAGAACTCCAATATCATTTCTAGAGGAGAAGATCCCGAGGCCATTTTCTTTCCAGAAGCCTAGGAGGATTATTAGATAATGAAGAAGAAGCCTAGAATTTTAACTGAATTTTAAATAAAATTATTTAAAAAGAAAAGAAAGAAAATTTAAAAAAATAAGAGGTCAAAGAAAACTAAAAATATAGTAATAATAAATAGAATACAATTGAGTATAAAGAATTGAATTAAAAAAATATATATATATAATAGGATAAAAAAATAACTTATCAGATACTTCTGTAAATTCCAAAAAGATGCTTTTTTAAGCCCCTATCTAACTATAGTAAAGAACGTTGGGTTGTAGGCCTACCTTCGACGCCATAACCCCTGATGAAGACCTGAAACTCAGGTCGAAACGTCGGCATAAAATAAATATGTTTTTTAAATTTATGTTGTTCTTTGCTGGCCGCACCCCCCTCTAAACTTCTCCAATCATTAATCTACGGTTACACCTCATTATAGTAAAGAACATTTTTCCTCATGAAATTCATTATTATTATTACACTATTGTTATTATTATATGTTATTAATACTATATTATTATTATGGCACTACATTCCCTACTAGAACCCGGACCTTCTACGCCACAGCCAACCAATCCACAAGGTCTCTCGCTCTCTCTTTCCATCTTTCAACATTTAACCGCTTTAAATCCTCCTCCAAATGTTTCATCCATCTCATCAGTGGACGTCCTCTTTTCCGTTTTCCATTTGGTTTGTCATAAAGCATCTTTTTGTGTATCATTTTATTGGGCATCCTCCCAACGTGTCCTATCCATCTTATTATTGCTCTTTTCACTAAAACTGCTATCTTGGCCTCTGTTTTGCTATCTACTTTGTTGTCATCAGTAATCAGGCTTCCGAGGTACTTAAATTGGTTTACAGAACTAAAACTGTGGTCTCTGAATTGTTTAGCGATTGTAAATGGTTCCTCTAAGATTAGTTCTAATTGAACAAATGGCTACTTCCAGAGTTATATTAAAAAGAAGACGAGCCAGAGGATCAACTTAAAACTAAAAGTAATTTAATTTGGTTACAGTAAACTAAAATAAAAAATAAATAATATATGTGTGTGTTAAGTGAAAGTAAAAACTGATACTTCTTCAAGAATGAAACTGACTGCCCAAGTCTATGCACATAAGGTGAATAGTGATTTTAAGGAGAAAAAAAAAGATATTAGAAATAACCCGAATATAGGTATAAGAAAAAAATATATAATGCGTAAGATCCACAACCAAAAGACAATAGATTTTGAAAATTACATAAAATCTTATAGTTGAGTGAAAGATGTACTAGTAGCTGTTTAGTATAATTACATACTCTAAATCAACGATAGGATTTCTTAAACAAGTGGTGGTAACAACACAAAGAAACCGAAGGTATATGCAACAGGTAGCAGAGTCAAGGAGCGTACAAATGAAGGAGGAAGAACATACGATGTTAACAATGATATCTCAAGAAATTACCCCAATAACCAAATTATAATTAATGAATTATTCTAAAAGACACATTTAATACAACTGCAAAAACTATACAATTTCTGTTTTACCGGTTTCAATTATTCTTTAACAATTATTCATTATTTATGACAGTTCAATTCCTTCTTTGTCGGGCTAGTGTTACAAAAAAAAGACCCATACTTTTCAGATTTAGCATTCCAGAGATTTTTACGTATTTTTGGTATTAATCGGAGAAAATGTTAACAACTTTAAAAAGTAATATGACAAGGCTTTCTATAATATTGCTAGTATGTTGTAATTATTGCTTTCTTAACAGTCAGTTATGATGATGGTATTGACTGTATAATTGTATTATATTGTGTATTATCTAATCCTAGATTCTATTATCTACAGTAATAGACTGACTGAATACATAGGGAAAGAGCCAGACTTAGTTTTTTTAATATTTAAAGTTTTCATTACATAGATGTTAAATCCAGCAAGTAGGAAAACAGAAGGCAGAATTAGAGGTTTTTAACATCATTTCTGAGGTACATAGTTCTGAGTTATTTAGTGTCGATAGAAAAAAAAATCTAAAATTTCCCTGTTTTTAAAATTTTATGTCGGAATTGTTGCACAAGTTTTTTGGAGCTAAAATTTGGTTTCTTATTATTTTCATTCACCACACCATGTTAAAAATCAGCATTACAAAACCTTTTACTCTTAGAGTGACATTTTATAAGAAGAGTTGAACGAGTATCATCTGAATTACCACAAGATTTCACAATCATATTTTTAAAAGATTTTGGATACCATAAAGAATGGATTAACACATTTTCCCGAAAAAAATCGTATAAGGGAACTAGTTTTTGGTTGATTTGTTCAGGTTGGTACAGGATAAATTTTATTATTATATACATTTTAAGTTAAAATATATAACAATAGGTATTAACTAATAATTCAGTAGACCCTACAGCAAAAAGTTTAATTTTCATTCCAATATTTCTTTATTACGTTCGTTCTTTGCTTATCTACACGAAAGTGTTCTAGTAAATATTTTCAATTTTTTTTTAATTTTCAAATTTCCATCTCAAAACAAACTGTTGCCTTCAGTAGCAATAGCAAATATTAAAAATAAAAATTTACAGCCCACTTTAGAGATCCAAAGTAAGCAGGAAAAGAAATCTGCAATCTACAGAACAAATAGTTATGACTTCATCAAGGCCGTACTGATCATGCCCCTAACGTTAAGAAAATAAAATCTACACCTCAAAACACTTGTAAATGGCTTAAATCATTCTTGACCATTTACGGAAAATGCATTCTGAGAACTGGCTTATTTTTTTTAAGAGCTGGAATTTAGAAGTTTAAAACAAATAATATATTTCTATATATTAATTTTCAATGTTAACAAATCAATAAAAAATGATTTAAACTTGCCGACCACAGCTCATGCAGAAACTTCCATTAACATTCATGATAAATTTCATCGACATTCATAAATTATTTGTGAATCTACAGCAATTGTTTTACAAGTTCTAAGTATGCTGTGTATTGACTCTTTTAGGAAGCATTTATTCCCTTATATTACAACGTAACCATGGAGTCTGTCTCGTTGGGAGTTAGTAAATTAGAGTATCAATATTCAAAGTTAATATTAAAATACATTATTTCGATTACAATGTTTAGTGCAAACATGTGAACTGAAACTAAATCCTTCAATAAATCCATATATGGGTACACAATATCATCGTATATAGTTAAAATTTATAGTACTGTACAAATAATAATAAAAAATAAATTGTATATTTTCTAACAATAATTATAAAAAACAGAATATATCTCTTAAAGAAATTAGCGAATTTGTACATGCATTGAATGATATGTAACAGTCCTTAGTATTTAAAAACTTTTAGAGCAAATATTGATTTTATTCACAATTCTTATAAAACTAATGATTTGTATAATTCGAGATGTAACAGAAGAAAAAAAAATGCGTAAGAAAACAAAATATATTATTTAACTGGTCAAGGCTTTTAGCTTATTATTTTATAAAAATAAATAGTCTAATAACAAAATGTCTAAATAATAAATTAAAATAAAATTTGTTGAGGTTCTATCAATGGGTAGACCACATGTTTTGATCATGTCATTGTATAACTCACATCAAATTTACTTATGGCACATATTTTTAATACAGTTGAAAATATCAATGAATTAATAAATTAGATGTTAGTATCATGTTTTTTTATACATATATCCACTCATTGGTTTTTTCTTTTAGATATTTTCCGTGTTTTTTTTATTATTATTCATATTTTTTTCACGATTTTTAAAAATATTTCTACAAATAATTTTCTCCCTTAACCAATTCAGCTTAATTTTTCCTTTCTTTTAGAATAAATTACATAAAATCATAATCAACAATATAATTTTTTTTTAATATAAATATACATACAAATCTAACATGGTCATGCACACAATTATATTTAATTAAACCCAAATACATACATTTCAAGTTAAATAAATAAACTTTTTAAATAATTATGGATATTTTTTCAAATATGAAATTTTGCTAATTCTAAAGTTAATTAGAGATATATTCATTTAAAAAATATCAACGATCATAAATTGTAATTTTCACGAATATTTTTTTAAGATTTTTTAACTAAATGTAAAGATATGTTTTCATATAAATAGTTATCATTATAAACATTTATTATAAACGTTGATATCCTTAGCTTTCATGTTAATAGGTTAAAGAGATTCGATCAGAGGTAAAAATGAAATGTAAACAATTAATATAATAATATAATAAATGCAGGAAAGTCGAACTTTTTTGAAAAATGGGCTACACTACAATTACTCCCAAAGCAAAACTACCTATTGCCTTAAACTACCTATTGTTATTTAAAAAAAAAAACAAAGTTAATTTTTTCCCCTGTCAGATGAACCTAAAATAGCTGGCGTCCAATCGAAGCCAAAAAATAAATTTAAAAATTTGGTTTAGAGGTGTTAGAATAAATTAATTTGATATATAAACTATGTACCGGAATAATTGATAAAAGTAAAGTGAAACAGAATGATTAATTACAGTATCTTTCACAACATAATATTTACCTCTATGGAATCCTGAAGCTAATGTTATCTTATTTATGATATTGAAGGACGATAGAATCTTCTTCTCGGCACAAAACCTGTTTTCAGTTTTGTTTAGAGTACAAAACCGGTTTTAAATGTAAATATACCGTCGGTACAATGCCAAAGATACAAATCTGAAAAGTATCATGTTTGTGAATATAAGGTAGTACCTACTTTATAATTTCGGTATAAGCAAATCGATCATTTTGTAGTGTCGAATGGTGACGTTACATATTCAATTATCTTTTAGGTCAAACAAAATCCAAGATAACAAAATTTTCACTTAGATTACATTGGTTTTAGATAGACAATATAGTGCCCATATTTATATATTTGTAGCAAGAAAAGATATTGCACGTAGAATAATTAATTATTTGTTGTTCTCTGGATCATTCTACCATGGAAGCAACAATCTGATGTTCAGAACTTTTTCTAAACAACTTGATTTCAAAAATTCGAATTTGATAGTATTTTAGATGGCGAGCTGAGTATACTTAATTTTTTTTCAGTATATAAAAACCATTTTTAATTTTTTGGAAATTCAGATTCAAAATTTTTAATTTCTCGGAAATGTCATTTTATTAAGATTTACTATTTGTAAAAATTTTACATTGTTATATTTCTTAACAGAGGGCTTATAAGAATTTTAAACACCACATTATTTTGAATTCCAACTATTTGTAAGAACCTATAAACGAAAAAAGAAATCTAAGAGTGAAAAATAAAATCATATATATAATTAAAACTAAATATATAATATTTATTTCAAAATATGTTTTATAATTAGTTATATAGCATTGTGATAATATTGTATAATTCCGTTTGTATTTATAATTAAATTCGTTTACGAATAATACATAAAATATAAGTAATAAAGTTTGGCAAGGGTCTCTCAATAAACAAAGTGTTTCTCTTTTGAAGATTACTTCAGTAAAATATATTGTCACTTCATTATTTTTATGGCGTAGCTTTGTCAGGATACGCGATTTCAAAAGAATAGAATAAGATATGTTTTATTTTTGATTAATTTAAAAACTATTTATTTTACATACTGAATAGTTTAACATTTATTCTGTTTTATTCGGATTTGATGATAAATTAAATTATAATGGATAATATTAATAAGCTCGGTATTATATTAAAACAATTTTTCGGATTAATAGCTGAAACAAAGCAATTGTTGGGTGACAGAATTTTTCGCACACAATAATGATTTTAAAAACAATTTAAGATAGATCCAAATAAAACAGCACTAATGCAGCATACAACCAAAAAACCAGCATAATTTTGAAAATACTATGATTTTACATAAAGAAGATAATATATTCAAAAGAAAAATACTTGAATCCATTTATATATCAGAAAACATTAATTATACAGTGAATTTTAAAACAGACACAAGACATCTGAACCAACGCTATCCAGAGATATTAAGTAAAATTAGTTTATGATAAATGTGGGATAAATTTAATGTTGATAATTATAATTAACCATACTAAGAATTTTAATAATAAGATAAAGAGGAAATTTAACCAAAATATAGTTGTAATAAATAATTTAAATGCTTGACCTGAGTGTAAGGAAGGTTACAAATATTTTGTGATAAATTTTTAACAAAGAAGGTGACTGTGATAAATAATTTTAATTTTATTTTAATGTGAAAATTGACTAATTAGGAAATTAGTCATAATCTAAAAAATTCTTTTTAACAAAAATATATGATTCCCTAATGTTTTAATGTCTCACAGGGTAATTTGTTGGATTTTCCTGGACAGAATAGCCTGCATGAAGTTGTTTTTTAAATGATTTAGTTCAAAAATTGTATTAAGGTAAGATAAATTATAAATAATATTGTTATTTGTTTGGAATCGTTGAAGATCATATCTGTAATAGATAGAGGTGTTTGTAATAGATCGTCCCTAAGGATGGCCGAATTGGCGGAAATGTCGGACTTGTAAATACAATAAAAATGTTTTGAGACTAAATTGGATAAAATTTTATTTATTTAAACTGTATTGGTAATGTTATACAGCAAAGCATTAATATTGTAATTATGTAATCATAATAATAATTAAATCATGACATAATTAATGTAGGTTATGATAATAATAATAATGTAATTATTATATTTTTTAAAAAGAATTATTGTAAAAATTTCAAAATCTCTTTCTGGCACTCATTTGACTGGAATACACCTCGTTTTATTATTTCGATCTACACCTATTTCAAAACGAAACGGCTAAACAAAAAAATCATCAGAATCAAAATTATACATAAGTAAGTAAATTTTCAGGAATTCTCCAAAACGGTCTTCTTTTTATGGTGGATAATCCAGTTCAGATCTTAATTTGATTGTAACCTATTAGACTAAACGCGGTGGTTCCTAAACGATGCTCTGAATAGAAAAATTAAGTGAAAATTCCAAAGAATTTAATTATAATCTTCCTTAATTTAGTATAAGTTGATATTGCTAAGAAAAACTTCTAGATTTTTAAGCTATTAGAAAATACCCGCAAAAAAAAAAATTAATTTTAAGTTTTTTTGTATATTATGTCAAAGGCCTAATGACTAATGTCAGGTTCAATCAATTAAAAGAATAATAAATATCTAATTTTGATAAAATCTCATGCAAATTTTGAGAAACGAAGAAAAGAAAGCTGTGAGTAAACTAACATTTTTTTTTTTTTTGGAATAGTGCCTACTGCTATTGTATATACCTTCAAGTCCCAAATAAATTTTGTTTTTCAACAAATATTAATTTTTTTTTTTTTGGCAATGTTGAATGATTTCTTGGAAATGATTTTTTATTTTCAACGCCTAAAATGTTTTCAACCTTCGAATTGACGTCAATCGGTATTTTCTGGTGATTGATGAATTCTCAAACATCAAGGCAACCAACTGTTATGTTAAATACTTTAATCCTATACTGGAAAGT
>NW_027107501.1:612879-615486 GCF_000696795.3 Halyomorpha halys
TATCGATTTATACTGAATCAAAGAAGAAAATATTATCAACTTTGATAAATTTTTGTTATTACTTCGTGAATTCAGTGATTTTAGCGAATTCAGTGAATTGTGAATTTAGAAAGTGGGTCAAAATAATGAAACAGAATAAATTCCAAATGAAATCAGAAAGAGGTCTTGGAATATTATAGAAAATTGTTCATTTATGTTTCCTGACATTTTGATTACGAAATTCAACTTAGCCACATAAAATGGTTTCATAACTTAATAAAGCCCTTTAATGATGTCCCTGACAGGAAATATCATAAAGTAAAAAATTTTAGGAATCTATTGTTAGTTTATATTGTTAAAAAATGCAGGATTTTTATGCTACATCAGAACCATTTATTGAGATTTTTTTTAAGGTTGTATTTTCGGGAAACCATTATAGACACAAACATAAAATTTGTGATCAGTACAGAAAAAAAAGAACATAAGTGCTAATAACGCACATTTACTTTGCTAAAACACACATATGCTAGAATATTGGATATATTAAAATCTTTTTTACAGTTTTATAAATGTTGATAACTTTTTTCTAGACAGTTGATACATACATATGTTTGTGGATCTTGAGGATCGGACATAAGACATTTGTATTGAGGCGATGGTTCACAACTTTATTGTTTACATTGTCATACCCTACAATGAAAAAAAAAATTGTTTTTAAGAAAAAAGGATTGCTTTAACTAATCATTTAAAAAACTATCAAGTACAGAGTATAATTTAAGATTAATTGCTATAGACTTTACTAAAAATTGTCTATTACAGAATGTTTTAAATTTCATTGATACAACTAGACTTGACAGTCAGTCTGTTATTTCTGTTTAGTACTTTGTCTATTAATATTTAGTGTTTTTAATTAAGTCTGATGAAGTTAGAGTTATATTAATTTAATTATTAAATTTTTTTATAATGATCATTTCATTCAGATTTCTCTGGACTTTTTCCCCTTTTTCGGTTTTTTTCCCGATTTTAGGTGTATCAAATTCTATGTTTTTGCTTCTCTGATATCTGAAGTGAGGGCAGTATGGTTTGTTAGAGGTTTTGGTTACAGAGCTATATTTGTGTTAATACACTCTTAAGATAATGATTGGATAACTTAAGTTAAGATAACTCCCTGCTAGAAAGAACGAAAAGCCAAAACAAACGTACATTTACATTTCACCCTTATTCAAATCTGACCAAAACCTAGAGTCCATCACATGAATGTAGAACAAACTGTAATAGACAATTGTGATATGATTAGCTATTAATCTTAAACTATACTCTGTACTTTATAGATTGTATATAATTAGTTAGTATATATATAGATGACTTCGAAACGTCGTTTTTTGTTGTTTTTTATTAATAAAGAAATGGCAAAATTGGCCTTTTTATTTCTAATTTTTTGAAGTTTTTTTTTTAAATTACTTATCACTGATGATTTTAATTACTGTCATTTTACACCCAACCATGTTATCTACGAAAATTCTCGAAAAAGAAATGTATAGGAATATCTCTAGTTGTTCGTTCCTACTCTTGTAAGGTCCGAATAAAATATTCCATAATATATTTGTGTTTGTTTTCACAAGTTTTTACAACCCATTTGGGTTATCATAATCCCTGGGATAGGGAGTGTAATAACAATACATCGAAATAGTCTTTAAATGCCTCGGGGTTGCCTGCCACATTACCACCGCAATGACCGCAAGCCGCCTCAATTTCAATCACCACAAAATACCATATCTTCAGTTTTGTTCAAAACGCTCCTAAGCTTTAATCTAATGAAATAAATTATTAACTCATTTCTCTGAGTTGGTGGGAAACCAAACTAGAATTAATTTTAACGTTAATTTAATGATAAGTAGACACTGTGTAAAAAAATATAATTCTAAAAAAAAATTAATTATATCATGTATGAGTAGTTTTCTATAAAAAGTAAATATATACCGTTTTGTAAGATTATTAAAATTATTATCTATCTGATGTATGTTATTTAAATGTTAATTACCAACGCCTATTTGATAGGTGGATGTATACATTTTTAAATTAACTGAATAAGTTTTTAAGGTGGAATTTTAGTTTTATAGAATTTTAAAAACTTTATTTTTGAGAAGTGAACTTTTGACAAAAACTCCCCAAATATTTACTAAAAAACTAAATTAAATTTAGTAATAAATATTAACTAGCATATAAATTAAATAACACATATATATTACTTTTGATAATGAAAAACCTAAATATTTTTTAAAACATTAACGTTCTAGTCAGATTTTAAGAAAATGCTACTAATTTTATTGTAATAAAGTTATTACTCAATTAAAAATGAAAATAAGAAATTTTTAAAAAATCTTTAATTTCTAGAAATATATTATTTAAATAAAAAAGGATTTAACATTAACTAGTTTAATTCTTCCTTTGAGGTATGCTATGTTATAATGCCCAACAATTGATTTGATAGCAACTATAGAAAAGAAAATTGGCTGGCCTATTCTCACCCTGTGGGGGAAGGTTGTCCCAAAATTAAAAAAAAATAATCGCTTCAACTCCGAATACATAAAAAATATTCTTTCTCCGAAACAGGATGCTGCAATATAA
>NW_027107501.1:615794-622231 GCF_000696795.3 Halyomorpha halys
ATGATCTAGCCAATTATTTCATATTTGTTGTTAGACCTGAAAAAGAAAAGACCAGTCAGTGGCAGTCGCTAGTACAAAACAACAAATTGATCATAATTTTTTAGACTACTATACTTCCTTCACTATTTTTTAAAAGTTTAACTAATAGTACAAGAGCCCAAGAGGAGAAAAGAGGCAGTTATCTCATCCCAATTTTTGATTAATTTAATGAAAGCTATGTCAAATAGTCAATAGTCAAAATTGATGAGTCTGCCAAGTATAGGTAGGGAGAATAGGGGGGGTGTTTCAAAACGATAAAAAAAACTAATTTTTCATTCGGAGCTCTATATATTAAAAAGTAGGAACAACACAAGAAAACCTAAGAGAACGTCATTTAAAGAAGAGGAAATTTGCTAAAATATGAGCCCTAATAGAGTTGTTTACGTTAAATGGTTCTCGAGATATAGCTTTTTAAAAAGCAACATTTCATAAAAATGTTGTATGGGACGTACTAAAAGATCAGTAGTTAGTGAATTTATTTTGAAAATTTTATATCTCAATCCCAATTTGACGTACAGATGTCTATTAGCACTCAAATTAAAGTTAGTTTAATGACCTATAAAGTAGTTGATAATGCTTATCTTCGTTGGAGTAATAGTTTACAAGAAATTCGCTAAAATAAATTGATTCATAGTTGTTCGGACAAAGTTTCATTTGCCAAATTTATATCTATATGTGAATATCTACTAAGTTAAATTTCCATTATTTTGAGACATTTGTGCGTCTTATGGATCTAGAGATTTGTTTTGAAACATCCAACATTTTAATGAACAACTAGAAATTAACATTTGTGAGTTTATTTTGTTAAATATAAAAACTACCACTCCTACAAAGATAAACATTATTAATTAATTTAACTAGCTTTAATTTGAGCGCTGGCAGACATCTGTACGTCCAATCCAATGGTTTCTAAAATGAAGCTTTTCATAAATCAAACTTATTGTCCGAACAACTATAAATCAATTTATTTTAGCAAATATCATGAAAACCACTATTCCAACGAAGGTTAAGGTAATAAACTTCTTAATATTCCATTAAACAAGCTTTAATTTGAGTGCTAATAGACATCTGTACGTCACATAGTTCCTGAGTAATAAATTAACTAACTACTAATCTTTTAGTAGATTTTTAAGAAATTTTGCTTTCTAAAAAGCTATATCTCGAGAACTATTGGACCTAAATAGCTTTTTTAGGGCTAATATTTCAGGAAATTTACTTATCTTTAAATAATGTTCTCTTAGATTTTCTAGTGTTGTTGGTAGTTTTTAAGATATAGAGCTCCGAATGGAAAATTAATGTTTTTTTTAAGGTTTTGAAATAGCCGCCATTTTTATTCCTCCTAGCTATACTTGGCAGACTCATCAATTTTGACTATTAATTATACCTAGTTTTCATTAAAGTAATCAAAAATTGGGGTGAGATAACTGCCTTTTTTCCTTCCTGACTCTTGTACTAACTATAACTCACCAAGCCCTTACACATCTTTAGTACAGTTTTTAAAACCATACTGCTTTTGTCTTCCATTGTTCCTAAAGTGTCGAGGATAATTAAAATTTTATATACAAGATGTTTCAGGTTTAAGTGCCCAGAGTGAAAATATGAATTAAGGATCTAAAAACAAAATAAAATTCCATATGAAGGTTAACAGTTTGTTAGGAGATATTCACGTCTAAATATTTGTATTGTTACAAATTATTTAGGCTAGAATGAAATCCTATAGTTAATAGAAAATTTGGAATAAAACAAGATACAACTGTTCTCCTTTCTAAAACAATACTTAAGCCATTACTAATGTATCGTTGCAAAGTGTGGGGAGCATCATACTCTACGAAATAAAAACAAATTGCAAGCATTCCCAAACAAGATTCTGAGAATTGCAGTGAATTCCCCCTTGTTTCAAATAAACGGCCAATTCCATTGTGAAAAAATGAAATCGATAGGTGATTGCAGGCAAAAAAAAAAAAAAAAAAAAAAAAGATTTACTAAATTCCACTCCAATCTATCAAGATAAAGGAGTAGAGACATACAACTTAGGCAATCACCGATGTAGTGAGATTTCGTAAGTCATGTGCACTGACTGATCCAAGACATCCTGTTATAAACTTTTATTGATTTATTTTTATTATTATCATTATTTTACTTTACTTTTTTTTTTCTTCTCTAATTATTTTTCAGCACGTCATTTTTTTATTTATTCTATAATTTTTTTTTCTCTGGATTATTATTTTTTTTCATTGATATTTACTTTTTTTTTATTATAATAGTTCATGGTGCATTGCAAATAGTTCGGGGTGCCCCTTACACAAGACTATACCCGTCTCCCCTCTATTAACTGTTAAAAATAGCATACAAACGGTTACAATAACCATGTAAGGCAACCAGGGCCGCTCAGGTAATAAAGGAACATTTAAAAAATAAATAAAAAAAAGTTATAATGAATAAATTAATATATGTTCCCATTACTTTACTAATGAAAAGTAAACATTAACATTCATATTAAACTTTTTTAAAAGCGATTACCTTGGCCATTAAGAGAGGCTTGGAATCTTTCTTCCACAGCAGCAGTGGCACTGGATAAATGTTATCGTTTAGTAACATAACTGGATATATGTTATCTACTTGTCCTAGACTTTATGGAACAATAAATAACAAGACAGAGGAAATTCGAACAGTCGTATTAAACCATATTTTTCTATATTGTTCCCTCAAGTCCCATTCTACCTTTGCGACAGAAACAATATCACCTCAGAGATCAAAGGTAATAGTGTTTATATAAATAAATAAATAATCATTGGAATAATATAATAGAAATATAAACTATTGATAAATAAAGTCCAGGAACTATTTGTATGCCAAGAACTCTTCACAACTTTTAATTCTAGGTCCAAACTCTACTTTATTTTGTTTCTTTCTTATTTTGTTGAACATGCTTAATTATCCTCACGGTTTGCTGCAGACAAAGTGGACTCTGAACAAACATTTAAGTCATTAAACGCGTTTTGTGGTTTTTTTTCCATCATTTTTTTTTTTATTAAATAGTAATGTGTATGCACATTGTGTAATGTGTATAAACATTAAATTTGCTTAAATATTTTAAACAGTAAATGTTTAAATGTGCTTTAATAGCAGATCTTATTTTTTTATTGATAATATCAGATCTTAATTGTTTTCTATAAACAAGTTCCTCTCCTTTTTTTTTTCTTTTTGCTGTTATTAAATGCGTCCACCATTCTTTATTTTGAGCCAATATATTTTATATATATATTTACCGTAATAGGTCAAATTTTTTTCAATATGAGCTCTAGTTAGGTTTTAAGTAAATTCGAACCAGAGTAAAGTTTTTTTTTTTCTCTTCCATTTTCATATTTAAACATTGAGTAATATCGAAAGCTAACATGCTTAAGCGTTTAAATTTGAGTTGAATAAATAAAAAAATTACAAATACAAGGACTAAGTGAATTCAGTCCGAGGGTTCAATGCCGATAACAGTAAAATTTTCGCCTACACACCCTTTTTTAATTCAGCTCCATTATATATTTAATCATAAAGCTTAAGTATATCCTAGTCCAAGAGCTCGTGTAAAAAAATCAACATTGTATGATAAAAACTTGGATAGCACTTTTTTGAATCTTTATTTCATTGCCAATAAAGTAAAAAGAATCATTCCCATCATGGCACATGCAGTTCTTTTAAAAGCAACCTTTAATAAAAAAATGCACTGAAAAATTAGTAGATAGTGAATTTATTTTGGGAAAAATTAGTCAGGAGTCTTTAGACCTACAGATTTCTATTACCAGTCAAATTAAAGCTATTTTAACTTGCTATGAAGTAGTTTATAACGTTTATCTTTCTAGGAGTAATAGTTGTCAAAACTAAATTCGAATATGTTGATTTCTAGTTTTCAGACAAAACTTTTGGTTTATAAAAACTATATCCGAGAAACCTTTAGACCTAGAAATGTCTGTCATAACTCGAATTAAAGTTAGTTTAATATACTATAAAGTACTTTATGACGTCCGTCCTCATAGGAGTAGTAGTTTTCCTAATACCTACTAAAATATATTACAAGATGTTGAAATCTAGTTGTTTAGACAAAACTCTGTCTCAAAAACCATTTTACTTAGAGATTTCTGTCAGTACTCAAATTAAAGCAAGTGTAATATCCTATACAGCAGTTTTTGACATTTATCTTCGTAGGATACTACTCCTACGAAGATAAATGTTCATAATATTTGCAAAAATAAATTTATTTTCATTCATAAATTAATTCACATGCAGATATCATAAAAATGACTACAACTACTCTATGGCCAAGTTTTTTTTCTTATAAAACCATACTTATTAGTAAAAAAATGTTTTTCCAATATAAATTACCAAAAAAAATGTTTTTATTTGTCCTATTACAGCTGTTGTTGCAACGTGAATAAAAGGAAAAACTTCCAACTTAAATTTTTTTTTGTGTGACAAATTCGGAAGTGGTTTAGAAATTAAAAAATAAAATAAAATACTAGATGAAGACTAACTATTTTCGAAAAAGTTGAGAGAGCACTTTAAGGTTATATACAGGTCACCAACCTATTCTAATCATAGTGGAGGTTCAAGTTTTTATGTCGTTGAACCACAAAAGAAATAAAAGTTGACCACCTAGGCCGGATTCGAAACGGTGCCGCTGCAGTCAAGTGCCAGTTGATCTTATCTGAACAAGCGGCCCAGCCCTTTTGAAGCCTTTCGTCATAAGGCTCCTATCAGACCATCTTCCAACAATTATCGCATACGGTCAACAATATTATTCTTTTTTTATGTAATGTATATAATAAATATTGTTGTACCTGATTAATATCAGTGTTTAGATTAATTGCAATTAAAATTATTTATACTTAAATGAAATAGTATCTTACATAGGTCAATTTTACTGAATTTATAATTAAGATTGTCTTTGAGGATGACGTTTTTCGTAATATACTTTGCTATTATATACCTTTTATCGATATTAGTGGTCTTTTCATAAGATATCTAAAGATCTGACGATTTTGGGGTTCATTGAATGAAATAAGATCATTCATTGATAGATTTTACTTTAAGTAAAATTAGCGATTTTTTATAGTCTTTTATAATAAGGAAGTAAAATCTCATCTATTTGGCTCACTCTACCCTTCTTTATTTTCGAAAACCCATTCTCATTCTTCTATAAGCAACTACATTGTAAATATTAAGCTCCTAACGGAAGCAGCTAAGTTTTTGTGGATTCGCGAATTTATAATAACAATTAACTTAAATTTAAATATCAATATATAAAATCTTATAATATAAGTACTCTCCTCTTAAATATATTTTAAGCTGAAAGATTGAACACAGCTCATGATGCGAAGATTTTCTTTTCTTTGCTTTGATCTGCTTTTCTTTCCATACAGCGAATTCATCAACACTTATAATCAATAAAAAACAATACCCCTAGTTGAAGTATTTAGAGAAATGATTTAAGTCGAACAATTTAGAATAGAATATTCTGAATGAATAGACGGTTAATAAACCCTTGCTTGGACAGAATAGAAAACGCAAGAACCCTGCCGGTCTAACGCTGGCATTCTGACGGGCAAGAAACGCGAAATATATGAATAATGGATTTAAAACAATAGAGAAGACAATGGGAGGTGTGTGGAAGCAGCTTCATGCTTAATTAAAGCCGTCCCTAGATTCATCATCCATTCCATAAATCATACTTTATCATCAAATAAATTCCTTTATCTATCAATGAATGATCTTATTTCATTCAATGAACCCCAAAATCGTCCAATCTTTAGCTGTCTTACGAAAAGACCATTAATATCGATAAAAGGTATATAATAGCAAAGTATATTACGAAAGACGCCATCATCAAAGACAATCTTAATTATAAATTCAGTAAAATTGACCTATGTAAGATACTATTTCATTTAAATATAAATAATTTTAACTCCAATTGATCTAAACACTGATATTACTCACGTATCAACAATATTTATTATATACATTACATAAACAAAGAATAATATTGTTGACCGTATGCGATAATTGTAGTAAGATGGTCTGATAGGAGTCTCTATGACGAAGGGCTTCAATTGACTGGGGCGCTTGTTAAGATAAGACTGGCACTTGGCTGCAGCGGCGCCGGTTCGAATCCGGCCTGGGTGGTCAACATTTATTTCCTTTGTGGTTCAACGACATAAAAACTTGACCCTCCACCATGATTAGAATAGATTAAGACATAAATTATTAGTAAGACTGGAATTTTTTAAATTCTTAGTATTAATATTGATAATTGTTTCTTTGATTTTAAGGTTTGAAATGGATTTGGGTTTTTTTAATTTAGCAAAAAATTGAAAAATTATTCTCCTTTCTGATCTCTGACGAAGCCCTTC
>NW_027107501.1:622552-632413 GCF_000696795.3 Halyomorpha halys
TTTTTTCTTAAGTTGAAACATTACAAATGGTGGTTTGAATCCGAATCAAAGATGCTCGAACGATAGCTAAAAATTTTACATTAATGAGACCTAAAACTAAACAGCAGAAGCCAACAATGAACAGATAGTACAGTAGCCCAAGAGGAGAAAAAAGGCAGCCAAATCGATATAACATTATTATACATTAATACATAGAACCCACTCATTTATCGACCTTTTAAGAAACTTAATCACTTTTATTGTTTAATATTTACTTTGAGAACTTGGTAGTACATTTAATTGAATATTTTTTTACTTCTATTTTCAGAATAAGCATTTTTCCAGAATTAGATTAGGGGGAGATAAGAAAACTAATATAAAATATCAGATGAGGAATTTCATTCTGGACGTGTTCCCAATTATTCCATGTTTACTCAGGACGAGGTTACTAATTTATCTCTTATCCGATTCAGGAGAATAAAACGGGAAAAAATATAAAACATAAATTAAGTTAGATTTTGTTTTTATATATTAGCTTTGAATATAAGAAAGGAATCGTTCTAATTGATAAAATCATCCCTATTTTCAACTGTCAGACATTCTCAGCAAGGAGACTGTTTTGGTAAAAAATATTTTTAAAAAAAATGCTCCACGTTTCCCACTGCTCTTTCAACCCCGCTATTCCCCGCTTCTAATTCCTTTCAAATTTTCAAGTACTTTCTGACGAACTGCACTCGCAGTAGCAGCAAAGTCACCTAAATTATGGTTATAATTTACATATACATATATATATATATACTAAGATAACCGAATCAAAATACTAAATGGAAAAAAAAGTTAATACTAAAATAATTATGAATGTGAACATTGACTGGACTAGTACAGAGAAAATTGAGAAGAAAAATTTAGTATAGTATAGCATATAAATAAAGGAAACCAAATAAAAATAAAGCATGATGAAAATTCAAGTACAAGTTTAAATCAAATAAACCAAAAATAACTATGAACGATTTTTAGGAAGTTAAATAGTTGAATTAATCATCAAGAGACATAGTAAGATAACTCTTCCACAGCAATGAATACCAACCCATATATCACTTATTTTCATTAATTATTTAAATTAAAAATATATAGATACAATATTTTTTCAAATAAAAGAATATAATGGAGTATATAAAACTGCATTACAATCAATTAATTTCATAAAAAAATTATTTTTCATATTTTTTTCAGTAAACTATATAATGTCAGAAAACTTAATTATTTTACTTTTTCTAGTAAATAATTTAAAAATAAACTTATTGATTTTCTGAAATTGTGGAAATTACTTTTACAAATATTAAATAATAAATACTGATAATTTAATAATTGTAAAAATAATTTCCACAATTTCAGAAGATCAATTAATTTCTTTTTAAATTATTTAATAGAAAAAGTAAAATAATTAAATTTTTAACATTATTTTGTTTACTGAAAATATTTGTGAAATTAATTGATTGTATGCGATTGCGGAAATGCTTATTCAAAATATATATTAAATAATAGACGCTGAGGGCGGGAGGGGAACTTCTTCATATATCTCCAAAACTTAAAAAAAAAAATTAATGAACTAATCACTAATATGTTGTAATTTCTGACCCGAAGGCAGAGTAAAAGAGCTCAAAAATATAATTATTTAGAATAGTTTATGTTTTGAAGATTCGAAAGCAAGAGGGTTTAGTCAAAATTCAATAATTGTAAACTTTAGTAAAATGATAGAATTGAATTTTATAATAACACCGGAACTACTTGCCAAAAAAAAGTTATTTTATTATATTATAGATAACTGGCCGTATGTTAATTTATATGTTGCAGTGACGAAGAAAAATTAAGAAATACAGTCAACTATTATTAATGGCCAACGGTTCGATCCACACAGCATTACTTTCATTATTTTTCTTTCTGTAGTTATTTACTCCCACCTAAATATTACTAATTTTTAGTTTATTATTAATTACTATGTCAGCCTATATATGGTTAATAGACAAAAAATACATTTATACTCTTACATTAGCTTTAAATTCTCCGTATCTTTCTATTTTAGTCCTGAAGAAAAGGTTGTCACTATTTCTCAATTTTTTTCTCGACCGGAACCCTGACCATTTCCTTCTAAAAATTGTTTAATTATAACGTTTAATCTTAGTTCAACTTTAAACAGTTATTTCCATTTCTATCTCTGACTCCTTGAGCCGAGGTTTCGAACAGGAATCATAATTGAGGTTGGCCTCAGGAGACTAGATATCCGCTCCGCTTGATGTCAATATGGCCTGTTAGTTGCTGCCTCAGTCCAACTTAGGAGGTTTGCAATATAGTATACCGACAATCATGAGTTTTTTCTTAAGTTGAAACATTACAAATGGTGGTTTGAATCCGAATCAAAGATGGTTTAACGTTAGCAAAAAATTTTACATTAATGAGACCTAAAACTAAAGAACAAAAGCCAACAATGAACAGACAACATACGGAAACCGATAAATAACAGAAGCAAACAAGATCATCTTCTTCAACAGGCTGGTATGCGTGGTATAACCGCAAATTTGACTTATCCTTAGTTATATGTTTATCGTTTATAGTTGGCCACGCTCAGCGGAGAAGGGGGTGAGTTAAAGGAAAATAATAAAAAAAATAAATATAATGCCAAAAGGAAAAAAAGATAAAACAATAAAGAATAAATTCTTAGGCGCCACGTTATTTTTTCTTGGAAATAACGAAAACCCCGAAGCATTATGCCCACAATATATCCCTAAAATATATGCCTATATAAACAATTGTTGAATTATGACCACTAGCGAATACCTTTACATATAGATAACAGAAAACCTAGGGGTGTTACCTATCAACCAGTTGAATTATCATAATATTCCGTGAACAACAACAAAAAAAACATAAGTAAATTAACAAGTTGAAAGCAGAGAAAGAAGAACAACAGAACTATATGTACAAAAGTTTAATAAGAAGAAGAAATATATATACAACGAATGAAAAAGGAAAAAAAAAAAAAGAATTCTTATCAATTAATAAATCAATTAAAACATATAGGTTGACTTAACCTTAACTTAAATGCTTAACCTTAATAACTATATTTACATTATTATTCTCTTATCCAGGACATGCTGAAGAAACGTTGCTACGCACTCCACTATATCTCCACTTCTAGTGTTAATGATCGTCCATTGAAGTAAAGCACCATAATTTTAAAAAACAAAACATATATGACAACATTTCTCATATGGTGATATTCCGGTTCAAACAGTAAAGACAGAGGACCTTTAAACTATTACCACTTCACATTGAACAATCGTAACGTGTTCCAAAATCAAACTGTCACCTTCACAAAACCAAAACCCACTCGTCTGAACATACGTGTTCCCAAAATCAAAACTGTCGCCTTCACAAAAATAAAACCCACTCGTCTAAAACATCCCTCGTGTTTTGTTTTCACCATGACAACCGTAACACCTCTTGTCTACACAAATCTAGCTAGTGTTTTTATTTCACTATGACAACCGTAACAGTGGTATTAATGAGATAAATGAAGAAACAAAAAAAAATCGTATAATAATTTTTTTCAGGGTCAAGATCATCTTTGGAAATTTCTTTTTCAATGTAAAAACAAAATATACCTTGATTATATGACTATAAATATAAATACTCTTATATAAAATCGGTACCGTTACAACCTATGAAGGGTCATGGTTGCTGTACTTTGGAAAGGAAGTACTGTTACCTGACAAACGGTTGCGAAAGGAGGTGTTTTGGTCAGAATCACCATCGACTGCCAGAGTTTTCCGTAATTAAGGGTACCCATTTTATAAGGATAGGACCCCAGATGGCTCCTGAACCCACATGGTTGACTCACAGTTACGGAAACACAATAAATAATTATCTGCTACAGCCAGATTCAAACCCGGATTGGAGTTTGTAGCACATTGCCATTTAATTTTATGCTGACAAATCTGATTCAGGAAATAACTTCCCAGCCAAATATTTGCAATGATTAGACCCTCCAATTCAGAAAAAAACAACATATTTTTAGTCCAGTCAAATAGCATTTTTTTCGTAAGCTTCAGAATTTAAAAAAAAAAAATAAATGTGAAATCATAATTAAAAATTTTGTTAAGTTTGAAAAATCTCATTTGATTAATTTCACTTCAATCCCAACGATGTGTTTTAGGACAGATTCGGATAAATATTTTGAAGAAAAAATCAATGTGTCAATACTAAAACCATAGCGCATTAGTGTTAGTTAGATAGTTAATTGGAGTGCCATCAATAAAACTTGATCTTTACAGATGCAAGTACCAATAAAAATTAATTTAAAAAAAATTGAATAATAATAATATAGCTCAGATGTAAGCTCCAATAAAAATAAAAATTAATAAAAAAAAAATCGAATAGTAATAACACTTTAGAATCAGATCAACTATCTCTAATATCTTTTAAGTATCAATGTATTTACTTTTTGTGACTTTAAGTATAAGCCGATAAGACAGACAAATTGTGTCTGCCTAAACCTCTAAGTTTCCGTTAATCAGAAAACCAATTAGTGTAATTGGTTTGAGTGGTCGGAAACCAATCCATATCAAATTTCCAGTTAAAATGCCCTAGTAACTATTTTCTAATTGCATTGAATAGATAAAATTGATATTAATTTTTAATCATGCTTGTTAAAATAATGAACTGTAGGTTTTGTCAAAACATTTATCTGTTTATTACATGTGTTTTTTTTTTTTTATAGTTCAAGTTCAATTTCTAAAGAATAATGAGCACATTTGTAAAGTAAAATTTTTTTTAATTATAAAAATTAAGCATCAGTTTGGTAATATATGTATTACGGTATAATGAGGAGAGATTGTGGCAGTTTTCTTTTTATTTCTATGACATTCTTTTATTAACCAAACAATTCCGATAAATTTAGAACAGAAAGATAGGTGCACATTTTAACTTTCTATTTCGGGGCAGGAAAAAAAGTTTAAGTGGTTGGAGTTGGTGGGAGTAATTTTTTATTGTTGACAAAATCGCACCCCATCGAAAGGGGCGAGATTTGGTCACACTTTTTTTTCCTTTAGACTTGCCATCGATTCAGTTGTAGCGAATTCTAACACCTCTTAGTTTGAAGCAAGGACACTCTCGGTCGGTTTTGACTCATTTTTTAAAATATAAAATAATTATTTCTCAAAAATTAGCAATCGACAACATTTTTATTTGATTGATAACTTTAACAAAAAAAAAAACATAAACTTTTGTTTAAAAGCGAATAAATTGGCGTATGTAGTAAATAGATCGAATGATAAACATGATATGAAAGAATTGGCCAAGTATCTGTTGAAAAGAGAAAAGACTGACTTGGAAATGGTCAGAAAGACTTCGAACGTTATCAAGCAGTGGAAAATAAAAACTATTTATTCAAAGTACAAAGCTTCCTGTCTATTTTATTTTATTTTAATTTTTTTGCAATTTATCCTCTTATTATAATTTCATTTCCTTTTTCTACAGATTTCTATTAAGTAGATATGTTGGGGCCACAGCCTGATTGTCCATGGGACGCACTTGAATCGTGTCCAGATAATCATGGATTTAACAGAGGTATAATTTGAGCGTGAATCACTGTGTAGGTCGAAGGATAAATAGAAAATTGAAATATACCTATAAATGAATTATACAAGAAACAATAAAATATATAATAAAAGAAAAGTCACCACAGTAAATATAAGATGAAAATCATAGAATCCTTAGTTGAACAGAAACATATGAAATACTGTTTTAGAAGAACAATTCAGAAAATGAAATAAGGAAAACATACATTAACAAGTAAATTGGATATAAAGCTCTACAAAATAAGAAACTAAACTAAAGATCCCTTGAAAGATAAAACATTAAGAAATAAAAATCGTATAGTAAATCAAAATGAATTACAAGTTTACAAGTTACTTTTTATATAATGGTTAAATAAATTAATTGACTTTAATTAGTATTATTACAACTATAGAGCTAAAGAAATAATATAAGATGAATATAACAGAAACATGAAACATTTGATGTACAGAGGTTAAAATAGATAAATAAGCAGATATATTAGCAGGAGGGTGAATTTGATGAAGATGTTGATAAAGATGATGGACAGATTTAGAGATGATACTGAATTGTTGGCAAACTGTACGTAGATAAAGAAAACTAAGTAACATTATACACTGTGCACAAGTAGTAGCTAAGATTTTAATGGTCTATTTCTTCTCTATTAACAATCCAAAGAGGTTGCAAGTGCAGTAGTTAGCAACCATCTCTTTTCACAATAACTTATTTAAAGTTAATGCAATGAAACATGATTTAAAAGTAGTAAAGGTTTGAATAAATGGTAAAATAAAATACAAGGGAAGTTGAGTTAGGAATTCCATTAAAATTAATTAAACAGTTATAAGTAGAGATCTAAAATAATAAGATTCCATCAAAATAGGATGGAATAGTGTAGGTTGGTCCCAAATATATTTTATTTAATATGAAATTTCATTTATTTTTTCATATGCATGAATTTTTCTTGGCATCCTTTCCTCCAATTCCTTCGGGATTTTATTCATAAACGCCAAACATCAAATAGTTAGGTAATAATCTTATTATTTTAGATCTCTACTTTTATCTGTTTAATTCATTTTAATGGAATTCCTAACTTAACTTCCCTTGTATTTTATTTTACCATTTATTCAAACCTTTACTACTTTTAAATCATATAGTATTGTATTAACTTTAAATAAGTTATTGTGAAAAGAGGTGGTTGCTACTTACTGCACATGCAACCTCTTTTGATTGTTAATAGAGAAGAAATAGACTGTTAAAATCTTACCTACTACTTGTGCACAGTGTATAGTGTTACTTAGTATTCTTCATCTACTTACAGTTTGTCAAAAATTCAGTATCATCTCTAAATCGGTCCATCATCTATATCAACATCTTCATCAAATTCACCCTCCTGCTAATATAACTTTATATATAATATCATATAAAATATCAAAATAGGATAAACGCTTCCATCAATCATGCTCCACCACATATTTAACTCTAGACCGACATACAGACAGAAACGGAACCAAATTTGTTCCTTGATGCCTAAAACATAAAACGCGAATGAAAAGTTTCGATATCAAAAGATATTTTTTTTCGTTAGTGAAGAAGCAAAAGAATTATCAAAGGTTTATACTTTGATACTACTGATTTACCTGAAGAATTAGTTATCTAGGATACATCGTGACTACATTGATTTTTATATTAATTACAAAATAATTAATAATACACTTTATTACAGCAATAACTCTCGTCATTAGTATGTAAGTGAGATAACTTAATTAATGCTAATACAAGTTAATTAATTATGATTTTGATCCTCTACTATTGCTCGTTCGAGCTGTACCATGCATGTTAACCACTAACACATTAATATTTAATCTTATTTACATAAATTATTTTAACAAAAGCTTCTCAAGCACTACTCCTCCCTTACATACTCCTCTTATCAACACAAGTTAAATACGATCTCAGATTGTTCCTCGTACTCCATTTGGATGTATTCCAAATACGGAAAGGATAGAATAACGGATCGTCTGTGGGCAATACCACCTCACCGTATATCCTATAAGGGTGTATACCCTTCCTCCCTCAACCATATTCCTATAAATTGTATGTCGCCGAATCCCTTACTATTGATTAAAAATAAATCCCATATTCCCAGAAAGAAGTGGCCGCACTTTACTAAAATGGTAGGGACACCTTATTGACTTGAGTAACTTTTTCGGTTTCTGTAATTCAGAATTATGCTAAATTTAGCCATAATTGTATTATAATTATTATTACTTTTATTAAAGCTAAATAGTTAGGGAATCGTAGAGAGAAATGCTTCATTTAAGAACAAGTAATGCTGTCCAAATATAATGGGTAGCCACATGTACACAGCATACTAGTCAGCTCTCGAAGCTCTAGTAGCTCAGCGAGTAGAGGCGCAGGTCTTTGCAACCTGAGAACTGCAACGGCGCCGGCTGGAATCCTGCCTGGGGGTCGACTTATATTTGTGGTGAGTCTATTAAATAAAAACTTGGCAACCTACCATGGTATTAAAATACCTACCCTGAAGCTTAACCCCTCCCTACCCCCGTATGTCAGAAATAACCAGGAAGTCCTAAGCTAAAATATGTATACAGACATAAGTAATTAACAAAGTCCTAATATTTTTAATACCCTCGGTTTTTTTTCGTTATAACAACAAATTCTAATACATTGTTCTTTTTTTAAACTAAGTTACATTTTCTGTTGTGTTTTTCCCCTTCTTTTCTTCATCTATCTTTCGTATTGTTTTCTTCCTAGCCGTATATTTTTTATTCTTTCCATTCCCCTCTCATTCATCTCATATTCCTCTTTTCCAATGACCCAACACATATTCAATGTATTAAACAAACATTATTTAAAATTATGCCCTCATCAAATGTTAAAAGTTTCTATATAAAATAAACTAAGAAAATGAAATCATGAATAAATTAAAATTGAGTAAAAACAAATAAATTAAAAACAGTAGTCGTAATAATAAAAATAAAGTTACTAATAAAGTTTAATTTTCTTTATTCCCCATTATATAATTCTTCTAAAATAAAAATGATACACAATCATCAGTTTTTTTTTTTAGAACAAATTATATATTGAATTCCAATAAATAATTTAAAAAATAATTACAAGTAATCTAAAATATATTTTACTATTTACACGTCTATTTAACAATTTTATATTTACAAATTTAAGATGTTAGTACAGTAAAATATTAATTATTCTTATTTTTTCTTTACCTAAAAATTATTTCATTGACATTAGTAAACTTATTAAAAAAACTTTTCATATTCAATTATTTTTATTTTTTCTTCATTATTGATATATTTTCTCCATTGCCTGTCTAAAAATATACAATTAAAATCTCTATTTTTTTTTAATATGATTATTAACATTTTACAAATTACCTCCAAATTAGTATCTATCGCTGATATTCCTCTATATGGTCTAGAATATAGTGCACTGAACCCTGAAATGTTTGGAAGATCGTCTAGTTCTTTTGGCGGTGTATTTTTCTTTTGACATTATTTTCTGTTATCTCTATGAACATACCATTATTTTTTACGGCTCAACTAATCCATTGAGTACCAATGCAGTCCCAGAATATGACCGTCAGGATTCATTTCTCTGGGCTGCTGTGAAATATTGACTGGCCAAGATGGGAATCGAACCCACAGCAACCCAGCACTTTTGGACCCTCACCCGAAAGTGCTCGGCTATAACATCCTCTTATATCAACTGTTATTTAATTTATTATTAATTTTTTTATGCGTACATTTATAACGAATACCAGTCTAAGATTTGCCAGTGGATAAATTTCGTAAAAATAAAAAAGTTTTATGCAATCAAACTTAATCTTGAACAAGAAAAAATTAAATAAATTATTAACAAAAGACTAGTTGGAAGGAATGGGTAGTCTTCCTAATCCCTAAAGAATGGATGGCCTTTAGGGACGGCAAGCAGTGCCTAGATAACTGGAAAACCGTAAGTCCGTTTTAAGTGTTACGAATTTGTATTTGGACCAAGTCCAACTTACTTCCAGTACTTCTAAATTCATTAGAAAACAATTTATGAGCACCGTTCTAACTCTAAAAAGAAGTTAAACCGTTTAAAATAGTAAAATGCTTTGTTGGTTAAGAGGTGGGAGATAAAAAAATTTTTTTTTTTTAATAATTTATTTATTGATATTTACAACTGTATACACATATATACAACAAGTAAATTTGCTGTAGGTGACATAGTAACATGATAAAAACATGT
>NW_027107501.1:632863-636837 GCF_000696795.3 Halyomorpha halys
GGGTATTATTAAAGGATATTGTAGGGGAAGAGGTCATGGGTTTACGTGACAAAAATTTAAATAGCTTTACTATCCACATTTTTAATCCAAAATCAAGTAAACTTTCCATCAATTTGTTCAAAGACTAATCAAAACCGTTGATGAAATGGAAAGCAACAAACATGGTATATCAAGTAAGAAATACAATATAACCAATAAGTTGTATTTAGTTGTTTATTTTTGTTATATAAAATTGCTAACTAGTATTTTTTTTTCCTAAAGAAAGGAAACGAAAAATTCAAATGTTTGGCAATTGTATTACATAATCACATCTAAATTTAATTCTTCTACTCTTCGTTGAAGAGTGAAGCGAATGCGTATCCGGCCACGTTGTATAACATGGTTTATTTACATAAATACGTACGGTTGTAAAACATAGTAACAAAAAAAATTCAAAATTTTAAAATGTTTGTTAACTAATTAAAATGTTTTGCCTTTAACCAGAAGTCACTTACTATAAAGATTCTTTCAAAAGTTCATGAAATCACCCTTAAAAAAGCTCTGAACTGAATTAAAACCAGGTTTTACACCCGAACTTCTTACATGTTTTAATGTTGAAATAAGACTTTTAACAAGGTACCTAACAAGCCTACCTGATCAAAAATTTGAAGTTTTTCATCAATGGAAATAGTACGACATGTCACAATCACACAAGAGCAGATCATAACACAAAAAAGGCTATCTTTCCCCGACGGACCCGCCCCACTAACACCCTCGGGGAGCAACAGTCCTATATCATTTTTAAAATATTAGCTTAAAACGGGAAAAGGAAACTTTAAGATAGTTTAATCGAGCAATTTTTAAAAAGCATCTGAAATCGAAATATGGCATGAAGCAAATAAAACTGAATAAAAAGACATATGTAACAGTACAAATGTGACTTTTAATTAAAACATATATAAAGGTTGAGTTAGAGATCTTTTTTATTTACTAGTCACTTTAATAATCTTACATTAGCTTTACATACTTCGTATCCTTTTATTTTAGCCCTGATACCTGCAGTGTAGGTTGAAACGTTACTCCATTAGTAAATAGTTTAAACTATTAATTGATTTTCCTAATAGTAATCCAAACCACCTCTTTCTAATTCACATACAGTCAATCATTTTTACATAATCTCAGCGGAAGAACTATTATGGAGGGAGTAAGCTGGCAAAAAATGAAACAAAAAAGGCGGGTCTGTGTCTTTCAGGGGCGTGACAGAGGACTAGGAGAAGAGTACGAGCCAATTACTGGCTGCCTTATATTTCAGATTAGAATACAATGATGGGTATTCCTATTAACATTAGCGTAAATGTTCCTTTCGATGTCGTGGCCTCTTGGTTTCACTTTTGCTCTAAAAGAGAGTAGGGTTATACCACCCGTCTGTTTATAATCTAGAGGTAGTTGTAATAGAAAGGTCTGGTTTTAACCAACTGTCCATAAAACAACCATTTAATGTACACAATATTTGTTCTAAAAAGCTCAATGCACCTGAAGTAAGCCCAAAAACAAGAAATGAATGATTTATACAATAGCATGTTAGGTGTGATATGAGCAATATTTCGTTAACATACATACCTGACAGGCTTAAAATAGTTGTTATAGTTACTAACAATTAGTAGTTATGGCATGTTTACACTTTATACTTAAAACAAAATTATTGTAGTAACGTATACTAATTTAGAAACAAAACATGTTATATTTTGTAGCAAATTTCCTTTCGAATCTACAAAAAAAATTACCGAGACTCAAATTACACCGAGTCGATTACAGTTTATTAGTCGATTTCTCCGTTCCTAATTTTTTAATAACGGTTACTGTCATTGTTAGAAAGTTTCAATTTGTAAGTAATGTGGGTCACATTATCAAATTTCATATAGAAATATAAAACTTTACCGTTTATAGTTTGTTTGGTTTTGTTATAACCGATTTTTTATATTTATTAATAACTTATAAACCAATTACATACTTATCAGTTTTCTTCTGAATGTTTGGATCACAGAAAAGAAACCTTACCTGAAACAAAAAAATAATACATCATAATGGCACTGCATAAAATAATAAATGGATATAGTACGTAACACTTTAAGTAACTACTGATGTTGTTATTATTATTACATATATTTATTTGTTTATGGAGCAGCTCCCGTATAAACAGAGTAGGCCAGTACAGTAGCTACTTACATATTCTAGAAGACTAAAAAATAATAATCATTTACAAGGGCATATCCAGAATAAGAACTGGGGGAGAGGAAGCCATCAGATTGGTACATTTTACCATGGGAAAGGAGAATGAAAACAAAATTTATAGAACATTATATATAATTATCGCAGTACTTAAATAGTTATTACAATTAGTTTTAATTATTAGTTAATAAATTAATAATTTTTTCACTCCTAGGGGGAACTACCACATCCTGATCCCTCTGAGTACGCCCATGATCATTTATATAAACTAATAACAAATAATACACTCTTTAGGTTACATAAATAAATAACAGCTTAAGTTCCAATTGGGAAGGTAGTAATATTGTTTTACCTACTGATGTCTATGTATGCATAATATTTCAGGCTGTTCATGAAAGTTGAGTCAAACATAAAAGAATATCGTATTAATTATCATGAATTTAGCAAGACCCTGATGACAAAAACTTCATGCTCGCCCTTCGCCCATTCAACAATTAGCAAAGGCGCTGTTCCACTCGATGTAAAATTTTTTTGCAATCTTACAACATGCCGAGCCTAAATTACCCTGTCGCCCCAGAAAGAGAATTTTTTTACTTATTGTTTGTACATTTTTTTTTTTTTTTACTAATTCATCCTAATTTGTTCATTGTTTCGTTCTTTTTCCCATCTTTTTCAACTTTAATTATTTTTAAATAATGTAAATTAACCTTTTTTACTTTTTTTTCAAAGCATTGGTTTTCGGACTATATTTTCTTTCGTTCATAATTATTTTTATATTGATTGTTTACTTTATTTATTCGAATAAACTAAAAATAGTTGATCATTCCGTGAGGTTATAATTTGTTCCTCAATACTTTATATATTGTACCTTTGGTATTTTTTAAATAATTCATAAATCTTAATTGAATAGATCTGTTGATTAAGTTCTTTACATTATTTAAATTTTTATGCCTTGGTTAATTTGACTAATAATTTAATATTATGTTACTGCATTCTTTATTTTTGAGTCCAAAAGATTTAAATTTTATTGATTAGTTGATATCTCATTATATTAAAGTTTAATTTTTCTATATTATTTTTTTTTTATGATCATCATTTAACGTTTTGAATAATTCATTGTAATCATGATTAAAATTTATCATTAGTAGATTATCAATATATATTTTTCATTACAATAGATTTTTTTTACCAACTTATCGATTTTGTCATCTAATAACTTATTAAGAGAACATCCGCTTAGGATACTTATGCAATATTTTAGAAAAAACATGAATAATTTAAATCTAATAGTACAAGTAAAAGTCAATAAAATTTAAACAATTCTAATTATTCTGTGACTTACAAAGTATGCTAGCGTTTTGTGTTTAGCCTCAGACTAAAAAAATAGTTTAGGTTTTATTTTATTCTGAGCTTAACATTCCACGGGATTTATTTGTTTCGGGTCTGACTTGGTCGGGATTGGCTTACGATTAGTCTAAAACCAAGCTTAACTCAGGACTCAACAAAACGGCCCTGAATATATTTTTCATCAAATGAAATGTACAAGTTTCCGATCTAACCATTAAATATGTTTTCATAAGTCATATAAAAACCAAAAAACAATGAATATAAAAGGCAATAAACGACATTTTTAATAAGCAAATGTAATTGTTTCAATTATGGTTTCAAGTTGATATATTTCCCATATCCAAATATAAATTGTCTTGGAGTAAAGTGCAATTTCTATTTGGAGAGTCGTTTTAGCTGTTAACGGGAGATGTACTGTT
>NW_027107501.1:637958-642135 GCF_000696795.3 Halyomorpha halys
TAAATACTAAGCTTATAAATAATGCCTGTATGTAAACGTATATATTGAGGAAAATGCACAGAAATGTGACAAGAGACAGAACCAAATTTGTTCCTTGATGTCTAAAACGTTAAAGTTTTAATATACTCGAATTTTAATTCGAATTAAAATTTTCCATTCTGAGGACTTATATATTATGTATTATAATATTTTTTATGAAGGAAAGGATGGCTTAAAAATTATGTTACTTAAAACTGCAAAAAACTATATATCATTGGCCACATTTTAAGAAATCATTTTTTGACACCAGGATCCTCTTTATCATTAATTAAATATTGTAAAATAATAATCTTCTAATAATTATTTTGTGTTTTGGTTTTTTCAGTTATATCATTAAAAAAACTAACCCAAAATTGTACCTATGTTAAATTTTATGTAATAGTATTATGTTATCATAAGATGGCTATCTTAAGATTAAGTATGACTAATATATTTTCGTACATAATATATATTTTTTTAATTATTAAATGATACATGATGTTTTTAAAAAAAGGGTTTATTTATGAAAATGATATATATGAAAATTTTAAGATTGTTGACAGTTTAATTTATAACAGAACAAAGACTACGGGTCCGACCTAACGTCATTAAATGAATAATTGAAGTATAAATGGAGTAATAGGGAGTTTGATTTTCTCAAAAATTTCTATATAGAAATTTTCTCAAAAATTTCTATATAGAAAAATATAAGAAAGAAAGAAAATATTAAATACTATTATTTTCAATATTTCTAATTAAGTTTTTCATTACGTACATGAAGACAATGCTCCTCAACCTTCCATAGCAAGGAAGCAAAATAAAATTACCTAAACAAGTATTTCGTCAAAGATAATTAAGTAACCGATATAAGAAAAAAAAAACACGTGTTATGAATAACAAACCTGTAAATGGAGTTCTGCAAATTTCTTAATTACGAACAGAAATGACCGTGAAATTCATTTTTCATCTGTTAATCACCTAAAACATTTTCACAAGTTTGCGACTTGGTTACTGATTCTATCGATATATTTTGATATGTTTACAAACAAAATAAATATAATACAAGAATCTAGTCGACAAAGAGAAGGGTGGGATGACTTTTGAAGGATTTGAGATGGAAAAGTGAGTTTCTCAGAACGGCATAAACCAATATTGCAACTGATGAGGACACAAATCAAAATTAATTTATGAAAATGTTCTTGTTTTTCCTTTATTTTTCCTTACTTATTTTATTCATTGCATTTTGTACAAGACTAGGCGTCTTTTAAACAATATTAATCTAATCGTTAACAAGTACTTTATTATATGTTTTTGAAAGTTCCTTAAATTGTGAAGTTTCATTAAATATTTATAATTCATTTAGTAAAACCTCCATTGAGGGGTGATGCCTTGATCAGAGTTAGGGCATCGTTCTAGGCTAAAATTAGGTAATAACTACTCACAAGGGGTAGGATCACATATGTCTCAAGATTTTTTTTTTTTTATAGTTATAGGCTTTGCAATATCATACTTCTTTCAAGCCCCGACAAGTTCAGGGCAAGCTCGGATAGCTGGTGCGTGCAATTCATAACATTTAAATTTAAATATATGGTTATAATCAAGGTCGAATAATGATTTTATATAAATATATAAATATTTTTTTATTGAAATTTAGGACTGTACATTTATATACATACATCCAGTATATTTGATTTAGTTTATAATGGAGTGATACGGGCATGCAGAGAAACTACCAATTGGTAGCACTTTAATGACGTTTTTACATTAATAGGTCTCGTGACCATCTTCTTTTTATGGTCAGGAATAGAAGAGCATGCAAGATTAGAGTTTATTAGAAAGAATGTTATCTGGTTCAGACTAGATCGGTTACATATGGAACATAAAAAAAAAAAATTATATTAGTATGAAAATCTTGTACGGTGAGTGCATCACAAAACATTCACTATATATGTTCCCAAATTTAGTGATTTTCGAAAATAAATGAAAATAGACCGGGGAAGACGAAAATTATGAACACAAAATTTTATGATTTTTCTATTGCTATAAAAAGTCATATTTTGGAATTTCTAAAGGTGGGAATAACGAATATAAATTTTATTTTATATATAAATAAATAGAATAGGTTAATTGTTTTAAAAAAAGACAACATAGCCGTATTGCGATGGGGAAAGATCGGTATTGAATTATTTCTTTCTTCTTCCTTAATTCCATTCATAAAATTCTTTAATATTTCATATTAATCCATTCTCTATTATTGCTAATAATGAGAACTGTTGATTTTTATAGAAAAAATGAAATAAAATTATGAACAATTTAGATGAAGATTCTTTGGAAAACCCCTAATTAAGCCATATTAGACTATTTCAATGAGGGAGCTATCTGATATCAAAAAACACTTAATTGTATATTGGCATTAAGAGTTTAATCAAAATCGTTAGAGCCTTTTAGAAAAAATTGGAAAAATGTGAAACATCTATTATATTAAGTGGTACTTCAGGTCAGTCGATTTTATCGAAAAAATCACTGTAACCTCCTGCCCCATCCCTCCCCTCCCTCTTCTCCCCCCACAGGGAGGAACCCACTTTAAATATGTAATTTCAGTTTCGTACCATTTGAGATTGACTGTTCACAGAAACACACTCTCAGACCATATACACAAATATATATTTGGGACATTTCACAGTTCTATCCGGGGAAAGCCGAAATAAATTGTGACTTATATTACTTTTTCTGCCCTCTCTTGGTAGTTCCTTGAACCTACTTTGAAAAACAAAGTTTTAACGATTGCAGTACCTGCCTTATACTTTTTCTTAGGCTATCCTCTTATAAATCTATCATTTGTAATAGGAAAATAACTAATAATAAAGAGGGCGCTTTCCATTTATTTTCTCAGACGAAACCATTCTTACTGATAAGACATCTTACCTATTTCCATATCGGCTTCCTACTATCTGCGTCCGTCCCTCCTCCCACCCTTCAGCTATTACCATAATGGAGACCCTCCAGGTTGTAATGGTCATATATAGGAACTAAAAAGAAGCATATTCAATTTCCGGAGCCCTAACGATTTTTTCTGAGTTGAGCTTCGGAACTAAATCCACTTCAGCCTTGAGAGAATAATTGAGTAACTTATATACGAGATAATTGTAGAGCTGTTCTTAGGATAACAAACTTAACAACTTAGTAGAACCATATCCTTTTTTAAAGCTATGTTGGTATTAAGTGAATTTGAAATTGAATCACTTTGTAGTAGATATCTTAAATTAAGATAAACATACAAGCAGAGAATTTTTCAAAAATTTAATATGCTGTTATTGGATAATTTATTGATAATTTCCGCTGGTGGGTTAAAATCAGTCGCAAACGAGGTAAAGGGATACAGTGACATACCTCAACATTGGGCTGGGGTGTCCTCTCTCCATTTCTCAGCTTCTTCAACGCCTCTCGACACACGATGGTGCGCCTCCCTGTATCGACCAAGTACCGTACCCCTCTCACTTCGATAATAGGCAGGCTGCTGCTCTTGCTTTCCACGTTGCAATTCACCATCGTGCGGCCGTCGCTCTGTATACATTCTCCTCAGATCTCGTCGGTGGATCCTCTCCTTCCGTTTGCTCTCCTTCATTCGTTTCTCGATGTGTCCTTGTTTCTCCATCCTCCACCTCTATGACTGATGCCTCTGATACCTCTGAGATGTCGCTACTCGACTCGTCTAGTCTATGTGACTCTCTTCTTCACCTAACTCTCTGCACATTAACTTCCATGGGCTCTCCTAGGTTTGCCTCTTTCCTCCGGTACATATAGGGAATCGTCTCGCTATGTGGTCCTCGTTCCCACATTCGAAGCATCTGGTATGAGAACACTGAGCCACCAGATGACCCGTTTTTCCGCCCCCGTGCCAACATCCCTCTGGTCCTTTCTTCTCCAAGGCGCTGATTTGTTTCGGACTTAGATGAATGAAATAGGAATAGATGTTATAGATATTAATGAAGAAATAGGAATAGATGAGCCGGATGAAATAAAAGATTTATAATTTTAAGAAGTTTTTATACATATAATTATGTATACATAGGCATATATTTTTTATTTATTTTATTTAACCATAAATCTTCATATTTTACTGTTTTACTGTTGAATGAATAGAAATTTTTTATCAACA
>NW_027107501.1:642185-646189 GCF_000696795.3 Halyomorpha halys
TGAAGCTATGTTGGTATTAAGTGAATTTGAAATTGAATCACTTTGTAGTAGATATCTTAAATTAAGATAAACATACAAGCAGAGAATTTTTCAAATAATTTAATACGCTGTTTTTGGATAATTTATTGATATTCCCCCCACCCCAAAAATATTATATGAAACACAAGAATATATACATATAATAGAAAATCTCCAAGAAAATGGAAGGGCTGAATATTACAGTTAATCCCAAGAAGACTATTATTTTTTCCTTCCAGAAGAACAAGCGCCCTCTCCTTAAATCTATAGGATGGTAGGATGCAAGAATAGACCGAAAGGCAGTGTAGTGTACCTGGGTGTAACTCTTGACAGATATCAGACACTAGCTCGCCACTGCTATAAAAAAATATAGTTGGTCAGGACTAAGTCTTACAGGCTTAATCACCTGTTAACATCTAACCCTAAAATTACTAATTTATAAAAGTATACTTAGACCGGCCCTCCTCTACAGAGCACTTATGCTTGTGTAGTTTTTTTAAGAACTTAGAATTTAAAATAAATGAGTATATGTAAAATCTAAATTACGATAACTAGTATGTACCTGAACAAGACAATGTTTATTTTTGTTTTCGTACCCTTCATTAAAAAAAATTAGAATATTCAATATTCTTTAGTGATATTCTATATAGTAAGGCCCTACTCACATTTTTTTTAGTTCAAAAAATACCACAAAACAGTCATGGATCCTATTGAGGTAAAACGCTCATTATCCAGAGGTAAACTAGTCCCCCGTTCGGGTCTCCGGGTGAGGACTGCTTCAGGGGGTTCATGGCGCAAATTGAAATTTAGAGATTTAATTATAGGAACGTGGAACGTAAGAAGTTTAAATTCCGCTGGTGGGTTAAAATCAGTCGCAAACGAGGTAAAGGAATACAATGACATACCTCAACATTGGGCTGGGGTGTCCTCTCTCCATTTCTCAGTTTCTTCAACGCCTCTCGACACAAGATGGTGCGCCTCCCTTTATCGACCAAGTACCATACCCCTCTCACTTCGATAATAGGCAGGCCGCTGCTTTCGCTTCCCACGTTGCAACTCACCATCGTGCGGCCGTCGCTCTGTATACATTCTCCTCAGATCTCGTCAGTGGATCCTCTTCTCCCGTTTGCTCTCCTTCATTCGTTTCTCGATGTGTCTGGCTGCCTTGTTTCTCCATCCTCCACCTCTATGACTGATGCCTCTGATACCTCTGAGATGTCGACTCGTCCAGTCTATGTGACTCTCTTCTTCACCTTACTCTCTGCACATTAACCTCCATGGGCTCTCCTAGGTTTGCCACTTTCCTCTGGTATATATAGGGGAATCGTCACGCTATGTGGTCCTCGTTTCCACATTCGAAGCATCTAGTACGATAACACTAAGCCACCAGATGACCCATTTTTCCTCTCCCGTGGCACCTCCGCTCTTCCCTTCGACCGTTATTCCTCGGCTTGGCCTAGTCCGTTCTTCTGTCGCCCGGCCAACATCCCTCTGGTCCTTTCTTCTCCAAGGCGCTGGATTATTCCTCCAGCGGGTATACGTCACTCTATTCCACCCCCTTCCTCAACCTCCATCCTGGTGTCCTCTTCTCGGGCGCTTGCATCTATCATATCCTGGACACATTCCGTGAATGTGCGCTCACGTGCCAGTCCTTCTCGCTTGTTGGTTTCTTTTGCCAGCTGCATCTTCAGTATCACGTCCAGGAAGTTCGTCTTCAATTGCACCACCTCCGCGCTCTGTATCTCTCTCATCTTCTCTATGACTAAATTAAAATGGGTAAGTAACGATGCCGCATATTGTCCATTCGACTGACCCTGTTTTCTTCTCTCACGGAACATGTAGAAAATGTGGTGTCTTAACCTCTTATCTGGTAATCTAACTCTCTTAACCGTGGTTGCTCTTCGTTAACCATGCTGAAATTATGTTGGTTCTCGGTAACCAGAAGAAGAAGAAGAAAGAAAAAAAAATTCTTAAATTTTTAAACAGAAAGAATTTTTTAAAAAATTACCAGCGCACAGAATTCTCGGCTTTCGGTACCACTTATGTGAAGTGGGGTGAAAATAATTTAAGAAAAGGAAAAAGGGGCATTGACAAGACTTACTAACTTGCTGGAATAACACTGCTTTATTTCTCCATTTAATCCCTCTTATATACATTTTGCGTGTTTGTTTACGAGGGGAGTTAGGATTACGGCTAATACTGTGCCTGGCCCTCACATAACTTTATATATATGTTTTTATTGAGTCTTCTCCCTTTGATTGCCTTGTGGCATTATAAGGAGTTGATATGAGTCCAGCTAAGGTAGTATAGTCTAGCTACAGCCTAAGGCTACGCCTTGGAATTAATGGAACGGAAAGGGACTGTTCCGCTGGATACTTAAAAGAAAATGTTAAATTTAATTGTGTTTATAATATCGTATAATTCATGAAAAAATGAAAGAGGGTTTCATATCGATGAGCTCATAATCATTAAATAATAGTAGATGTTTGAAATGAAAGTTTTTAATTCAGTTAGAAATGGTTCTAGGATAAATCAAACACCCAACAGTTGTTACAGGTTAGACAGTTACAGTCTGGTGACTAGAAACAACAAAACGCCAAACAAATATAAATCAAAAACATAACAAAATCCTATTGACTTGTAGTAAATACTGATTCTATGATTGATTTAAAACAATGTTTATTATTAAATAATATATTTTTGTATCAAATCTAAATATTTATAAAAATAAATAAATTTACGAAATGTACGGCCTTAACAAAAAGTAAACAAATATGAATGAAGAAATAGGAATAGATGAGCCGGATGAAATAAAAGATTTATAATTTTAAGTAGTTTTTATAGATATAATTATGTATGCATAGGCATATATATTTTATTTAACCATAAATCTTCATATTTTACTGTTTTACTGTTGAATGAAAAGAAATTTTTTTTCTACAAACCAAGAAATATATTATAATTTTAATAGAATATTTTAATTTGTGTAAGATAGCTGTATTTCTTAATTGAAAAATATCAGCTATTTAAATACGACAGTTTAATAATTATTTCCACTAATATGGAATCTTACTATGAATTTTCTCTTTAAATATCAGATATGTATGTTGTTAATGTAGCATTTTAATTTTCCTCAAATTGTATATTTGACAGGACATGTATATAATCTTACATGTGCACACTGAGCAAGTCCGTTGTGAGATGACAGCATGTACCTGCCTAAGTGTCAGCCCTTGCCATTGATACAGGATACTAAGGGGTTGAAAGGGCTGTTAGAAGGGTCTCTGGGGCCTCCTTAGAACCTAGTCGTTTTTATTAGGTTCCTTTTTTCTATAAAATTTTAAGAGAACGTGGACATATGCAACCATATGTCTAAAGTGACATAGGTTCAGTTGGGCAAGGGGCAATTGTTTAAATTTATAATACCGGTTCCTTAACTCGGACTTAGGATCCCAGCCGACGTTCACTTACGCCGAATCTTCCTAGTTGACTGAATCGTGGGGTTTTAGATGTTTTGAAATAGCTATAAATTAATTTTCATTTTATTTATAAATGTTATTGTATTATATTTCGTAGTGGAATGAATTTTAAATCAAATTACACCAAAATCTTAATGAATTATATGAAGCAATTAGCTTGTCATGAATTTATCGCATGTTTCAGGAAGATAATGTAACACCGCATAACTGAGAAGGCCCTAATTAGCAACAGAGGGTTGATATAGATAAAATATCTTATTATGGCGAGCCGGTAGCTGGGCCGCCCTTGGTAATAGCCACTATAAACGAGAGCACTTCACTCTAATCAATTTTTACTTCCCTTACAAAGGATCAACCTTTAAAATGTTGGTGTCGGATTTAACACAGTCATGCTATATTCGGGAACAGTCTTGTAAAAAATAAGCAGGAGTAACTTATGTCCGAAAAATAATTGGTGCATTCAAGATAATAATTAGAGGACAGGATTTATCTTGTCCCTCTTCTCAA
>NW_027107501.1:646759-656964 GCF_000696795.3 Halyomorpha halys
AAAAAACGACAGGACTTTTTGAATGACCTGGTAGTTACAATGTGACTAGTTGGTTAGTGAGAAATTTGGTTTTATTACATGAATGGGTTTAAATATTGCAGTTTACTTGTGTGATGTTCTTGAGACTTGAATGTTGATTCTTGTTTGAAGATGTACAAGAAAGAAGGGTTCCTCTTGGTTCTTTTTCCTCATCCTCCCCCCGTCGCCGCCTCTCTCGCCTGAGTGTACAGATTTACTCCCTCATGATTTATGAGACGAGATCTTCCTGAAGAGTACTGTCCTTTCTTCACCTGTCCAGGTCAAGATGGCTACTCAACTGGTACTAACCCCTTTGTTGTGGGACCAAGATGGCTGCCCAGGCTTCTTACCGCATATCTCTGCCACTAGATGGCATCATGAATTTCTTTTCAGAAGTGAGGGGGCGCCTTACTTAAACACAGGTACTTCTTAAATATCCCTCGATTAAACTATCTTAAAGTTTTCTCTTCCTGTTTTAAGCTAATATTTTAAAAGTGATATAGGACCATTGCTCCCCTTGGGTCTTAGTGGGGCGGGTCCGGCGGGGATGGATGGCCTTTTTTGTGATTAGAGGGTCTGCTTCAATATGTTCCAAATAGGAATATTCTTATCGTTAGGAGAATACTACAACCAGATTCTTACAATTCATCTTTTTGAGATAACTGGAAAACTATGAATGGTTCATTGTCTGATGATCAACTTTTTTGTTGTAAAGGATCCATTTTGTTAATTTTTATCTTGGTTGTTATAATATATAATAATATAATAACTCCTAACCGTTCATGTGCTACAAACGTGAGGGGGGTATGGTATGAAAAGATCAGATAATTAACCTATTCTTATCAGAGTGCCTTTATCATGTTACTCTTATCAGCATTATTCGTTCAATAAATATAAATAATTTTTAATACTTTAAACAAAAACAAATAGCAAATGACCTGTGATAATTAACGCCACTAAACAATAACAAACAGACCTTCATATCTTATGCCGGTACATGTTTATTTATTTTTTATTTTAAAGGTAACACCCAGATCTGGGTTATACGGGACTTCAATGTCTTTAGCAAACAGAAAAAATATATATATATATATTGAACTTGACCACTTGACACTAATTCTTGCAAGATAAAATAATACCCACTGACGAAATTATATTTTAATTTTAGGGACCCAGAAACTTTGTCGAATGGAAAAAATAAACAATAATTCACTCCAGTTCTGTTTTCATCAAAATACTCTATTATATACATTTTTTTTTTCATGTGAATGAGATAAAATTTACTTTTGGGTTAGGCACTTTTCAAGGCATACATTATGCCTCAGTTTTCTACTTGACAAATATGAATACTCCTAAATCAATCTTTTAATGAACCCCCAACACTTGATGTGCTATTGTTGAAGAACTAGAAAAGAGACAAAATGTATTCGTCCACTTCAGGGTGAAATACCTCATCGGCGTCCAACGAGTTCTAAAATCAACCGCTCATAATTATTCTTTTCTTTTCTTTTTTTTTTCATTCGAGTAGTTCGTTGTCCTCTCATCAGTCTAGATTTGATTTTTGATTCTGCCAAACGTCACTTCTGGACTTCTCATAATGCTTAATTGGTGATGATTATATAGAATAAAATAAAATATTTTGCACCAAATATGCGGGATACCATAACATTACCGAGTTGTCATTATGATTTTATGTTTTGTTATAAGTTTGAAAAAATAAATAACGAAACAGCCTACATGTTCTGTGTTTTAAAATTTTCGTTCTCCTAAACTACAATTGAAAGTTTATTTAACTTTAAATTTATCAGAGTACTTAGATGCGTTCTAGCTCAGGTATAGTTATCATTTAAATAAAAAATGTTTCTTATAACTATGTTTTTCTTTGTTTTTTCATCCCACACAAACAGAGAAAGATTAAAATAGAGTGGACCTCCAATTGTTTACAAATATCTACAATAACATGGGCGAGATCCGAATTCGTTTAGCTTTTTTATTGACACGTTTTCAATAGCTTTTACCAAGGGCAAAGTTACTTATTATAACGTAACATCAAATACTTTGGAGCCAAAGTTCGCGGTTCGCCAAAAATCGGCGATCACTGTTTATTTTATTTTTTATTACTGATCGAATTAAATAATTATTAATCCCATCAATAAAAGTTTTAATATTAGACTAAATTAAATAATTGTGAAATACATCAATCATTCAAAAAATACATCATAAATCAAAGTTGAGGCTGATGTACATGATATTCTCTACTATAAAAGTGAGCTGCATGTGTCTCTAAAATTCACCCACCTACTTACAGATCAGTGTATCTCTAAACACGTCAATACTAAATGAAGTTGAAATTATTAATTGTTGTTTTCCATAGAGACGTGAAATTATGTTGGTTAAAAAAAAAAATAGACGCTAAGTAGTCTAAAAAAAAATTATTTCTAATATCTTAATTATTTTTTTTCTCAAAAAACTTAAAACTAAACATCATATGAAGGATTATAGTCACTCATTTGAAAGATAATGAAATTCTCAACATAACAGTTTGTGTTATGTGCAGTTTTAAATATTAACCTGGGAAGGTTTAAATCTATTGAAATCCACGATTTATTATTCGATCCACGATTTATAATTTATATTCCTTTGAATAAAAATAGGGATACAGCTTATACATAATTTAAGTATAGCTCACTTTTAATTCATTGGTGATAGTTTTTGTACGGTGTTTAAAATAGCTTATAACATTTAGAACAATGTGTAGGCGGTGTAACGTACCCCTAACCGTTAAACACTTACTGATAGATTGCAAGCACTTGATTGACACCGGACCAACATATCATTTGGCAAACCACAATAGTCTAATGACTAAACGACACTAGTCACACATTCCGGAAATATTTGATTACCTAAAGAACCACTTACTAAATATCATTTTTTTTTATTTTATTTTATTTATATCGTATTTTTTTAAAATATTAACTAGTGCTATGGTATCAGCTAATATATTCTACTATAGACATAATTAATTAATAATTAAGATATTAGAGATATTCCCGAGATTGAAACTCAGTCAGCATGCATAGGCAAATATCACCATCGCCGTGGATTGCCTTTTTAAATTTTAAAAAACCTATTTGAGAAAAGATAAAAAAAAAATAAAGTGTATGCTAATATTTAATTTTTACTAAATATATAGTCCTTTAAGGTTAAGTGAACTGTGGTGATTATACGTCCGTAGCTAAAGTGGCATGGAAGATATGAGATAAAATCAATTCACACAATCTCTAGAAATTTTTTCAAAATCGGATTAACATCTATCGATTATATATATATATTTACTAAATACAAATTTGATTAAAGACAGGCAAACAGACATAGAACTAGATTTGTTCCTTGACTCTTAAAAAGTGGAATACCAGAGAATACTTTAATTCTTCATTTCCTGCATGAACACAAAGCATTCCTACCTTCGGTAATGGTGAAGCAAAAAATAAAATTATAGCGAACATTTGCTCCATTCGCAATTAAATTTAAGTTAGAAAGTAATAAGCCTTCGGTCCACAGATTCTGGAACAGTAAACTTTCCGAATAAGCCGAATGGATTAGGACCGTACAAGATCCTCGGTTGGGATGCGGTTTGGAGTGAAGTTTTCTGAACCGGAATGGAATAAGATCGCAGATAGACTCAATTTGAGAGACTTTGAGATGGCAATCGCTCTCTCAGATTGGGAGCTCTAGATGGGGTTTGGTTTTCAAGGTACTCCTCACATCAACTCCAATATCCCCACATTGAGAAAATGCTCGAGACCGTTGTTAAAAGTTTTAAAAATCATAAAAGAACCGGCTTTCTGTTTTATAATTTTCTATATAAATTTTTTTTTTATAGTAAATAAGTGTGTATATTTGTGCAGTATATATGATCTTGTTGACAAATATGCAGTAATGTATCCTGTAGAATATATCTACATTATGAGCCATAGAGACACTAATCTAGGACCTAAGTTTTGTGTTAGGATTAACATAGAATAATTACAATTTTTTCTCACACTTTTAAATTATTGTAAATACTTAAATTTAAATTTCCCGTCGTTGCAAAATATCCCAGCCTTCTACGCAGTTCCTCCCTCTGTTTTGATGCCGCAAGATACCAAAGCCTTGACCTTGGAATTCAGATCCTTATACACTAATGTACCTCACACCATTGAAACAAAGAAAAAAAACATTATAAATCAATAATTTTTAGAATGAACTCAGTCAGTAGAAGAAGTATGTACCTTTTAATTTTAATAATTTATTACAAATCATTTCGGTAAATCAATAGAAAAAACTCTGGTGTGGTGCGCACATTTACTTACCACCCTGAGAGGCGAAAATTAAAAAAAAAAAAATCGTTACTATTCTGTCACTAAGAAAATTCGTATTTGCAGGGTTCTTAACTATCCACAATGCACACTGAATCAAATATAGACACCCTAAAAAATTACATATATAAACTGACACATAATTTCTTCAAGTCTTGCCCGAACTCATTACACTCTCTAATTACAGAAATAGGAAATTACACTAAAACCAAAACCCGTAGATATAAATACAAAAGAACTAATGTAAACATAAATCAATGATATGTATTTCATTTTACCCAATGATATGTATATTATTCTAATAAATGTTATGTATTTTGTTTTAATTTAATAATGTTTTGGTTCTTTTTTTCCCCTTTCAGTTTGTTTTACTAGAGTGTAAAATAGACAAGTTTGCAAAGTGTAATTAGAATCAGGAAAATTTTATTGTATTAGGAGGTATCCAAAAACAATGTAGTAAATATTTTACAATTTATATTCATGCTATAAATAATTGAGATGCGATAAAAGAATTTATTCCTTAGAATACAATAGTTTAATAAAACCGTGTACATGATTGCGATGGGGAGAGATCGAACATTCTCGGCCGTCTCCAATTTTCCAGTCTAAACGACGGTCTCTACTTCTTCATATTTCTCCTCTAGTACACCATAAATTCGTCCAGTTTACATTTTTTCATTATTAACCAGCAAAATGGTTAATCATTTCCAAGAAATAAATTTAATAATGGTACTTCAGAAATTTATTTTTGAAAATTCGGCATTCAAGTCACATTAATCTATTTTCTTAAGGATAACACTTCGCGGATATTTAAGATCACATACAATATGTTCATTCATATACCCTGATTAATAAAAAAAAAATTGAGAAAATCCTAAAAAAAAAGTGTAAAATCAATTCTATAAATTAGGTGCTTCCGGATAGAATTTTACCGAAGCCACTGTAATATCCCAGGTAGGAAACCACTAAATATGAAGTTTCAGTTTTCTATACCTCATCGATATTGAGCTACGCTGTTCATACACACAGACCACGTTGCGAGACTTGGTTATTTGGACTGAGAGGCATCAAAACATATATTTCCATAGCAAACTCGAATTCGAGATTTTTCACGATTGCAATATTTTCGGTTACTATATTATATTCCAGAAAGAGATATTCGAAAAAAAAGTTATGGCGTCCAACTGTATTGGGTTGCTAAATACACAGCACACTTAAATCTAGTCAGGTAATTTTTTAAATCTTATAAAATATAAACATAGTCGAGTAAACTTATAATCTATATTTGTGACATATGAGTTTTTTCGTTTTATCATTTTAGTTCTTTTATATTTTCTTTCTATATTTATATAATACATATATAATGTTTTGGGCATTGAGGTACTAAATCCAAAGATATTATGAATCTAATTTTAATGAAGATGTTTTAACGAGATTTTAATTAACCAAATAAATGGTAATTTGATGCGTATATTTCAGTAAATATATCGGATTTTGATTTATATTTACTTTTGTATAGACTGTCAAACTACTATTACCAAAAGAATTCCTTAGCCAGTTATCCAATCTTTTTTTCATTAACTCAAACGGAAAATAACACTATAGAATAGCCCAATAAAATGAAATATATTCCGTAAATAGGAATTAGGGTTGTTCCCGGGTCGTTCATTTTCTGTTCCTAATACATCTTTAAGTGGCCACTGCAGTAATGGGAACAAAGAACTGGGATTCTAAGAATGCCTTTGAACATCAGTTTCTTTTAGAGAACTGTTTGGTTCTTTCATCTAGTTCCCTATTATTTAGTTTTGGCACATTCTAACACCTCTGGTTTTTTAACAAAACCTCAGTTAATTTTTAAAAAATAAAGATAAAAAAAAGTTTTATTTTATTTTATTGATAACTTTATTGCAAACAATTAAATTTGATATTCAGATAAGAATGTTTTATAAACAAATGAAAGTTTTTTTTTTTATTTAATTGATAAATTTATTGCAAACAATTACATTTTTTACTCTGATGAGAATGTCAGTGTTTCTAAGGATTTTTTTTTAGTTTTTTAATAGCCTAATAACACAAAACTCCACCATAGTTAACTCATTTTATGAATTCCATCTTGGTCTATTCTCGCCTCACCTTGTACAATTACACCTCATTTTACCGCACTTCTGATACTTTTCATCGATAACGAACATTTTACTGGCATAAATAGAAAAGGTATACGGCTGAAAAAATAAATTTCAATATTTTATTCCTCACATTTTTAATCTTGTTTATGATTTTCACACATTACAATCACAATTAAAAAAAAAAATTAAATAGATGGTTTTTGTTGTTTAAGTGAATATTAATATGAATCTTGATCCATCACTTAAGGGTTTTAAGACCAAAATAAGTGCTTTGCAAACACAACTAAATGCTTTTTTTTAAAAGAAAGTAAGTACACTAAAACCTTGTATTTTCCCTTTATCAGTGACTTTTACTTTATTCAAATATTTATAACATCATGATTTATTTCTTCTATTATATTTTTTTATGTAAAAGCACTCTGTGTCCCTTATTTTATTTTTATAAATTTCGTATTTATAACATTTACATTACGTTCATAAACCTAGGTTCCTTTGATGCTTTTCCGTAATAGATATTTTATATTTCTATTTTCTTATATTGCTCGTTCCTTGTTTTTTTATTCCTGAAGAAGAAAAGATATTTAGATTGAAAACAACAGCATGCTTTAAATAATATATAACATATTTAATTGTTTTTTTTTATTTCCAGCTTCATCATATTCATCATAAATTTAATTGTTTTTCAATTTTTAAAAAGATCTAGTGTATTTTCTAGCAGTGCAAAAAGAGGATTGGGAAAATCCTGGTTGGTGAAACATTTAGCTATTCGGTAACTGTTTATATTAAATGATATAGTAAAATTTAATTTAAATTCAGGTCGTAAATAGTAAGTCAAAGAGATTCGATTAAAAGTTAGTCAAACTACATCATTAGACTATATTAATAGGTGTCATTAATCCTACATAAAATTTCTAAATAGACCAATGAAACATTTTTTAAAAATAATTTAAATTTAAAAACTCAAAGAAATATATATCTATGTACTTGTAGCAATACAATAATTCAATGATATAAAGGAAATATATTGATATTAAATCAAATTCAGATATTTCAGAAAAAAAATTTTTTTTCTTTTTAACATTTAATTAAACCGTGGATACCAGATATTGGAAAAAAATTATCTAATACATATGCCTATATCTTCTGGGCACAGACCTATTTTCTCTTCTGAGAGAGGTAACTCATCCGTTTTATAAAGAAGCCTTCAGAACCCGAGTTGCTACCTGAATGAGCGAATGAAGAGTGAAATAAAGACGTTCAAAATATTATTTTGGAATATGCACAACATTTTAGGTACTATAAATGTCAATATTTTTTGTTTTGAAGAAAATTTTGAAGTATCTTAATCATATATTTAAAAAATATATGTTTATATTTATAGTTGACTGTATTTGAATCAGTGTATTTATAGTTATAATAATAAATAGTTGAAACTATTTTCTGAATGTTTATATTCTTAACCGCAACCAAGACTATCACCATATTGATTTACATTTAACTCCGAAAAAGGTATGCAAAATTATCAATAATAAAAAACTTAATTGTAAAGAAAATAAATGTTGGCTATTTTTCGAGTTGATTCATAACCTTGAATTAAATAAAAACTTATGTACAATAATTAAAGTCATTTTTTTTACTATTTTTAGAATCAGCGCCCGAAGATAAATGGACAGTCTGAAACGTCGGAAGAAATATCCTATAATGTAAAATTAAGAAAATAAAAAAAGGTCTAAGTAAGAAGGTTACTAATTAACCCAAAATGAGATAAATCAGAAAATATTATTTATTTATGTAGTATTCTGAATATCCAAGTATTAAACTCTCGAGGATTTCCTTCCAACAAGGACTGTACGACCCACGTAAGGATTGATATACAAGACGAAGGCCCCATCTCGATTCATGGGATGAGGCCCGTAATGAGAGGTTTTGGCTTGGGCGGTCATTGGCATCACGATCTAGAGATCTTACCTCATCTGTAGGACCGTAACAATTCGGACCATTCTTAACTGGAGAATATTTCAGGCTTAGGGATAACCTTAGTTGGTCTTAGAATCTGGTAAAGGTATGTTGAATAAATTATGGACTCTTTGTTAGAAGAGTTATAAAGATTTCCTGGAGCTCCCGAAAAGTTATTTAATTTATGAACTTGTTGATAAGCTTCGGTGAATTTTATATCCTTAAGGAATACCCACATCTGAAATTTTTTAGTAACTAATAACGTGTTTTATTTATAACTACTCCGTACAAAAGGTGCTTTTTATCCTAATATAAAACCGAGGACCGAGTAATAAAAAACAAATAATTAAAGCGAATTGACATGAGATACATCAAATTGAAGTGAGATAACTATGATTTGTTTGTAACATATTTTTATTGCATAAATATATTTTTTTATATTTTATTTAATGTTAATTACAACTGTATAAAAATATATACAACAAGTAAATTTTCTTTTAGTGATGAAATGACATAATAGAAACATGTGGAGAATCTACACCTTGATAGAACTCCAATAACATTTATAGAGGAGAAGATTTCGAGGTGTGGGTTTGGTTGGTTTGGATTTCAAAAATATAAAATGTCAAATATTTACAATATCGTTTTGGGATAACTCCCAATACAATAAAATTTTCCTGATTCTAATTACACATTACAGACTTATCTATTTTACACTCTTGTAAAACAAATCGATGGGAGAAAAAAAAAGAACCAAAAAATGATTGAATTAAAACAAAATACTGAAAGAAGATAGTTGACTGTATGAAGTAGATTGTAGGAAGGTAATCTAAAGTAAAAGAAAACTATTTATTGTTAATCAACATTCGCCCTACTTTGCAGGGCTTCGTCAGGGCTCAATGAAAGAACAATACAAACATTATAGAATTATCAGAACATCAAAAATAAAAAAAACATTTAAACAATTGTTATCTTTATAAAGTCTATAAAAAAGAAATAATAATAATAATATAAGGAAGTAAACTGTAGGTGGACTAGAAACTAATTACTAATACATACAACCAGGGCCCTGTTGTTTCATAATGAAAGCTAATAGTATTAGTTCAACATACAAGTATAGAAACAACGTGTTAATTACACTAATACTTTTTTTTCATAATAGGGAGGACTATTAGTGAAGTTAAAAAGTACTAAAGTACAAGTTAATATTGTACAAGTCAGTGTAATTGTATTCATTTAAATCGAGAAGACTAATAGTATTAGTTTGTACTTCATTATGAAACAGGGCCCAGGTGTGATAAAGTTCTAAATACAGATCCAGACTAATAAATTGTAGAAGAATATTCGTTGGAAATAGTATTTTTTCATTTAGCTCTGACGAAGACTTGCAAAGTGGGGCAAAACGTTGGTTAACAATAAATAGTTTTCTTTTACTATTTTGATACCTTTATTGACCGCCACTTGGACTATCTTCCTACAATAAAACATGCATAACATTTGATAAAATAAAATACATATCATTGGATAGCATGAAATACATATCATTGGCCTATGCTTATTATTTTTAGTTCTTTTGTGTTTATACCAATGAATTTTGGTTTTAGTGTAATTTCTTATTTCTGTGATAAGAGGGTGTAATGAAACTGTAATGGAAGAAATTACGTGTCAGTATATAAATGTAATCCTGTAGGGTGTCTATATTTAATTCAGTGAGCGTTTTAGATATTCTAGTGCAATACGGATAGCT
>NW_027107501.1:658139-663789 GCF_000696795.3 Halyomorpha halys
TATATATATGAACAAAAATTAGTAAAAGTAATAAATTAATGATGAAGATAAATACATGATTCTGAGTGTTGCAGGCATCCTGGAAGGCATTCCATACTATTTTTTAATTTTTACACGCTGTCTTACCTTTGCTTCATCTGACATAATACTGTGAAACGCCACAATAAGTTATTTTTATTTTGTTCGATTTTTCGTTCTTTGTTCCAATACTTTTTTTATATTAAAATTAATTTAGTGGCAGTTTACCTCAAAAACAATTTAAGGGTAAAAGTCTGAAAGGAGAAAATCTTAAGTAACAATTTCATATCTATTGCATGATTGATGCAGTGTTTTTTAATAAATAAACATTTTTTTTTTCATTTTTATGTTTACGGAAGAATTCATGAACGACCATTCGAAAGGAATTTGAAGCATTTTTTCATTAGCAAACAAATGGTTTTTTAAAGTCCTTATCTGGCATTAGTTTACGTATTTGTTGACCGATAAAAATTCCCTCTATTAATTTTGCATTTGAAAAATTTTAAAAAAAATTTCTGACGTTTTCTTTCTTTTTTCTTTTTATTTTTTACTCTTAGTTTGGCTTCATCTGACATGGTGGTAATGGCACAATACGTTATTTTTATTTTCTTCGATTTTCAACTTCTCGTTCTTCGTTCTAATACTTTTTTTTACATTAAAATTAATTTAGAGGCAGTTTACCACAAAAATATATCAATTATATTTTAAGGGTAAAAGTCCAGCTGTTGGAAAAAATCTTAAGAAACAAGTTCACACCCATTCCATTATAGTTTTTTCCCACAAATAAGCAATATTTTTTTCATAATTTTCATCTATCTTTTAATTTTGCATCTGATAAACTTTTATAAAAAATTGTGTCTAAATATTTAAAAGCAGAACACTTTTTTATCAAAAATATTTTATCACTCCGGTTTATTTTTGAGTTTTTGTATATCTTTTTTTTTTATTTTTACATGTCCTCTTAGTTTTGCTTCGTCTTACATGGAAATGGCACAATACGTTATTATTTTTATTTTCAACTACATCTTCTTAGTTCTGATCCAATTTTTTTTTTTTTTTTTTTTTTTTAGTTAAATTAATTTAGTGGCAGTTTCCCACAAAAATATTGCAATTTTTAAATTATATCTTATGCTTAAAAAAATGGAGTTGTAAAAAGAACGGAAAACAGGGGAAGGGAAACATTTGTTGGCCATATGAAGAAATTCTTGAAAGATAAACAATAACAGATGCATCCAAAATACTGTCTGCAATCGCCAATCTCTGCTAAATGTCCCTATATCCATTATAATGAATCCTCGTGGATTTGCAAGAACACAATTGCCCCACAAAATGGTTTTGGAACAAATAGTACATCAAACACTCACATTTAGTTAATTATTTTATCGCGGATGTTGACTGTGAACTTTCGCCTACATGTAGACGAATTTCCGATTACTACTTTGTCAAAAAAAAAATAACTTATTCAAGAACAAGCTGATTTAATCAAAGGAAATCTAATTGCCTGCCTAAAGTCATTATTGAATTTACTGAAGTAAAACAACGACCGGGAAATATAAACTTTTACTCGTTTCAAAAATGCAGTATTAATTATTTTTCCCTGTAGTCCTCTCTACTATATCTGATCCTTACAATACCGATGGAGGCCTGAATTAAATTCCACATTTTAATCAAGCCGAAAACAGTTCGTTTCATACCCTGCATGATTAAAAACTTAATTTAATAAATATATAAAAACCTTTTGGCATAACATAAAAAATATATCCATATTTTTTTATATGTGTTATATATGCAAACAATTATTTACAAAAAATCTGGAATGTTTGCTACATTTTTTTACATTAAATTAAAACGGCTGATTAATTAACTTGAACGTTTCATCTTCGGGGACCCTAAGGACGTCTTTGTCACCCGATTTTATGAAGAGTTGAAGTGGCTTTACCCCTCCTTCCGTCGTAAATATGTCCTTGCATCCTTCCTCTACCCAGTTATCCCATCCCGCCATCCACAATACGCGTCTCTCACCTCCTATATAAATCACCCCCGTACAATACTCAGTACCTTCCCGCAACACCTCTTCACGGCCTTCAGACTTAAATGTAGCTGCCCATCGAACCGCAACCTTCGGCAGATCTTTTCTTGTCCGTTCACCTTTCCTATGGAATTCTATTCCCTCCTTCATTAGTTGCTCTAATACTCTTCCAATCTTCAAATCCCTTATCTTTAATTACCTACTGTCCATCCAATTCGCGAAGAATAACAATTAAAAGATTCAAACATAATTGTAAATGTTGGAAAGATGGAAAGATAAATGCAATTTAATATAAATATTATTAGATATTTTCAATATATATAAGGTCAGTAAATATGTATATATGTTCATATAATGTTTGTTTTTCTTTTTATTGATTATTAGAATATACCTTAAGATTTACAATTTTTTTTTGTATTATATCTATATTGAAATTTACAACTGTACATTTATATACATATATCCAGTAAACTTGATTTTAGTTAATAATGGAGTGATACAGGCGTTTAGAGAAACTACCCATTGGTATCACTTTAATGGCGTTTTTAGATTACCAGGTCTCGTGGCCATCATCTTTTCAGGCGTCTCGGTGGATCCTCAGGAATTGAAGAGGAACCAAGGTTAAGAACTAGTGGGTTTGGGTTGGGTGGTTAGGGAGTTTATAATGGAAGGAATGGTATCTGATTCGGGCTAGATTGGTTACATATAAACATTAAGATCTTTATGTATGATTTTTTTTGGGACAGAGTAAATTTACGAAGGATTTAAATTTATATATGTATATATAGTTGTCCGTAAAAATGATATATAAGAAGATGATTAGGGTTGCGGTCAAAAGAGAAACAAAAATAGTTTACAACTATTTATTTTCTGACGGTTCGCCCCACTTTGCAGGGCTTCATCAGGGCTAAAAAGATACAAAATGATACAACGATAAGAATAAAAATACAAAGATAAGATACAATGATAAGAATAAAAATACAAAGATAAGATACAATGATAAGAATAAAAATACAAAGATAAGATACAATGATAAGAATAAAAATAAGTAACAATGGCAAGAGTAAAAATGTTTATAAAAATACGTAAAATATACAGTTAAAAAAATACAGGAGATGTACATAAAACAAAAACAATACGGGGAAGGAAAAAAAATAGAGATTAAATAAACGTCATGAAGGAATAATTATAAATAAAAAATAATGTAATAATGATATAAAATGATAATAAATGAGCAAAGAACAAGTCAGGACAACCTACCTGTTCAAAGCGAACGGTTGAATAGAAGGCAACAAGGAAGCGGAAGCGTGGAGGAGTGGGGAAGAGGTACCCAGCAGTTTAACGGCTATATTTGTATTTTAAATACGTCGCGTATACAGGAAGTAGTCATAAATACATGACGAAAAATGAAAAATGATAAGAGAAAGAATCGAATTTCTAAGATTTAAATTTATGATTTTATTTTATTTTTTTGCCTTATTTATTTATTTTTCTACCTATGATATTTTCTTAATTCTTTTTTTATTTATATTATGTTCATAGTTAGTCACCCTATAATTTACGAGATGTTATACGGTTTTATTTTATCTTTTACTTCTTCTTATATAATTAATCGGTTTCTCTTAAAATGGACTAGCAGTTTCTCTTAAAATCCCGAACATTCTTTCGTCCCAAAAACCTTTCTATCTGTCTTCTAAATATTAAGGTCTGGAGGTTAAAACGCTCACTATGTTGCTCATTTTATAGCTACTTTACTTCATACTTACGCAATGATTTTTATCGAGTGAGGTCTTATTTCAAAGGTAATTTAATTAGCTTAAATTCTGTGTTTTTACTTTTTTAATGAAGCCAACAGGAACTTCATTTTTACCACAGTTCTATCGAAAAACACTGTTTTTCATAAAATATGAGGGTAATAGAGAAAAACCCGTTACACCGAAAAACCGGGTGGCACCTAAGTATTATGTTGATCGAGATCTACAAGATAACTTATACATCTTTATAAGAAAAAAGTCAAGTTTTATAAACTAGTTTTAAATGATTTCAGGCAGGATTTGCCTTCTGTTCACTTGCATTTATTCTTTATTATTCCAGCCTAAAATAAAATAATAAGAATCAATTTTATGTGTCTTCAAAAAATTACCAAACGTTCCAGGATGTTTCATTTTAAAGAGCCTACTAAAAAATATTACAAATTAAAAGAATATTCCGAACTGTTATTCATCGAATTTCTAATATAATTTATAAAGGAAGAAATCTTGTAAAACGCCTTGAGGTGAACAATATCGCCGATGAAGCAGAACGTATTGAACTGGGGGAAGGGACGTCCTTTGGAAATATGAATTCATTGGAATGAAGAGTCTAGTTTTCTGAGAGTTTTGGAAGCAGCTTTTTGCCAGTCCGGCTTTCGCTCACTAAATGTCTCGAGTCAGGTCAAACGGCAGAATGGAAACAATATTGCCGATTCACGTCGATCAAGGATCTAAATGTTCCATTCTTTAATGTTTATTAAATCTTTTAAATAAGTACCAATATAATAGTTTTTTTCTGTTTTGTATTATAGAAGGTCTGTAATAAATTTTATTATTCGTGTTAAATAATAATTGTCCGTGAATACTAAATAATAGAAAAATAGGAGGTTAACTTTATTCTATGGAACAAAGAGCATTAATTCCTCGGTCAGCTCCCACTATTTCCGTGGTCGGTCTTCAGATTGATGTCCACTAAAGCGCAGCCTTCGACATGTCATTCCTTATCCGATCCCTGTCCATCTGAAATTCCATTCCTTCCTTCATGCGCCACTCCAATAGACCTCACACCATCAATTCCCTTCTTTTTTTATCATTCTCTCTCGATCCAGTCCCAAAAGAATTTTAAATTGTCTTTCTTTATTTTTAATTGAGATTTATAAATACCTATTTATATTACTTTCAGTTACAAGGCAGTTTTTAACCGAGTGCGGGCTCATAGTACTTCAAAATATAAAGGCCATTCAGATTAGAGAATTTATTTTTTGAATAATCATATAATAAAAGCAATCACCACACTAGTTAAAAATCTGTTTCATTTAATATTCGAAAAGTGACAAAAAAAAAAAAAATAAAGAAATGTTATTCAATAAGAGGTCGTTCAAAGGAATTAGGGAACCCTATTAATCTTAGGATCCACTGGGTAAAAATTGGCACTAGTATAGGATTCATTATTAATAATTCATTTTAAATTTATTATCTAAAGTTTATATTTTTGTTTGAAGGCACAGAACCTTTTGGTTATCAACGCCTATTTATTATTAGATGAGTATCTAAAATATCATTAATAATGATGAGAAGTTGACCTTGGATAATATACATAAGAAGAAGATGGTTGGGGGTGCGGTAATAATAAAGAGAATAACACAAATAAGTTAAAAAACTTATTTATTAGTGCCAACGTTTTGGCCAAAATTTCCAGCCTTCATCAGGGCTAAGAACAAAAAACAAGATAACAACTAGTGAATAAAGAATATATAGAAATATTAAAGTAAATAATTTTATAGAATGAATATAGATACAATGAATATAGATACTTCTGGCAGGCCAAGTGGGATGAAAGCTCTCCCAGTAA
>NW_027107501.1:664108-664949 GCF_000696795.3 Halyomorpha halys
GACTTAAAAACAGGTGGGTACTATAGTTAAAGTATTTAAGCCCCCTCTAAATTGAATTCATCAATTAAATATTTATAATTTGTTTCTTTTATTTTATAATATAAATAAAAATATATTCAATTACCTATATATATACGTTTTAGTTCCCACTTCTTTCATTACTTTATTTTTTACTATATTCGTTCTGTAAAATTATTTACTTCAATCTTTTTATAAGTTCTTTATTCACTGGTTGTTATCTTATTTTTTGTTCTCAGCTCTAATACCCCCAACTATCTTCTCCTCATATATTATTATAATACATCATATTACGTCTATTTATTATTATAATACAACATAATACGCATATTTATTATCATAATACATTATTATAAAAAATATTTTATTTTCAAATATTTTCATTATTATTACATTATATATTTTATATTAGAAATTTATATGAATTTATTTATGTTAAAAGGAATAGTACCGTTTCTTTTGAATTATTTCTTTTATTTTTCATAACTTACCAATTTCTATGTTAAAATTTAATTTTAATCCAAGTCTCCAATGCCCATAATAATGTTGTTCTAAACATACTCCTCCCAGAAAAAATTTAGAGTTTATAATTATTGTTATTATATAAATAAATTCTATCTGTGTAATTATTACAAAGTAAGTATTAGTATATATAAGTAAGTATTAGTTTTAATTAATGATTACTTAGTCGAAATTTCCGAAAATGTGAATAAATTTAGGGCATAGTCCTAAGTTTCCTGATTTTTTTATTTATTGTCCAATTGTTTTTAATTTTTAACACTCTTTCAATAAAATAGTAATTTCAAATCAATTAAAAAGATTT
>NW_027107501.1:667634-669345 GCF_000696795.3 Halyomorpha halys
TTAATCTATACACCATAATACAATGTTATACAATACAACTTCTAAACTATTTTATTTAGGCAATAATGGTATAAACGTTACTTCAATTAGATAAATTAGGCTTTTTTACTCAAATAATCCCAAAATTTCATCTATGGCACCAGCCCTCACGGTTTTACCCCAGGTTTTCATATTAAATTGTTTAATCTCTAGCTGTATGAAGGTGATATTATATATTTATTGAAAGGAATCATATTTCTATTTCACTAAAACTTACTATCTAGATACAGATAAAGATAAAATCTAGTTTGAACATTTAAGGCATACAAGTTCAAAGTGTAATAAATTTAAAGTTTATTCCACGGCAAGTAATAGTATAAATGAAGGACAAATTGATACGTGATTAATCGTTGAACAAATCATGAATTCAATCAATGTCCGACCGTTCTAGAATCTATTCTCGCCCAATCATCTGATGGAATCACCAATTTCGCATCAATAAGTTGGAGAAAAGGTCGGGGAGATGGTTTGGACAATTGTCATATCTAAAAATAGACATAAATAAATCAAGCTCTGAATAATAAATACATTTTAATTAATGAGTAATTTTATCTAAGATATTTAGACGGATAATGTATTTATGTATACAACTCATTGAAGCATTTCAACTACTAGACTGGTTATACGAGTACAATTAATAATTACATGTATTTTAATTATTTACGATCAATATTTTAAAACTCAAGTTTCAAAAAATTAAATTCATGCAAATTTAATTGCACCATGTGCTTTTAAAGGAATTTTATTCAATTTTACCGAATACTTTACTTCCTTTGAAGAACATAACATTCACTTATTAATAGTATTCCAAATAATTGAAAATTAAGTGGCCGGGAATATAATAGTCGTTCTCTATATTAGATATTCCAGACAGCGAACAAGTTGTTATGATTATTTGTTTTTTTATTTATATAATTATTTGACATTTACATAATGATACATCTAGTAAATTTGATGTAAGATAAAAATTTTATTGCGTAGACTTGCAGAGAAACTACCCCATAGGTAGCATTCTGATAGCATTTTACAATAGAAAGTCTCGAGGCCATCTCCTTTTTTAGGCGCCTCGGAGGATTGTCAGGAATGGTTAGAAACTAGAAGGTTTGAGTGGCTAGGGAGTTTATAATGGAAGGATTGAAATCTGGTTCGGGCTGGGACGATTAGTTATATAACATTAAGGTCTTTATGGATGATTTTATTTGTGACTAAGTATGTAACATTGATAATTTTGGATTGTAAGGATTGGAGAACAGAGGAAATCAAAGCTCAACTCCGTAGGTCTAGATATACCTTATTAGAAGTTTAGACCGTTTGTCTAGTAAGTTCTGTAATAGTCGGAATCGACGCGAAACTTCCAGATGTAGTCCAAGATAGCGAATCTGTTCGATAGGGGTAAGAGGGACATGGGACATTAAAAAAAAAACAGAATACCAAAGGACTTAAAAACAGGTGGGTACTATAGTTAAAGTATTTAAGCCCCCTCTAAATTGAATTCATCAATTAAATATTTATAATTTGTTTCTTTTATTTTCGTAAAGTTGTTCATGATTATTCATTTTCCATGAGTTCTTTTGTGTCAGATTTAATCTTAGACATTTACAACTTTTTTTTGCCGTGGCACCTTTATCGGTCTAAAAACATTTACTGCACTCTTGTAAAGCTAAAACAAAAT
>NW_027107501.1:671675-672607 GCF_000696795.3 Halyomorpha halys
AAATAAATTTAACTATAAATTTATAATAACTTAACTAAATTTATAATACACCAAATAAAACAAGTCAGATCCTACTACCATTGATTCGATTATTTTTTTTTTTCATCCATATTAGTCCTATATTTTTTGGAATTAATTTGTAATGTAATATTTTTTATGTCTGGTTTTTGATACCTAGATTTTTTTCTTATCGTTCGGATTTTCAAATTATTTATACTAGTAGATAAACTATAAATTATTAATCAGTCTGTATGGGTAAAAGTATTTACTTAGAGTATGGTAAATTTTATATTTAATAACTTTTAATGCAACATTTACCGGTTAAAATAATTTCTGAGTAAATTAGGTTGTCTGCTATACTTATCATTTGATATTTTGGTTAATTAGAATAATAATTTTAGAATACATCACCATCTTTTTTGTTTCAGTCCATTCTGCTGTAATTTTATTATTGTCAGAACTGATGTATACATCCAAATATCTCATGTGGGATATTCATTAGTGAATTTAATTATTTCAGATATATTATTTTATCAACTCAATGAATTTAGTCTACTTTTATTTATCAATATATTTAGTAACTAGTATATGTTTTTCATCCATTTTTCAATTTGTTCTGAAATTATTTGAATACAATATGTATGTATGTTCAACTTTTTGTACAGGTTTATACGATATAAGAACTGGTACTTCTCATAACCTTATGTTCCGAGGAGATGTGACAAATAAATTCCTAATAATATTATTAATAGTTTATGTTAGACTACGAAAACTAGACATTTAATTTTTAATACCAGAACCCTAACTATCCTTATAATGTTACTGGATTACTTATAAACATTTAGAGTAATAATAAGTTAAATTAGTGCGATGTTGGGGTTTACATTACAAGTAAACATACTATTTCAATAAATAATATTCATGGTTTATAC
>NW_027107501.1:674698-692690 GCF_000696795.3 Halyomorpha halys
ATAAATCCATAAAAACAAAAATACTTAACTTCAAGTTCGTGTTACTGATTTAGAGGAGCTGGTAAATCTGATGATTGAAATTGTTGCACCGTCCAATTCGGAAAGTATAAAACTTTAGGTGATCTAAAAGTGGTAATTTTTATCGTTTATATAAAGAATGAAATAATAATTTAAGCCGGAAGTTTAGTTTATGTTTAGTTATTTTGATGTGGGAGGTGTTAGGAAGTCGTTAAGAAAAAAAAGAGGACATAGACGAAAATTATTAAATTCATAATAGAAGTAGTAAGAAGTAACTATTGATAATAGTTATAAATATTAATTATTTTGCTATATTTTTAACAAAAAATATCAAGCTGAGAAGTCTCTTTAAGTTTTATAACTGACTATATATGTTCATATACATTTGGACACATCTACCGATTATGACCTTGGAGGAAAGATTTTGAGGAAGGGGGCTTCCAGCGCGAGTGACGCGAGAAGGCGAGGACTATCCATTTCGTAGGCGTGGCATCCAGTATGCTGTATAGTACATATATGACAGTTGACAGTTGGAAGTTGATGCCACACCCCGTATGCCAGAAATGGCTTAGCCCGGGATTAAAAAAAATTTAGAGCTACTCATAGATGGTTACATTTTGTTGAAGATATTAGTTTATTTAATTACTATTGATTCTCAGTCGTTTTTTTTTTGTTGTATATTTTTTAGAATATTTAATGGCTACTGTTTTTAATTTTTTGTTTTTAATAAACAGCATCATCCATTATATCAAAAACATTTATTTATTTGTATCAAACTTTATGTTTTAATGTTCTACTTAAGAACAATTAATTTAATTTATATTCACTCCTTACTTTCGAGAACAGTGAATATATTTTGGGACCCTTAATATTCACATTGAATACCTTACCACTGTGCCACCGCGCTCCCCCAAAGTAAAAACAAATAAAATAAAAAAGGTACAAATATAAAATCTGACTATTGCTCTACAGTAGTTTCCAAGCCATACTGGTGTCTATGAAAATAAATTACCAAAAGGAGGATCACAAAACAGAAAACACAGGAGCCATACTCTCCCTATTTATCTGCACAACTTTTCATTAAAACTGCATTCAAAGCAGAGACGGGGGGTGGGCTAAAGAAGAGACGAACGGTACGAAGTTCTTCCAGGGGAAATATTAGCTGCCGATCTGCTGCTGTTCTGTTGCGAACTTTAGGCAGTTAAAAGGGCGTGATTACCTGCAGGCACTTCTGTACACAATAGGTGCTAAATATTGCAGTATTTTCCTAATAGGTAGTATTATATATCTGTTAATTAATATATATTTTTATCAACTTTTTCGAGACTGGTAGTTTTATTAGTAATAAAAATTATCCAAATAGTCTCAACCTTCTTTATTAAAACATGACCAACGCTTCGGTCGATCCGACCACCATCAAGAACAATCTTAATTTTAGTATCATAGCCTCACATTGATTTATTTAAATTTACCGATTGATATATTGTTAATATGAATATATTGCATTATTAATATTGATATATAATTGAATAATTAATGATATTAAAATACAAAAATTGTGGGATAGTAACTAATAGGTTTATTTTAACTGTGGTAAATTGACTTGGGCATAACTGCCTGCAAATTTTAATGTCATGATATGTTTCTAAAAAAAATCGAAATTACACCTGATGAAGTTGATAAACTTCATGAAAAACCAAAATAATTTTCACCTATTTATTAATGTCCAACGTTTCGACATACACTGCAGATTCAGAGTAGACTCTTGTGTCGGGTGGATGTTTGCAGTAATAAAAAAAGTGCTAACCAGTTCTATTTGTTTTTAGTTTTGTTAATGTACAAATCAACCTAGCACAACCTTCCTGATGAATACTTGCAGAGTAAGTCAAAATGTAGGCCATCAATAAATGATCGAAAACTATTTTTGGGCCCATTATTTTCCATTGAGGTATCCATTGTTTAAAAATATTTAGTTACACTTTTAGTCAGAAAGGTCCAATAATACGAAAACTCAAAAAGTTGAGAAATTCGAAAAAATTTAGACTGCGAAAATTGTGATAAAAACTTTTACTCAAAGAGGTTATACTGAAAATAATTTATAAATTATTCAGTTTAGTTTTTTAGTATACCTTCATTTAACACCAGATCAGTATGTTGGGACTTGCATGGTTAGTATAACAGTTACTAAGGTTACTGTATAAGTTACTAGTATAACTATTGATTGTAAGGGTTAGTCTCGAGCAAAAGACATCCCTAACAAAAGACAACGCTTTAAATATTGAATAATTGTGAATAATAATGATTAATTATAAATACATACATATAGATAAGAACAATAACGAGATTAAAATAACCATCCTTAAGAAGATAGAAAAATAAAGTTGATAACAAAAACAATGACATTCATAGCAAATGATTTACTTCTAGTGGGGAAAAAAAAGTTAATTTGAGAAAGAGACGAAGAGAAAAAATAAATAAAACAGCAAAAATGTCAATAACAGAATAGATAATTATAGAAATTATAACAGAATGTCCTGCAGCAGCCTGGGCTTCAGTCTTCTAGAAGAGGTTGGATTTCCCAAGTTGAAGGTCACTATAGCTTGAACTGCCGGTAACTAGGAGTGGAATTTCATGCACCGTTTTTTTATATAGTCTTCTATTTTTTCCATTTATAGTTCCTAATTAAATTATCCAGGAGCAGTTTTCCAAATATTTTTGGTGGGAAAATCTCTAGACCAAAATTGTTGTATATATCGTTGGTTCACAAGTGAAATAGTTTTCAATATTATGGAAATAATAATTTTACTTTTTATAGGGAATTTTTATGATATTAATAATTTTTTTGGAGTTTAACCTTTTTAATATTTTAAACTTGAAAAACCAAATAGCTCAAAACTGTAAAATCTTAACTTCATGTGTTTCACTGGCAAGCCGACGATAAAGCTTATTATATGTTTATTTTTAAATGAAAATTTTTCTCTATATAATAGATGTTACTATTAAACATTTTAAACAAAACTTTTAAATATCAATATCAGATGCGCTCACAAAAATAGTTTTATAATAACCTTCTAATAGTGGATATATCGTCTTTTGATAGAAAACTAAAAAACAACTAGAATGCCATTATTTTTCATCATAATAATCTAGTAATAAAATTATAAATAATTTTAAAAAAAAATAATCTAACTATTCGTAAATTGAGAGTTTAGATTACATTTACTTTATTTTGGAACAACGTTTTAACTGTAAATTAAAACTTTTCCATTATATTTTCATATATAAATGTAAACAGTACAAATTATCAAGAAATTCATAGAGCCCAGACTGTGAAAGACTCAATGTAAACGTAATGCCAAAAACACTTATTACCACACGATGATACCAAACACGATTTATTCAAAGGTTCCAAAATGTACCAAGTCGTGAGGGCGGAATGTGAATAAAAAGAAAAATTGTATTTACAATTTGTTTAGCAATACATTTTCATAAAATAAAGTTTGACGCTTGAGTTTGAAGTTACTGAATAATGAAATAACCTGACCTTTCTCTGGCTGTAGACTATGTTAATTATTTTAAATAATACACTAGTTATATTAATTAAGATACAAAAAATCAATAACAATTAACCCTTAGTTGTTAATAAGTTGAAACATTTCCTCTAAACAGAACGACCAGTCATTTTTCGAAGTCGTTGGTGACAACATTCCGTTTGCTGAATTATGCAACATCCCTGCAAATATTTACCTATTTCTACTCAATGTCTGCTGTTGATACAAAATTCGTAATTCTTTGTAAGTGTGAGAATAACCGGTATCTTAGCATTTCCTTTTACATGCTTAACGAGATGTCTTACAAGTTGTTTGGGATAATAGTAGGATGTTAAGAAGAAGATAAAGGTGAACAAATTATGTTGTGAAAACTCAAAATAATTTTCACCTCTGGCTACAACTAATTTAAGAAGATGAAAATTAGTCATAAATAACAGTTAAATTATTTATTTGTTAAAATACAATAAGTTGTAAGCTTACAATTTAAGTTTAAAGAGTTTTGTACATTTTTTTATTATTTTTGTTTTCTAGGAATAACACAGTTTACAAATTTAAAATTTTACAAAAATAAGATTGGAAAATTGCCTGTCAAATATTATAGACATAAATAATATAGACACGATTGAGAAAAAATGGATGAAATCTGGAAAAATCTAGATAAAATGGATGGACTGTAAGTAATGCACTAATAAATACTAAACAGTGAGACATCACCAAATTTAAGAAGTAGATTGAATCAACAAAAAACAAATACTAAAAACCATAAAAATAGTAGTATTTGAGAGACATACCCTATTAAATAACCATGAATTTTATTTTTAAATTCAATAATTTAATCAAAGCGTAGGTTGTAAACATAAAGAAATATTGAGAATCTATTTATATGACAAAAAATACAAAAGATGTAGTAAATTTTAAAACTGATATTGGTGGCATTGGGCAACATTATGTGGACATAATTAATAAGATAGATTTTTAAAAACAATAGTCCCTGTTGAATAGATAGACCTGACATCTGGACAAAGAACTAACCTGGAATCCTCAAACAACATTGAAAAGATAGGAAACTGCACGTCGATTTCAACTAATACAGCACTTACTAGACAGACGGTCTAAACTTCCAACACATTACAAAAGACAGATCTACATGACTGTAATAAGGCCAATCTGAACATACGGAGTTGAGCTTTGGGGCTCCACTAAACCTTCGAATTCCTCTCGTATGCAATCCAAAATCCTTCGTAAAATCCTCAATGCTCCTTACTTTGTCACAAATAAAATCATACATAAAGACCTAAATGTTCCTTATGTAACCGATCTAGCCCGAACCCGATATCATTCCTTTCATTATAAACCCACTAGTTTCTAACCTTGCTTCCTCTTTCATTCCTGGCAATCCTCCGAGGCACCAGAAAAGAAGATGGTCTCGTGACCTTATATCGTAAAATGATTTTAGAGTTCTACTACTGGGTATGTAGCATGTAGAGAAACCATGCTGTATCATAGCATTATGATCTTACTTTAAATTTGCTTGTTGTATATACAGTTGTATACAGTTGTAAATGACAATAAATAAATTAATAAATAAAATATGTTCAATACTTAAGGTAAAATATGTACAATCATACATAAAGACTTTAATGTTACATATGTAACCGATCAAGCCCGAACCAGATATCATTCCTTCCATTATCAACTCCCTAACCATCCAAACCCACTAGTGTCTAACTTCGCTTCCTCTTCCATTCCTGACTATCCTCCGGGGCGCCTGAAAAGAAGATGGCCACGAGACCTGCTAATATAAAAAAAATATCAGATTGCTACCAAAGGAAAGTTCCTATACACGTCTGTATTACTCCATTATAACTGAGATCAAATTTACTGAATGTATTATAATGTACAGTTGAAAATTTCAATTAAAATTTTGAATAAAAAAAAAAAAATAATTAGAAAAGAAAAAAAAAATTATATATTAATAAAATGTTAATAATCACTTTAAATAAAAATAAAGATTTAAATATGAATATAATTGAATAAAAAAAAAAATGTGGAAACATTTTGACTCATCTTCCGATTTGAACTTGAATTTTTTTTAATAATTAGAAAAATGCCCAAACAATAATTTTAAGATAAGGGAAAAAAGTGAAAGTATAGTAATTACTCTATATAGAAATTTGGTCTAATCTCAAAATGATTTTAAATTTGTAAATTGTTGTAAAATAGTGAAGTAGATGTTTAGATAGTAAAATATTAAATTACTTGTAATTAATTTTTAAATTATTTATTAAAATTCAATAAAAATCTGTTATAAAAAACTGTTGATAATACATTATTTTTATTTCAGAACTGGATAATGAGAAGAAAAAAAAACCCGAAACGTTGTTCAGATGTAAAAAAAATAATGGAGTGATATTAAGGGTGTTATTTCTGAAACAATAATAAATACTTATTCACATTTGATTTATTATTTTTATATTTTTAAAAGTCACACTCCAAAGCCATGTGCCATTGAAAGTGCTTTCTATAAGCTATTCATTTCATTTCTATTCAGCCACTGAGCAATGCAACTGAGTTGTCCTCTCCCCCTCTCCCCCCCCCCTCGTAACAAAAGAATTAAATAGATATTCAATTTTCCTCCTGGTTGGTTTATTTTATTGGACTTTTTAAAAGAATGACCAAATCTATTGTCGAAAAAAAAAAGGCCTAAATTAAAGTGTTTTCTTCATATTTTTTCTTTTGTAACAACTGCGAGTTTGTTCGTTCTTGTTTAATGGCTTAAAACATCACTGGTCATCATGGTATTTATTTCTAATGTATAGTATTATTTTTATTGTACTTCAGTTTATTCAATGTCTTACTAGTGATAGTAAATTTTGTGACTTTAAAAATTGCAAACTATTTCTACTGTTCTACTATCATTATATCAGGCACAAGTCTCCAAAACTATTGAAGTGTGATGTGAAATATGGGCTTTCTTGGAAGATAAGACTATTTGTAAAATTTTTAATACAGATTAACCTTTTGTAGGGTTCGTTTTGTGATGCGGTAGTAATGAAGGTATAATAACAATAATAAACAATTTAATCTCATTATTTATGGTAAAATAATAATAAAAATATTAAAACTTAATGGATTATGGCCCTAATTCATTAAAGGCTCTCAAGTAATGCTTTACACTCAACTAAGGCGAATTTTGGTTTAATTCCGCTAATAAATTTCAGAAACAAAACCTACACTTCAGGAAGCGAAATTTACTTTTGAATCAAATGTTAAGTATGCTTGAGGTTACTGTTTTTTAGGATAAGACAAAAAAATTATAACCTATAAACAAATGTCTAAGTTATTCCTTTCTTACTTACGTCAAGGTCGTACTTTAATTCGATCCTTATATCTATTAAAAATTATAAAATTATCCATATTAAAGAAATGAAGTAAACTTCTAGGAAAAATAGAAAGATATATCTATTTAAAAATAAAATATATCTTTCTGCAAGTAATGTACAAAATTCGGTCTAAATAGACAAATTTTGGTCCAAATGTCCACTATGGTTTTGTTTTTTGAGGGGCCTAATGATGGGGGGGGAGAGAGAGAAGTTTATTGCAAAATTGCCAAGGGGGTCATCCATTAGTTCCTGTGAACCAACTAGCCACGGCGCCACTTGTTAAGAACAGCAAAACCTATGACCTGATGTGTCTTATACCAGACTAGTTGAAACCTGCAGACTGGGCAAGGTGGATCCTCTCTCTAAAACGAGTAATGTTCAAGAAAAGATGACTGGCTAGAAGCACCTCCAAGTGTGGCATAGGGAGCGCACAGCCCAGAGGCTTGCCACATATACTTCGCAGCAGAGTAAAATTGGACAGGTGACCTATCCCAATATAGAGCTCAAATCAAATAAGCAAACTGCATGTCTTACAAGCAATTGCCCATTATACGTTAGGAATTTGCCCCATTTATCATCATATCAAATTTACACCACATCAACATACTTACTTTTCCTATAAGCTAAATTTAATTTAACATAACTAACAATATTATATAAGTTTTTTACCCTATGCCCCTCTACAAATTTATTATTTTACTTCTTTAAAGTGAAATATTTTTTAATATTATAAAAAAAAAAAATCAATCTGTACCGCTACACCCTATGAATAAGGATCAGGGGTACTTTGGAAGGAAGTACTGTTACTAGACCAACGGTCGTGAAAGGAGGTGATTTGGTCAAAATCCTGCTTAACCGCCAGACCCCGAAAGCCTCCCAAACCTACAGAGCTACAATAGGGGTATTCATGATCTTTAGTTTAACATGTTAAATAGAAAACGCATGTCAAGTGGAGAAATATTTCCTTCTTTTACCTTGTTAAAACTATATAACATATAACGTCATTCTCCATTTAACAGACCTAATAACATACTCTCAACCTTGTTGCATGTTATATAGTTTTAACATGGTAAATGAAGGAAATATTTCGAGGAGTTTTTTCATTTAACACAATTTAACATGTTAAACTAAAGATCATGAATACCCCTATTGAAACAGAAAATATCTGCCCAACCGGATTCGAACCCGAGCCCTAAGTTTTTTGCACAGTCTACCCACTCCCATTATATATCAATAAATCAATTTAAATTCTATTCAATCATTCTATCTGTTTTATAATAAACACCTTTCTGTTATGGATACTCAAATTCGGATGAGGCTCTCATATCAAGGCCTGGTTAAAACAATACATAAAGTTTTAGTGAAGAGAATCAACCCATATCAACCAGAAAGTATTTTACATATTTATCTCATAAGTTATCTGATTAACATTCAAATTTGATATGGAAACATCAGTGTCAATTCATTGCATAAATAAAAACATAAGAAAAAACTTGTATTTAATAACGATCACTTCCAAAAATAGTTCTATTCATGTTATCAAATATCAAAAGTAAAAAGCGACTTCTGATATTTGATAAGATTTTAACTTAAAAAACGATCTGTATCTTTTAATATGTAAATTAAATATTTTTTATAATTTGAAGCTAACTAATGTTCATTCCGTATTGGATGGTTCACCGCAGTAATAAATCTTAACGCTGCTGTAAATTCCCGCTTTCCATCTATATTCAATGGCTAAACAATGACCCGAATATTTGACTCTAATTTTTATTGTTCATTAAAAAATATTTTATTTAATAATTTTCGTTGAATAATTTATTAATTAAACTACCTTTTTTTTTAATTTGACCTTCGCCCTGCCTACCATCTTGATCAAATAATTTTTAGATCAATGATTTTCTCCTTACCCACTTTACATCTTAAGATTAGAGTTGGATGTGGAATAAACATAATTCCAAATTAGTAAATATTTTTAAAACGTTTTCAACTACCGTGAATATTGTTTCTGAAACAATATTATAAATTACATCACAATTTTCTGTTAGAGAATATTAGCAATTTTTTAATTTATTGTCTCGTGTTTTGGTATTGTCTCTTAAATTAAAAATTTATTAAGTACCGCTACAACCCATGAAGGGTCTGGGGTGCAGTACTTTGTAAGGAAGTACTGTTACTAGACCAACGGTTGTGCAAGGAGGTGATTTGGTCAGAATTACCCTCGACCACCAGATTTTTACCCCATTAAGGGTACCCAAAATATCTTACATATCAAAATTAAAGAAAGAGATTATTATAATTTAAAGTTATGCTGAAAATAAAGGCAAAACAGATGTTTGGATCTCTGTACAGATATATTAATATCAAAATTCTTATTTCGAACAGAACATTTTAAGTGCTTTTTAAGTTACAATATGTTTTATAACTTAGGCTTGAATAATAAACAAAATAAGGATAGGTTTTAAGCAATATTAAAAAAAAATAAGGCTTATTCCGAGTTAGAACTTAATTTGCCTTAAGAGAAAATTCTTCTACTCAGGAGTATAGTCAATGAATTTTCAGTTTTGTCTTGAACTAAAGTACGTGCCACATTATAGAATAGATTATTCACATATTCACACAAACGTTCGAGCCGTTTTGATTAAACATGGCATATCATTGTAGAATTAAATGGACTTTAATGCCAGCTAGGTTTCATTCTCAGTGGGGAAGCGCTTAAATGACAAATTTTCTAAAAAATCGTTCTCCAAAGTACCTTTAATTTTTTTATTAGAAAAATGTGAACAGTTCTTATTGTGTATCCAACAGTGACTAAATCGAAAATATTAAAGAATTTTATGAATAACTGAAGGATAAAAAGAAAAATTGAGGCATCCGATTCGAAAAGGAAATTCAAGACCTCTCGATCTTTCCCGATTTCATTATGACTTCGTTATATATTTTTAAACATATTGTTTAAATTTTAGAAGATTATTGTGGGGGACAAAATTTACATCTCGAGGAACCCTAAAATGCGAACTTTTATAGCAACAGAAAAATTAAAAAAATTTGCTTATGATTTTCACCTTTTCTGGTTTTAGATTTTTTTGTAATTGAATTTAATTAAATATCCTACAAAAAATTTAAATCCCACCATATTATTAATGATTTTCCATATTCGAATAATACGAAAATTATACATCCCTCGGAACACTTCAGACCATAATTTGAAAGATAAGTAATCTGCTTAAAAAACTAATCTAAAAATAAAATCTTAATGGGACCTAATCTAAAAATCATATTAGAGATGATAAAGCAAAATATTTTAGTATTGATCCTAACACCATAATGATAGGAGAAATCTGATGCAGTATGCATATTATATAATTTTCACTTACTATCCTACAAAACGAAGATTTAAAACAGGAATTTTTTTTTTTTTAAGATGGAATTGATAAAGATCGGGCAACACTCGGAGCATCTCGGATTTTCCTTGCTCTTTAAACTGTTGTACCTACTTCTCATTTTTCTCCTTTGGTTGTCAATAAAATTGTTCAGATTAATGCAATTTTTATTACTGTTAATAAAATGAAATGTTTGATTATTTCAAATCAACAAAATTAAAGGTACTTTAAAGCTAGATTTTTAGAAAAATCTCTATTTAATCTCCGTTAAACTATTTAAAAAAAGATAAATCTAGCGTATATTAAAGATCACTAGAGTTTAATCAAAATCGTTAGAACCTCTTTTGAGGAAATAAAAAAAAAAAATGAAAAATCGAATTATATAAATTGGAACTACTTTCGGCCAGTCGATTTTATCGATAAAAAAAACTTTTGTAACATTTAAAAAAAAATTAAAATCTGTACCGTTACAACCCATGAAGAGTCAGGGGTTCAGTACTTAGTAAGTAAGTACTGTTACTAGACCAACGGTTGTACAAGGAGGTGATTTGGTCAGAATCACGCTCGACTACAAGATTTTTACACAATTAAAGGTATCCAATTTAAGAAGCTAGGTGGACCCCAAGAGGGCTCCAAGAACCCACAGGAGTTGACTCACGGCTCGGGTCCTTAGAGTTAGTAGATTTTAGGCATATACAAGCCTTAAATATGCAATTTCAGTTTAGTGGGGCTCCTGTTGAAGTTATCACGCTATATGTGTTTTTAGAACAAAAAAAAAAATTTAACCAATAACAAAGATTTTTTGTTCATTCTTATCAGCCCTGCAAAGTGAGGCGAAACGTTGGTTAACAATAAATAGTTTTTGTAACTATTTGGATAACTTTATTGACCGCTACTCAAACTTAAATTTTTTAAAATCTTTTTCCAAAACTTTTTCTCCTATAAAAATTCGAATTTTAGCGTTTCTCGAGGTGGGAATATTGAATATAATTTTTTTTTCTCTCAATAATATTTTAAAATTGAAAAACTATGTTTTAAAAAAGATAGCGAAGGATACTGTGATGGAATCGGGAAATATCGCAAAGTCTGTTTTTTTCCTTTCGAATCGGATGCTTCCATTTTCTCCAAAAGGTTTTGTAGGTTACAACAAGAACTACTCATTTTTTTTTCTAATAAATCTATTCTATAAAGTGGCATTTACCGTCGGTTTATTTTATCGGAAAAAGTTGCTACCACATCCCAGGTATATACTCGCCTTGAGTATGTAATTTTTAGTTTATGTACGACTTTTCCTTTTTGAGCAAGTCCGCTCACAGACACAGACCATTTTGTGAGATTTGGTTATTTGGACTCGGAGGACCTCAAAACTTGTATTTTCGTCGAGAAATCGAATTTTAAATTTTTCACTATCACAATACTTCCCTTACTCTATTTTAATATATGGGTAAGTGAAAATAAAAATCTTGTGATTAGATCTACCTAACATTTTAAGAACATTAAAATAATTATTTTATTTAATCAGTTTCCTTTTTTTTCAAGCACTTTTAATAAAAAATAATTTTTAAATTTATAATTCTTTAATCGTTAATTTAGTTTTCAGTAACCAATAAGGCATGTTCAACCTCAAAATAAAAAAATTAACCTGGTTTTGGAAGTAAATACTTTTATTTTGATCAAACCTAAACCGTTTGCTTCATATGGATAATTCCATGTATCTATAAGAGACACGGAAAGAAAATTATATTTTCTTTTAATTCAAACATTAAATAATCAATTTATTTTGTATATATTTTTTTTAATATATATTAACCTTCAGTGAAAGCTTTTCATAAAAGTTGGATCTTTTTAAACCGTCTTGATATTATACTTCATATTTATAAAATCTAAAAAACAAATGTTATTATATATTATATACATCAGCACGGTAGATACTAAATATGTAACCTTCATAATATAAGTAACAAATAACGATTCACAAAAATTATAAAACCTTTAGGCAACCTTTACAATAATTGTTTATGTGTATGATGTATATTATATGCACAATTTATATATATTTTTTAATTACATGTTCATTTATTTTTCCTTTTTATGTTAGACTAAGGTAGAATGGTTCTGGGAACAACACTCAATTTAAAAAAAAATTGCAGTTATGGTTTTCCACAAATTATCCCTATACAATAATGAATAATATTTTAAAAATAAAAACTAGGTTTGAGACAAACCTATTTTTTTTCTTAATGCCTTATAAAAATACTCGATTTCTAAAATAGGTATAAGAAATCCTCAGATCACTTTATTGGTTTATTTTTCAATTAATTCTTTTATTCACTTTAAATTCCAAACAAAAGTAGGTACCTTCATCTTTAACCATAATATTTTTAATATATATAATAGAAATTTCAAACAAAGGGATATATCGAAAACATATTTTTATTTTTTTTACAGAATTATAAGTTTATTATAATTTAATTGGCTCGGGAAAAAAGTTGGGCAAGTTACAAAAATTTGATGCGATGACTGCATTACATACGTACTGTATGAATTCGTATTTTAGGGATTCCAAAAAAATTTTAACAAAAGATATCAAAGCCGTTCACACATAACTGCGATCGGGAGAGGAATTTAATACCACTTATTTTACATTGACATGCTGTAAATCAAAATCGTCAGAGTCGCTTTCGAGAAATTCGGAAAAATATGAAAAATCGATACTATAAAGTGCCACTTCCAGTAGATTTTAACGATTAGGTTGCAATAACATCCCAGACTATATACCCACTCGCCTTTAATATTTAATTTTAATTTCGTATGACAACCCATTGTTGGGCTAGACTATTCACACACCATTTTGCGAGTCTATGTTTTTAGGATCGAGGACCTCAAAAAATGTATTTTCATCGAAAAATTTTGAATTTTTTACAATACTTTCTCGTACTATATATTCCATATATAGGTACGTGGAAGTAATAACTATCTGCCAAAGCCGGATTCGAACTCGGATCCATGGACTTAGTACCACAGTGCCTTACCACTTAGTTATTTTTCTCCCCCACCTGGATTTATAAATAAAACATAAAATATTTCATGTATAAACATACATATACAACATATATTACATATAACAATAATTGATTTGGCTTAAAATTAGAATTTCTCCAAGGAAGGAGACAGACATTGTGTCCCACTACTCCTGGGTGTATATATGTTTTTAATTGTTATGACCTGTAAGTTTACGTCAAAAGAAGAAAATGTTATTTTAAGATAACATGCAATAAATTATTGCAATATTTAATGTATGATGTGTGAGTTAAGATATTTTATGTTTATATGAATGCAGGTAAATATAACTTTAAATAAATGTTTTGAAGATTACCTCGGTACTTTAACGTTCTCATGTACAACATGTTTAATTAATTGTTATTAATTATCAAAAAAAATAATAAGGAATTCGAATTGCCTTAAAAAATTATATTAGGTCAAAATTTAGGTATTTATTTTGATGTTGATACAAATTCTTACCAATGCCAAATTGTACATGCATTCTGTTTCCATATTCTTGTTTTAAAGTTAACAGTATTTTGGTATTACACTCACTAGGATTCATACCCAGTATGGATTAAGTTATTTTTTAAAATTGATATAATAAGTTTACTAAGAAATCAAGTTTCCTATAAATATAAATATATATAAATAGCAGAAGGATTCTACATAAAAGTAAAAACCTAAGAAGCTCATTTTAATTTAAAAAATAGTATTTTTTTCTGCTTTCAGTAGTGTTTAATATTAAAATACAAATATAACTTGAACATTTGTTAATCAAAAATTATTTTTTCAAAGGTTTTTACAATTTCATATAGTTTGTAATTTGAAGAATTTTTTGTTTAATCTACCATTTAATACTTCCTTTTCAAACTCTTTACCTTTAAGTTTCAAGCTGGATCACTCGTTATAAAATATACATTTACAAAAACAAATATTCTAAAAATTGTATACCGTTTCTTCTTATGTTGCTTCAAATTATACATTCACAGTATTAACACTATCATTTAGTATTTTCTGAAAATCATATTATAGATATGAAAAATCACCAAATTTATTATTCAATTTGAATAATTCACCTTTTTATATTCTTCTTCGATTAATATTTTGAACTAATTTTGAATAAAATAGATATTTGATTACGATCGTTTCAGCTCGACGCGTCAAAAAGAGTTTGAAGAAGAATTATAAACTATAATTTAACATTTAACATTCTTTTTTATAATATACAGCAATTTATAGATAATGCGCAACACTCAATAAATTTTACAAGGTCTTAAAAACATCTAAATGAAGAATGTAAAATTGATAAAAAAAAAAAGTATGAAATATGAAGTTTGCTTACTAACCCAGTCAAAAACATCATAAATTCCTGCCTTCATAAAATAAAATTATAATAATATACTTATAAAAAAAATGTGTATTTATAAATTTGTTTACTTGTAATAAAATAAAATTATTATACCTATAAATTATAAACTATATAATATGGACAATTTTCAGTCGATTTGGGATAATATCCTTTATTTCTTTATTCACTTCAAATTCTAAACGGTCCTCAAGATGGATCAGGGTACTCAACCTGTTTTTGCATAATTTTATTATTTTTTTATAATTTCATTTTTATTATTTTTATGTATATATTTTTTTTTTATTCTTTTTACACCTGATGAGTTGACCAATAACTTACCACAAACGATTTGGAGTGTAGGTTGTCGACCTGCTCCGCTCGCGAGATGAAGTTGTTGAGCCGGTAAGGCTTCTGCTTGGCCATCCTTCTTCGATGTCGCTGGTTCTTCTACTGCCGGTTCGCCGGCAAATCTTGTCCCGCGCCTGCGCTCGTCTCTCCTCCACTCTGCTCTCTCGGTTAATCTGTCCGCAGATCTTCTTGAGAGCTAATGATAGATTTTGATCGGAAAAAAAAATGTAAGCACACCATTGCCGATGATTTCGACACGAAAGAAAGAGTGCACACAAACGAAACTTCTAAAACAGTCTGGAAGAATCTAATCCGTTCACATAAAAACAAAGGAGTTCCTAACCAAATTTCACGATAAGTAGTTTTCAACCAAAAAAACTTCTGTTACCAGTAGGCTCCAGATAAAATCAATTAAATCCAGTTGCAATTCTAGTAGTACAAAAACCGGATGCCAAATTCCTAAATAGACTACAAATAAGAAGCTGCATATCCATTTTGCAAATAAAAATAGTCTAAAATAAAGAAAGTCAATTTATTTTTGAGTTTCATTATTAATGCCAACCATATAAATTGTAAAACGCAGTGTCTAATTATTAACATAAGAATTAAACGAACTAGACTAGGATTCCAAGTAGTAAAAATTGTTTTCCCCAGTAACTTAAAAGGAGTCATTCTCTATATCACATATTTTTTTTGTTATTTCACTTATGGAATAGTTTTTTTTTTTTTAATTAAACTAAGTTATCATAAATAAATTAAGAAAATTGACATTATTAATCGAGATCATCTAAATTTCATGAAGACGGTAGCTTTTATAATGGCAGTTGCGGCCACATTTGCTGTGGTGGCTGTTAATTTTCTCCTATTAAACTAATTTAAATACGGTTAAAAATTGAAAGTATCGGCTTTGAAATGGCAGAGAAGGTTTTTTTTTTTTTTTAAATAATTCACCCTTTCAAATTCCATTATATTCAGATAGTACAAGAGCCCAAGAGGAGAAAAAATCAGAGGAGAAGAAGTCAGTTATTTCACCACAATTTTTGGTTACTATAATGAAAATTATGTACGATTACTAGTCTAAATTGATGAGGCTGCCAAGTAGAGGTAGGGGGAATATAAAATGGCATCTGTATCAAAAGGTTAAAAAAAATTAATGTTTCTTTCGGAGCTCCATATCTTTAAATCAACCAAAACTAGAAAACATAATAGAACGTCATAAAAAGTAGAGTAAATTTGCTAAAATATTTGCCAGCCTCCCAGACCAAAATAACGAAAAATCTCTGTGTCTGAAAAATGTCTCAGGAACTATTAGACTTAAAGATATTATAATTATTTATGATGTTTACCTTTGTAGTAGTAGTTTTCATGATATTTGCTAAAATAAATTGATACCTAGTAGGTCAAAATTTCATAAGCAAAATTTATGAATCATATGAATATCATAAAATAAAACCGTTTAAAAACTACTACCATGAGAAGATAAATATTATAAAGTACTTTATAGTACGGTAAACTAGCTTTATTTTGAGTGCTGGCAGACATCTGTACCTCTATTGATTCCTGAGATATATTTTCTCATAAATCAAACATTCTGTCTGAACAACTAGAAATCAATTTATTTTGGTAAATACCATGAAAACTACTACTCCTAAGCAGATAAACGTCATTAACTACTTTATCCCACATTAAACTATTGAATGTAAATAGCTCTTTTAGGGCTCATCTTTTAGCATATGTTTAAATTAAATTAAATGATGTTATATTAGGTTTTCTAGTGTTGTCGATTTGAATGATACGGAGCTCGGAATGAAAAAAATTAAACTAACCATTTTTCATTCCCCCAAACTATTTTCGACAGACTCTTCAATTTTGACTGATAATTATATATAGTTTTCATTAAAGTAATCTAAAATTGGGTTTAAAAAAAAAAGGACATTTTTTCTTCTTTTGGGCTTTTGTTCTGTAGGTTTTTACTTTTTTTTTTTTCATTTTCTTTATACCTTTTAAAGTTTATCATAATATCCTTTAAACTTAATTATAGAATTACTTTCAATGTTCTCTTTTGCAGAAAACTATTACCCCCTAATAGGTACAATTAGAGCAAGAGGGTCGATTGAACTTTAGCCTTTCTATTCTTTGCTGGAGTTAATTACTTAGCACTTAAATAGTTAAGTTTATGGTTAAATATACTTTGTCGACAACTAAAATTTTAATAAATTTAAAAGTTTGATACATTTTGATGATGACTCTTATTTATATTTTCTACACTTACATATATAATTAATTTTGTATTCCTTATTTATTTATTTTCTCTAGATGAATTGATGATATACTACATGTAGTATATGTATTTTTATGAATACTTGGAAACTTGGGCACTAAATTTTTAAAAAATTATTAAAATCTCACTATAACGTCTGATACTATTGCATTTATTCTAATCGGTAATAATTCTGTTCAGATAGAAGGAAAGATAAATTTTAAATGTTGACAAATTAAAATATTTTCGTCCTTAAGAGGACCACTAGAATCATAAGAAGGAATTCCAATCTGCTAACACTTCCTAAGTTCGCTATGACCGTATTCAAAACCTTGATTGAGTTCCTGGTGGGAGTATTTTCGAGTCCCGCCCGGAATAAATCTCGACTTCACTTCGGCTTCAGCCCCCGATTTCCGGCTGCTAGCGGATGCCCATGCTCTGGGCAGACAATACCTTTCTCCTTTTTTATTTCACAAACATACAATTTTACAAATTCGAACTTATTTATTTCCTTTTTTAAACAGACTAACAAATGCGATTAAAAATTAAGATTTTTTTAAATACTCAGGTTAATTGTCTTTTTTTTTTTTAATCAATTGTTGTTCCCAGTTGGATATGGCTGTTCTAACTATCATTAATAAAAATTAAAACAGATA
>NW_027107501.1:692863-696252 GCF_000696795.3 Halyomorpha halys
TATTTTTTTCTTTTCTAGTCCTTTTTTCAAATTAACTTTCTGTTTTTTTTTCTATTAGAAGGCAATTGTTTGTTTTGTTACGTGTAGAAATTGGTGATTTTGTTATTAAATTTACTTTTCTAATATTATGTATTATTATTTTTATCTATTTATTTTTTCCTAATTTTTTTATTTATAACGTTGAACATAGTCAGGAGTGTCTTTTGTACGAGACTATACCTCCTTCCCCCCATAATCAATTGTTGAAAAAAAATGTAACTGTTATATCAACCATGTAAGGTCCATCAGGCCGATCTGATATTAAATAAATAAATAACAATTACCATAAATAAAATATTCCAGAATTAATCAATATGAAATCGATACAATCATCAATTGAGGAGTATTCTAGCAAAATTCAGTACAGCCACTTTTGAAAAGCTACAATTTAAAAATGATTGTGAGATTATATCTTGTGGATAAGATAAATTTTTATTAAAGTATAGAATTATAAGACAGGAGGAAATTTAAATTTTGAAATAAACTGAATACATTTTTTTGTTTAGAATTTTGATTTATCGAGAAAAAATTTACTTTTTAGAAGTAGTTATGTTAACTTTGATAAAAAAAAATATTAGTAATTATGCATTTTAGCAAGATATGCTTCATATGATCAATAATATTTTTGTTATGGGATGATTTAATCGTGATTACAGTCTTGGAATTTCGCATGAATCTAACGAATATATTCGGGAGAAAATATACATTTAAAAAAAAAAATTAAGCTGGTGTAATTGAGATTTTAATAATTATGTAAAAATAATTTCTTTCTGTTGAGGTTCTCATGCAACATATTTGATGAAAGCATATGGAATAAACTTTATAATGTACCGCTAGCATAAATCGTTGTCAATACACTAGCACCATAGTGGTCCAAAATATAGTGAAATTCTTTTATCTGCAATTTTGAAAAATCTATATTAACAAACCAGTAATATAAAAACAATGAATAAATATATTTCTAATGTATATTTGGTATGTCAATAAACACTGAACCAACGGGTAAACGTCCGAGAGGTAGGTCGAAACGTAGATGGGAGGATTGCGTTAAAATTGATTTAGTGGAATTGAGTTTGGAGAGGGACCACTGGAAGGATGTATGCATACAAGCATACAGCGTTTGGTGGTATCGGCATCGAACCTTCGGGTTCGATAGGCCTTCATTATTATTATATATTTGGTATAAATAATGCACAAAAAGTCATGAGAATCCATATGCCATGCACAAACACACCGTTTCCTTCTCAAAACACAATAAATATTATATTGAACAAATGTAAAAATTATCACTGTGCTACTGACTCTAGGAAATTGGGTTCAAATCCGGTTGTGGCAGCTAATTATTTATTGTGTCACTGTAGCCGTAAGTCAGTCCTGTGGGTCCGGGAGCCCTCCGGGGTTCATCTAATCTTATAAAGTGGGTATTATAAGAAAAATCTGGTGGTTTAGCGTGATCTTGAAAAAATCACCTCCATGTACAACCGTTGTTCTAAAACAGTACATTTTTACAAAGTACTACTGAAAACCTGACCCTTTAAGGGTTGTTGCGGTTCCCATTATTTATTATTATTCGTTTATACTAACTATTTTTAGTAACTTGATAAAATATTTCTCCTTATTTCATATTTTATATTTATTAAAAATAGATGGATAATGATTTCAAATAAATAAATTACAGGTAATTTATGGGAGAGTTATTTTTAAAATCCCATTTAAGCCCTGTTAAACTATTTTAATGGAGATAAGATTTAGCTGACATTTGAGGAAATTTAATTGTTCATCGATGAAACGATTTTTTTTCAAAATAAATTAGATCGAAATCGTTTCGATAAAATGGTAGCAATGTGTAAAGTCTATAACATATAGAAGCACTTATGACAAGTCGATTAAAGCGAAAAGGATCCTACACCTACGTTAAATGCGTAATTATAGTTTCTTACAACTTATTTTTGAGACCTTTCACATCCACACAAACCATTTTACGAGGCAATGTTATTTAGAATTTAGTTACCATAAAACATGTATTTACGTTAAAATTCTGATTCTAAATTTTCTAAATCTCCATACAACCATTTCAATATATAGTATAGGTAAGTCAAAGTAAAAAGATATTAATGATTCATGATGATACTATCAAGAATGCCATTTAGAAAGTTAATTTATGCGATTTAAGATGTACTTTTCATCTTGCATATGAAGTGTTTAGAAGTCAATGTAGCGACTTTATGTTTGCATTCACTTACTGATGTTCCATCTGGGATGACTAAAATTTAGGAGGAAATAAATGAGAATATTCCCACCTTGACTAGAATAGAATTGGTATCTCACAGCCTCCTGCTCTGGTCGGACGTTAAACCAACATTTAGCGTGGTAATGGTGATATAAATGAATACTTCTAAATGTTTAGTTCGTTCGATCTGGTAACTGTGCCAACTCTTTAATCATCAAATCCTTCTGCATAATATTTTCAAGGCATGTATTTTATAAATGAGATTGTTTGTCTCTAAAGAACAGATAATAATTTTTTCTATACATCTGTTTATTATCATATTACATATTAATTTTTTTGCTTAAGAGGAGGTAATATAACATAAAATAAACAAATATCCTCCGGTCCTTTTGGCCCACTGTGTTTATTCTTCTGCGTTTTGGCCCTCAGACCGTTTTCGAGGAAACCCCAAAATATTGATATGTTTATAAAATGACACTAAAAACATGGAAAAGGACCTAAAGGAAACAGCATTGGTACAACACGCCAATGTCCATACATAATTTTTTAAGTATTAGATAATTTATTCAAATATTGATTAGATCAAGTTTATTTTTTTTTTTTTTTATTGCCGGCTAATATGATAAACGTTTATATTCTTATTTAAATTGTTAAAATATTTAATAATTTCCTTATTACATAGTACACAATTTTGCACTCTTATCAAAACTCTTCCTTCACATGGCTGCTGAAGCACCTGAATTTAATATGGAGAAGTTATGTTTTTTAAAATAGTGTAAATAATAAAATTTATTTTTAAAGTAGTAAAATTAAAATATAAGTGTTTATATTCAACTTGGGCACAGTAGCTGGCTATAAGAAAGAATTATAACATAGTAACATAGACAAATCAATTGTATAATTCTTCTTGTTAATGGGCTAAGGGCCGAATCGTGGGCGAAGAATAAACTAAGGAAGAGAAAAGGATTAACAAATATTAATATATATATATATATAAGTTACGGTATGAGTCAGCTGTTATTTCGATGTCAGCTGACTGAGGAGATCAGCTGATCGAGGGTATATAACAGATGTAACGAACACAATAAAGTCAGTGTTTTACAGCAGTACTAGCGAGTTA
>NW_027107501.1:696817-729493 GCF_000696795.3 Halyomorpha halys
TTTTATATTTAATAGTTTAGATAAGATGTAATTATTCACCAAAAAAACATTAAACAATTTATAAATTTTATTTCAAGGTAACTTGATATAATTGTAGTTGAAAAATTATTTTTAATGAAGCTATAAAGGTTTTGAAACTGTTTAAATATTTTCTCTCTCCTTATTCCCTTATTTTCTCCAAAATGGACCGGCTCAACCTCCGGAGTGCATGCAGTAACTTTAAAAGAGCTAATTTTAAAACCCTCCCTAATCTCTTCAAACCTCCCAAAGAATGTTCTTTTCGAAATCCAAGGACATTATTGATCAAATATAACATGATAAAGAAGATCACTCAAAATTAATGGAGAACTGCCCTTTTAACATTCAGCAATTCAAATATCAATACAATATAACATGGACTTACAACTCTTTCAAAGAAAACGACTCATTTGTGATGATCAAATGATACTTAACTAAATACTTAACTCGAAGCTTTATGAGACTTAGGTTTTTACCATAGAAGCCCGCATATGTTACAGAACATTATATTCAAAAAGCCACTCAGCAAAAGGATCTTGAGGTAATTAAGTTGACTTGAATTTTTATTTTGTTTTCTCTTAAATAGTGACATCTCTGCAACAATAGCTGTACAAAATCTCTAACTTAACCTTTCATAAAACTAGGCCAAAAAGTATATCACATAAAACTTGAGTTTACATTTTATTTTAGTTCGATGTTGTTTTAGAAACATTAAACTTCCTTGAAAAAATATATTTATAAGCCAGCGCACGCAACTAAAACAAAACGAAATGACTTTTTTGCGAAAGCGGAGCATCGCCCACAGACAAAATACCAGAGCGCAGCGGATGGTTTCACTTATGCTCATGAAGAAACTTTTAGTAACAAATAGTACGCTCTAGGGAGCTCTACATAATTTTTATGAAAACTATAATTACATAAAATGTAATAATAATATGGAAACATTTTCAATAACAGTATTGATTAAAATGTGTTCAAAAAATATATAAACAATACGAAAAGAGAAAAGTAAAACAAACGTCTGGATTATGTGAGTGGAACAATTTTTTTCTATACACGTTTCTTGTCCTAGGTCTTTGATATTAATTTTTGAGGAAATGGCTCATTTCTCGGAGACAAAAATTAACCTGAGGTAATGAGGCTTGATTTTTTTTTTAGTTGTACTAAATTGGAGTTCTGGCAATGGTCAGATTCTTCGCTCAAGTTGAGTGTTTGCGGCTTTACCGGACTTGCTCAGCCTCCACTGGCTAATTGCCAGCGATGCGGCGAGAGGGATGCGCTGGGATCTTTTGAGCTCTGCTCCACCCCTCACAGGTGGGGGATAGAGTGGGCTCTGGGATCCTCAGGTCGATTGTGTAAATATTGTATATTATGTTATTTTAATTATATATTTTTGATACAGATAGTTTAATTATGTTCATTTTGTTTATTCTTCTGTTTGTATATATTTTTTATACTTAATAAATATATAAAAATAGTATTATACATATCTATCAATAAATAAAAAGTATTAATTTTCAACAATAAAAAAAAAAGTTGTACTAAAAGCGAATTGACCTTCTTAGACAAAAAAAAATTTATAACTCACGAATGTTTCTGTCGGCAAGATATTTTCATCCATTTTGGAAGTAAGTACAAATAAATGTATCAACCATGAAAATTGGAAATTACCAAAGCAAAAAGGGCCGAAAAGTTACTAAAATGTTGGAATTCCATATATATAACAAAAAAAAAAAGAGATAACAGTTCACCTCTAATATCGGTCTCCAAACTCAAGTGTAACTCATCAGACTCATCACTCATCAATAATGAAGTGTGAAAAATCAAGATGACAATATACTGATCCTTCTTCATTATGAAATTAAACAATAGTATGTTTAACTGAATTTATGACATTTTCATGTTTATTTTAGTACATTATCTAATTTTTACCTATTCACTGAATTTATTTTATTTTGTTTTTTATTATTTATGTACTTTTAGTTCTTTTTTTAATTATTTAGCTGTTTTTTCTCCAATCTTATGTATTTATCATTTTAAGACGCATTTCTTTTTTTTATATAATTTATTTATTGTTACTTACAACTGTATAAACTTATATACAAATAGTAAATTTGATATTAGTTATAAAATGACATTCAAACATGTGGAGAATCTACCCATCGATAGAACTCCAATAACATTTCTAGAGGAGAAGATCTCGAGGCCATCTTCTTTTCAAACGCCTAGAAGGATTATCAGGTAATGAAGAAGAAGCCAGATTAGAAACAAGTGGATTTGGGTGCTTGGAAAGTTTATCATGGAAGGATTGGTATCTAGTTCTGGCCAAATCGGCAACATGTGGAACATTGAGGTTCTGATGGATGACTTGATTTGTGACAAAGTAAGGAGCATTAAGGATTTTGGACTGCAAGGATTGGATTTGAGAGGAATCCGATGGTTTAGTGGAGCCCCAAAGCTCAACTCCGTATGTCCAGATAGGCCTTATAATAGTCATGTAGATCAGTCTTTTGTAATGGGTTGGAAGTTTAGACCGTTTGTCTAGTAAATGTTGTTTTATTTTTTGTTAAACGTGTATTAAATTTCTTATACAACTTTAATTATTACAAACATATTTACTTTTGTATTATAACTTATTTATATTTCTTCTATTCTAGTTTATATTTGAGATTTTTTTTTATATAGCACAAATAGTTAATTCATAGGGTATTTCTTGTTATAAGATTATTTAATTTTTATTTTTGTATTTTACTTTGTTTTTTTTGCTCTTTTATCTTTTAAAATTCTAACCTCACTTTATATACACATAGTATGCGATTCTCGCATGGAGTATGTACAATTTCTAAATGACCTCCTCTTGTGCAGGGATACTATGCAAAAGAAATTATATATTATATTTTTTTACTTCCATAATTATATTTTCCAAAATAAAATAAAATTGAAGAATATAATTATTTTTTTAAATTATACTTTTAAGAATAAATTATTTCAAAAAAAAAAAATCAGAAAACGCGATTTCAGAATTAGAAAAATGACCAATGAGTACTCTTAACTTTAAACTCCGAGGAAATCTTTTCAGAGATATGTCAAAATAATATAAGAAATAAGATTAGAAAAACATGTTAGACAAGCTAACAGATAAGCAAAAGGTCCACGTAAGAGGGCAACCGGGAAAGACTTCATGACAGCTCGATCGAAAGGGTTGACGCTTCCAGGAATATAGGGGAAGCCTTGTGCAGAATAACGTTGATTTCAGGGACGTTCCATCCTAGTAAAACAGAACCTGAGTTGTTCTGTATAAATATAAAATATGCTTTAAAACGTAAAATATATTCCGACACTAATGCATAGGTTTAACTTTAAAATAAACTGTCTAGTTGACTCAATATTAATATTTGCACTTTAGAAAAATAACATTACAATTTTACAACAAATTTCAATCTTATATGAAAGACTATTTACTTAATATAATAATAGTTGTGAAATGCATGCTTCTACTTTGCTTTCACTTATCTATATATTGAATATAGAAGGAAAGTATTTGCGATCGTGCAAAATTCGAGTTTTCAACGGAACTAAACGTTTTGAGGCCCACTGAGTTCAAATAACTAAGTCTCGAAAATGGTTTGTGTTTGAACAGCTTAGTTGAAAGTCAAATTGTATATTTATAGTAAATATATGTCTGATATGTTGTAGCAACATTTTTAATAAAATCGACTTACCGGAAGTACCACTTTTTAGTATCGATTTTCTCGAAAACGGGTCTAATGCTTTTGATTAAACCCCTGTAAGTCAATGTACGAGTACCTTAACTGACCTTTGATATCAGTTAGGTCTTATCTTAATTGTCTGATAGCGGTTAAACAGCGAATTTTTAAAAAAACATTCCTCTAAAGTATCATTTATTTTGTTTGTTTGAAAAAATATAAAAAGATAATAAACAATTGATAGATAGAAAATATTTTTTAAAAAAATTATGAATTACTTAAGTAGAAAAAAGGAAAAACAGAGACATCTGGGCCCTGTTTCATAATGAAAGCTAATAGTATTAGTTCATAGTACAAGTGGAGAAACTAGTGTGGTAATAATACTAATACTTATTTTTTTCATTATAGGGATGACTATTAGTGCTATTACAGGAATTAAAAAATACTAAAGTACAAGTTACTATTGTACAAGTCTATATAATTGAATTAAGATAAATCTACAAGACTAATAGTATTAGTTTGTACTTTATTATGAAATAGAGCCCAGATTTGAACTGGAGAAGCCGAAACTGCTCGATTGCATTACTGCTTTTTTATCTGTTGTTTAACTGTTCAATTCTTAGAAGGTATAGAATTTATATTCGTTATTTCCATCTTGAGAAACCCTAAAATATGTATTTTTATGACAAATGAAAAATTGTTTGTAATTTTCGCCGTCCCTAATCTTTAGATATATATTTTTAATCACAATAATACCGTTAACTTCAACACGAACCTAGCAATCTACACAAATTTGGGGACGTAAGTAGAGTGGTAAGGTGAACATAAGTTGTGTGACGCGCGTTTATATTTTTATATTAGGTTTATATTTTCATGATTTTGTATTCATATTTCTTCTACGTTTATGCATCCATTTCTCATTTTAAGGATTATATTGCCCTTTTATTTACTCTTCTTGTCAATTACATTAATGTAATCATATTTGTCATTTTTATAATTAATCCTAATTGTTCATGGAAGTTACTTATGTTTAAATCACATGACTGTAGACCGTTAGCAAATGTTAAGATGGTTTAAACAAAATAAGTTCCCATGAGACATTAGGACAAATTATAAATATAACAAAATAGAATTAAAGTAATGTAATTAATAAGGATACTATAGGAAAGATTATGAAATCTTCTTTATCCTTTTTTTATTTTAGTATGAATGTGATCATTCATCACTATTACCTATTGCCCAACAATGTTGTGGCAGATTGTAATATCTATCAATAAATAAAGTTTTGAATTACCTTTAAGTAAATAGCCAATAATAAAAAATAATAAAATTAGCTACAAACATAAAAAGTTTATTGTTTAAAATTGCACATATTTTTAGTATACTCCAAATTTTATTTTTACGTTAAATGGATATATTGGTATTGGAGTATAATTTAGTGGTACACATGCATCGATTTTTTTCCTGACAATAAGGAACGTTTTTAAATCAGACTTGACATTAGGTCGTTATCACATAACAAACAGACAAACGGATGAAATGCAAAGGAATCGAGTTGAAAATTGGACGTTGTTTAAGCTTATTCAAATAAATAAAATCGGAATGCTTCCTTACTCATGACTACTAGGAACAAAGAATGAAGGACATCTGCCCACCGACAGCCGCAATTCAATGACTCAAGAAACTCCCAACTCCTCCCGGTAAAGAGGGATAATAGTCCAGTGACATCCCCTCGGTGAATAGGGTCAGGAGTCTACTTCTTCGTCACCTGGACCTGATGACTGTTTCCAGTTCTTGCAAATTCCTACATATTTCCTCATCGGATTTTCTCCCTCATACCCCTCTAGCGTTATTTTGGGTCCGTGAACTCTCCTCAGAATTTTCTCATCTTCAGGCCATCTCCAGGCTCGGAAGGCTGACTGTTTCTATACCATACAGTATCACTGGCCTTACTGCTGTACTGTAGTGTTTTTTTTTTGCATTTGAGGACAAATTTTTCTTGTAAACATTTCTGGTGGCGAAGTTCAGTCTTTCCAGTTAGGCTATTCTTTCTTCTATGACAGCCCTATCCGAACCGTTGCTACAGATTATCTCTCCTAGGTATTTAAATTTTTTGGTTACTTCCACCTGCCTATAATCTGTGTTCAACACCTAGCTGAAGCTGGCATCGGTCGTCATAATTTCCGTCTTTTCTTAGGAGATCCGTAGTCCCGTCTTCTCGGCTATTTCTTTCAGGGTGTTTACCTGTTTTATAGCTTCCTCCTCTGTCTCCACCAGTAGGGCCAGATCGTTTGCGAAGGCCAGGCACTTTACTTTTACATTTTCCCTATTGTGTGAAGCAAAAATATAATATTTATTAAAATATATTAATGATTTTGGATCCATATAGGCTAGCAGTAATGCATACAAGTATGTATAGCCTTATCCACCACCCACCACTTAAATCCTGATGACTTATGAGCTTCTTTTCTAAAAATCAGCTTCTTTCCAGCACACAAACCCTTTACTCTAATCAGAAAATTGTCCGAGAATTCGCCAAGAGTATGTAGTGCTGTTTGCAGCTAGAAGCTGATTCTCTGAGAAGTAATTTTCAAGTCCAAAATAATGTTTTTCAAGGACTCGGGGAACATTTCTTTCTGGAAGGCATGATACATTAATTATATTACAATGTTATACTGCAGTTCCACTTGGCATAATAACCGTAACATTTTTATTTTCAAATATATCTTAAGTTTATGTCTGTAAATCTTTCGAGAAAAAAAAATTGATTGTATTCAAGTCTGAGTTAAAAGCATACAAAAATTATTTCAATTAATTTTTTATTGTGTTACAACAGGCGGTTGCATATTTCAAAAAATATCGCAGGAAAAAAATAATTGAGGATAGAATAAACGTTTAATTAATGACAGAAATAGAAAAAGTTAAATGACTTTCGGAATTATGAAATTTTTCAGCCATTAAGATCAATGGCTCTTATTCGTATTAAAAGTCCGGCCTGAAAAGAAAAACAACATATATATTGAATTACCTTTGTCGTGGCTCAATTTTTTTTTTTTTGCACTTTATTATGAAACATTTCCCATATCCTTATAAATTGAGTAGTTAAAATTAATAATTGGACAGAAATTAAGTATTAAATAATTTTCTTCATTCTGTCCTTTTATTGCCATCTTAGCTAAGAATATGGGTCCAACGTTTTCAAATTAAAATTCTTTTTGAGTTGCAGTTTTGCTCGTTAGTGATCAGAGCTAACAAGGGAAGGTTGCACACGCAGGATCACCTATTTCAATAAAACTATTTTTGGTGATGCAAGGTCAAAAAATACTAGACACGTGCGGGGGGTTGTTTTCAGAATCTTCTCCTTATTTGAAACTGAAATTAGAAATACAGTTTTCCCACAGTTGTAGTTACCTTGTAATGTATTTATTCAGTTAAGTAATATGTCGTGAACTGTAAACCGTCGTAAACACAAAAAAGACATTTTTTTTTTTAAATTTTGCCAAAACTGAAGTATAGTGCAATATATAAAACCAAACGAATTTCTGGTGGTCCTAGAAAGGTTACTAATTGGGTAATTTATTTTAATGAAGTAACGAAGTACCTTATATAGTTAAATAAAGTTCGCCTATATAAGTCCTAAATGGTGAATCATAGTGAAAAAGTTGGTATAAAACAAACTAAAGAACTTTACTTGACTTTAGAACTTTACCGAATTATTACTATATGGTACTCATTTAACGCATAAATTAATAATATTTAATTTTTTTCTATCACAACGTTTTCATTAAGATCCACCGTTTAGGACTAGGTGAACAACGCAATAAAGACCTATTTAAATGAAAATTCCGAATTCGTTACTTTTCCGAACTAATTACCCAACTAGTAACCATCCAAGACAGCCAGAAAGCGTTTATGTGTTAAGTTTAGATTCATATGTAGTAAAAAATTATGACATACTACTTAACGGAATAAATACGTAATGGTACTTATTCAAAACAAAATTTAATCCTGTTTAATTTCTTATAGTATGACTATTTCCCTAGGATGCACCCCGTTTAAGAATTATCTTTAAAAAAAAAAAAAGCCAAAATTTGGTACTTAAACAAATTAACTATCCGATTAGTCAGACTTTTAGAACCTCCAGAAATTCATTTATGTATGATAGAAACTAATTTTTAAAATTATATACAGATGTATGTTCTATGAGATGGATTTTATACACCTACCTCCTTTACTTTTGGATTTGGATAACATTGTGGACAGTCATAAATTTATTTAATAGACAAAAATATCCTCCGAAAATCAAGCTCATAATTTTTTTAATTTATATTACACGAATTGTCCTAAACGAAATTTTTTTGTTCTATTTTACCGATAGAAAATTTTACTTTTTGTATTTTTTTATTCAGGTGAGTTCATTTAGTACATTGAAAAATCTTTTGTTCTTATTCTACAAAAAACAAAATAAATTGATAAGTATATAATAAACAATAAATACATGAAGAGCATTATACGATACTATAAAAAATATTCTAAAATTACGTAAAATACTTTTTTTCTCGGATCCTAGAGCGAATCGGAAACTTACAACATGGTATCGTCAAGTTTCATTTAAATTGGTAATACCACGTGCGTAAACCAGCCTAGTAAGAATTAAACCTAAAAGAACATTAGGAATTGAACACAGATCCGCCAGCAGTCTAAGCCCGTTCGAGTACGAAGTTATTCTCAAATATGCAAATTAAAAATTCACATCTGACAACTACCAAGGAGAGCCCCCTCAATTAATGAATAATTAATACTGCGTTTAATGAGTAAATTATAACTGGGTAAATTAAACCCTATCCCTTACCATATTCTGCAAAAGCAATTACGAGATCTGAACAATTACTTACGTCACATTGAATTGCATATTAATAAGACTACTTTAATTATTATTTTATTCTTGGCTTTAATGACTTGTCACGGATAAATTCGAAGGAATGGAAGGAAGACTCGGTTGTAAAAGACGAAAATATATCTTTAATTAATGATGTACAAGGACAGAAGAGAACTTCTCTTAATTTATAAGGGAATAGAAACAAATTTTAAACTTGGGAAAGGGAAGGATATTCACGGTGAATCATTCAGTCTCCGTTCTTATGAACTTCTTCCTCGACTTAAATGTAGATTAGAAAACTCGATAGTAGTTGGTTATCGATAGCATTGTTTAATAATGGGGTCTGAACTCAAATAGGAACCGTTTTAGAACTTCTAACAAAAAGTAACCTTCTATATAATGGACACCCGAGGGAAAGATAATTTTATCCGCTATAAAGGGGTTTTCGTTAAAGAGGGTTTAATATAAAACGAACACAAACATGAAAATAATCTGTGATATCACTTTAGTAAAAAAAATAAATAAAATAGTGTTTATCTCACGTCCCCAAGTTCTTTGTAGATTGGTGTACTCGTGTTGAAGTGATCGCAATTTTTGGGATTTTCAAAAAAATCTTAAGACCTGAGAAGGTGAAAATATTTTATTTTTTCAGTTTCTACCAAAATTCATACTTTATACTTTCTCGAGGTACGAATAACGAATACCAACTTAGTTCCAACAAATAATACAACAAAATATAACGAAACCATGTAAGTATGATTCGAAAATCTGTTTTTCCTTTTTTCATCCTTTAGTTATGCATCAAAATCTTTAATATTTTTTATATCCTTATTATTTATTATTGCTACCAATGAGATCTTTTGTTTTTTTCAAATAAACAAAATTAAAGATACTTTAGAGGAAGGAGTTTTCAGATTTTGTCATTTAAGCGCTGATTGGTCTAATTGAATATTTCAATGAGAATAAGAGCAAGCTGACATTAAAGGCCTTTTAATTTTACATTGATGTACTGATTTTATCAAAATCATTTGAGAAAATTAATAAATGTGAAAAGACCTATTCTATGAAGAGACCTGCCAATTTATCGAAAACGTTGTTAGCCATTTAATTTTACATTAATATACTGATTTTAATCAAAATCGTTTCTGCTTTGTTTGAGGAAATCGAAAAACTGTGAAAAATTGATTCTGTAAAGAAGCACTTCAAGCCAGCTAGTTTATCGAAAAAGATTAGGCATTTACCCCCTTTTTAATTTAAATATGTAATTCCAGTTTCGTACGACTTTTCGCTTTTGAGGATCATCTTAGGGTAACCTCTGATTATGGAGCAAAATTAATAGAAAACCAAAGAAAAGTCATATACGGCCCACGGACGGATATTTTTTATTCGATTTTTGGATTATCTTGAATTGTAAAACCATATAAATTTCAAAGGAGGAGTGAAATTAAGTTAAACAAGCGTACACTAAAAGCATGTTGCGCATTAACTGAATGTATCTTAATGCCATAAATTACTGTTAAATTTAACATCTTCAACTTCAATATTCATACTTCGTGAGTTGTGTCCGTTATAGGAGTGAAAGTACTAGTGGAGAATAATATTGGTGAAGACATCCAGAGTGGATTGGTCCCATAATAAAGGGGTTCGAATCCATTAAATTTGTACCTTGTGAACCGGGACCTTAGTAAAAATTGTCCGTTATATCGGGATGTCCGTTAAAATAAGTTTCATTCTATGAAAATAATTTCATTAAGTTTGGTTGACATCAGAGTGATTATTTCAGTTTTGGTAGGCCAAAGAATAAAAAAAAGATAAATAGGTTTCTGTTGTTTTCATTTATTTAAAGCCTTTCATCACATTTATTTTTGTAGGGTTTACAAAAATTATATTATTATTATGGTACTATAGTTCCTACAAGAACCCGGGTCTCCTCCACCACAGCTAACCAATTTTCACGATCTCTTGCTCTCATTATAAATCTATCTCACAGAATTGGGGCGAAAAAAAAAAAATTAATTCTCAAATTTAAAGTATTTTATTTTTGGTATTGGAAAGGATTTGAGTAATAATTTAATTCTTTCACATCTAGCTCCTCGTACACTCCTTGATCCACTAATGATAAAGCCTTTTTTATCTAGAGTTTGGAGTCTTCAATCCAATCAATCACGTCTTTTAAGATGAAAAAAACAACTTTATTCTTATTTTATGTCAGCTAAATACATACAATTTAAATATGCAATTTATTTTTTTCAATTATATATCCACTCTTGTTTTTTCCTTCTGCATTGTGTAATATTCTGTCATATACATTCGGACATTAGTAATAGAGGTAAGAGAGCGCATTCACACTATATTTAAAAATATCTATAAATTAAACGATAACAAATAGTAAATAGAAACAAAATTAAGTTGAAGTGAAAAAAGGAAAAAGCCTTAATGAAATAATGATAACTTCTCGAGTAACTAAATTTATATTGACTGCGTAATCCACTTTTTTCGATATTAATTTTCTCGGATTTATCCGATTAATTTTAAAAATGAAACTTTTATACTCCTAAGATTGTTTAAAAAATGTGGATTGAAAATACTTGATAAATATCGAAATAAAGATAAATGGTCCAACTACTTTATTAAAGTTAAATAATAAATTGCCTATTTTTTAGCTGTTAGAATGAACAATAGTGTATGATGAGTATCTTGCCAAATTTTATTTCAGGCCACATTAATTCAGGTTTAGACCTACTTCATTATTAATCAAACTTCTTAGCCTTGTGAATGAAATCTTGTTTATTGCCTTCTTGACTTAGGAACATATATCATTTTGGAATTTTATTTTTTTACAATTTACTGTATTATACAATTCTTCGATTAGGCACTATATTAGTTGGCAATAATTATAACAATTTGTAAGGTAGTATGCCTTCCTATTGTACGCAGTACAAAAAATTTCTCATAGATTCTCCTCTCGTTTAATCTAGAAAGAATATCCCTACCACCTCTTAATAGGTTTCCTTTTGGCCAATTAATCCCTTCTTCTATACACCATCTAATACATTTTCCTTTTATGAGATAATAAAAAGAAAAGTTATTTATTACTCCCTCTACATAAGGTAGATAACCAACAATTCATCGGACTTTATGTGCCCAAGAAGGAAGAACTATGGTTTCCCTATACCCAACATCTGTCATACTGTATTGTGATTAACCGGATTGTGAAAAAGCTATATTATCGACTCACTGTGTCGCAGCTAGATATTTTAGCTTAAATAATGGAAAATTATGACATTGTTATAAAGTTTACCATCTTAATTTTTTTTAAATATATAAACTAAGTACACAAAAAGTTATTATATATAGTTACTAGCTAATTAAGAAATATATATAATAGCTCTAGAATTAATTGTAAACATTTTTATATTTTATTCAGAGATCTTAACATTTGGCACACAAGTCTGAGGTTCAAAACATTCTGTTTGTGGATCAGTTCCAAAACATACTATGGGATTATTATGTTCCATTTTTCGATCGAAAGTTTCTTATTTTTTGTGATATTATCAGATTCGGTATAAGAATTTGCGTATAAGGAAAATTATATTAATTTTTTTAAACTTTATTTATTGACATTCACAACTGTATTTACAAAAAAATACATCAAGTAAATTAGATTAATTAATTAATTAATTAAGCTTGAAACTTTAGGATTGAGCAACCACTAGAAACTAGTGGGTTTGGGTGGTTAGAGAGTTTATAATGGAAGGATTGATAGCTGATTCGGGCTAGATCAGTTACACATGGTATAGTAAAGTCTTTATGGATGATTTAATTTGTGACAAAGAAAGGAGCATTGAGGATTTTACGAGAGATTTTGGATTATAAGGATACGAGAGGATTTCGAAGGTTTAGTGGAGCCCCAAAGCTTCGTATGTCCAGAGGTTTAGACCGCTTATCAAGTAAATGCTGTGATAGTCGTCAACCTACAGTGTCCTGTCGTCCAGATGCAGTCCAAGATAGTGCATCGGTTCGACAGGGGTAAGAGTAAAATTATTAAAGGATATTGTAGGGCAGTTGGTAGGTTTACATTATAATTATTTTTTAAAAATTATTCCTCAGCGTTCTGCTGGTGAAACAGATTTCCCGAGTTAAACTGCATTCGAAAATAATTATAAATAATAAGTCCTTTACTATCCTGAAAATCAAAAAAAAAAAAACCTTCCTTCAAAAATACTATTGATCCACTTATTTTTCCTTTATTGGTTCTCTTTCGCTTAATGAGAGGTGATTCAGAGGCTTAGAAGATATCGCAGCAATCCATTAACAAAGTTGGTTGAAGACGGGTCGCAGGATGTAGCCGGTATAAGACGAGGTCCGGTAACAGCTACTTCATGCTTTCCCTTGCGCTACACCTTATCGCTTCCAGTTGGCAGGAGTTCTAATGTGATTCCTTAGTTTATTGTCTTACGTTTAAAAATCCGTAGTTGCAGACACTGAACTCTCCTTATCCAGTAACTGGTGTACTGCAAAACTACTTATATAGTATAAGAAAAAAAAAGTTAAGCAGTTTTGCAGACCATTCCCTCAACTCTTTTTAATTTCGGGTCTTAAGAGAAATACTTCAGATAAAAAAACAGATGCCAGGTCGGAACCAAGCTGTAGATTAAAACACCCAGCATTAATTTCATAATCATTTTTTATTTTTATTTTTTAATTATAACCCATATAAATTGACAAATCAATAATTAAAATCAAACTACTGAAAGAAAACCTTTATTAAGAGTGAATTTTGGCACTGTTGTACTGGATTCTCATGCGCAATATCCACCTCATATAGTACAAGAGCCCAAGAGGAGAAAAAAGGCAGTTATCTCACCCCAATGTTTGATTACTTTAATGAAAACTATGTATAATTACTAGTAAAAATTCATGAGTCTGCCAAGTATAGGTAGGGAGAACAAAAAATGGCGGCTGTTTCAAAACCTTAAAAAAACACTAATTTTTCATTCGGAGCTCTATATCTTAAAAACTAAGAACAACACAAAAAAACCTAAGAGAACGTCATTAAAAGATGAGCAAGTTTGCTAAAATATGAGCCCTAAAAGAGTCATTTACGTTAAATAGTTCTCGAGATATACCTTTTTAAAAAGCAACAAATCATAAAAATGTTGTATGGGACGTACTGTAGTTAGTAAATTTATTTTGAAAATTTATATCTCAAAAAACCATTTGACGTACAGATGTCTATTAGCACTCAAATTAAATCTAGTTTAATGAGCTGTAAAGTAGTTTATTATGTTTATCTTCGTAGGAATAATAGTTGACATGAAATTTTCTAATATAAATTGATTTATAGTTGTTCGGACAAATTTTTATTTACCAAATTTATATTAAGTTAATTTATATATGTTCTAAAACTCTAATTAACTAATTAATTTAATAAGGAAACGAATTATATATTTTTATTTGTTACTTTTTTGCTTATAGCTGCTAAACGCTGCACCCTAGCGAAAACGTTAGGATATAATAAATTAAGCAGCATTAAATTCTGCGTCGAATGAGCACAGTAACTTGGGCATTCGGTTAAGAAGATTGTCGTAAACCGTAAGCAGTTAAATACAAAAACCACATATATTGTGTAAACTTCTACCCAGAATTGAGGTGTAGTATTATATACAAATCCAAACCTATATCATAAAAGCATTTCTGGCGGCCCTAAAACGTTTACTATGCAGCTATTAGGTTGATGAAGAGATAGTTGGGGGTATGGTCAGTGGAGAACAAGAATATATATATAAACTTATTTATTAGAGCCAACATTTCGGCCTGAAATTCAAGCCTTCATCAGAGCTAAGGACAAACACAAGATAACATCCACAATAATTAAATGGAAATACAAAATTATAAGAAACTTAAGAAGATATCAGATAATATAAGTACATTGGTAGTATGTATTTAAAAAAATAAATAGTGTAATATTAAATTAAAATTATATTTAATAATAAAATTAGATTACTGATTTAATATATTGATTGTTTGAGAGAAGTTTATATTACTGTAAACTTATATTATTATTACTATTACCACAAAAATTGTTTTTCCTTTTCTATTTTGTGGAATAGTTTTATATTGCAATTATGTGGTTTGTGAGTGAATAATCATTTTAAAAAGATTGTTTGGAACTGTTATGATATAATTTAATATTTATTTTGGTTTTAAAGAAACAAGAATTTAATGTGATTAACAACTGTACAAATAATAAATACAATAAGTAAATATCTTGTATGTTTCATATACACTTGAAAATCTTGGGAAGGAAGCACCATTAGTGGTACTTCAAACATTAATTTAAATTAGAAGGTCCCGTGTCCATCTTCTTTTCAGACACCTCGGAGAATTATCAGGAATTGTTAAGGATGAAAGATTAAGAATTAATGGGTTAGGATGGTTAAGGAGTTTGGAATGAAAAGACGCCATCATGACAAAAGACTTACTTGGACTACAAATAAACTCATTCACAAAGACCTTCACATACCATCGTTGCAGATTTGGCCCAAAACAGATATGCGTATTTTCATTCCAAACTCCTTAACCATCCTAACCCATTAATTCTTAATCTTTCATCCTTAACAATCACTGATAATCCTCCGAGGCGTATGAAAAGAAGATGGCCACGGGACCTTCTAATTTAAATTAATGTTTGAAGTACCACCAATGGGTGGTTCCTTCCCAAGATTTTCAAGTGTATATGAAACATACAACATATTTAACTATTGTATTATTTTGTACAGATGTAAATTACATTAAATAAATTTTAAAAAATATATTAACTATTTTAATAATTGAAATCTATTTGACAGCATTAAGAAGTTTTGGTAATCATTCGACGCAAAATTTAATTTGTAATTAATTTTTTATGCCATAACGTTTTTGTTAGGATGCACAAATCAAAAAAAAAATCTATTTTATTACTTTATAAAATTAATTAACTCATTATTAAGAGTTTTAGAAAGGTCAGAAATGTTTATTCTATCAAGAGTGGTAGAAACTAAGCTTTTAAATTATTTTCAGACGTATAGGAAGGATTTTATTCCTGATTATGACTTAAATAAAAAACAAAACAAATTTAAATCTGTACCACTGCGACCCATGAAGGATCAGAGGTTCAGTACTTTGTAAGGAAGTACTATTACTAGATCAACGGTTGTGCAAGGAGGTGATTTTATCAGAATCACGCTCGATCATAATTTTTACCCAGTAAGGGACCTACCCGTAGTGCTCCCGAACCCACCGAGCTTACTCAAGGTTATAGTGAAACAGAAAATAATTATCACTGCCACAGTCAAATTCGAACATTGGTTGTTTGAGTTATTAGCATAATACCTCACCACTGAGCCACCTGCTCGTAATAATAAATTATTCATAATGTATTTATTTATTCATAATTCTACCAGCTATACAACAGCCCTATAAAACCAAACCAGTAAATCCAAAAGACTAGACTAAAATTATATAATAAGAATTCACATGCCGTTAGCTATCGAAAACTCTAATCCAGATATTGAAAATATATTCAATACAATAAAAAAGTAAACAAATAACATAGTAAAGAGATATTTCTCTTTAATAGCACTCAAATTAGTATTGATGGAGATTATTCCAAAAAAAATCTATTTTTTTTCAATATTATTACAGTATTAATAAAAATGAGGAAACGAAACTTCAAATGGAAAGCTGAAAGCAAGTACCAAGCTACAGATAAAAGAGGGGACATTTTCGAGGGGCACTCCTAAGTTTTCATGAATACTAATTAATAAAAGAAGACCATCTCCCACAATCCACCAGAGAAATTACTACATTATTTCTATAGGCGCTATTGCTGCAACCCAAAAATGAAAAGTGATTTCAATAAAATCAAGCTCATACTTAGTATACTAAACTAAATAACAGAAATCTTTTAAGAATTCAAGATATCTTAGAAGTTTACATTCATAGGCGTAATAACGAGGGTGCGGGGTAAAGACAATTAACCCCGTTTTCCAATTTTAGTTACTTTTTCAATGATGCTCGATTTAACTAATACTCTAACAATCCCGTTTTAAATAAAGGTTTCAAAGGACCGTAGCTAAATCGTGGTTTAGGGAGGAGAAGGGGGGGGGGGCGAGTAGGCCGGGAAGAATTGCCTTCTTCTAGCCCGCCCTAGTTCCTCTCTTAGGCGGATCTCACTATCGTAATTTGTAGATGGAGAGATGGGGATTTGAAAACTTTTATTTATAGCGAGCGTTGTTTTAACGGAGAAGCGGTCTAAAAATATACAACTATATTTTTCTTATTATTGAAACTTAATCATTGCTGTCATATAGACGCAGATAAATTTTCTTCAGTTTAAAATACCATTCTAACAAATTTCCATTTACTACACAATACATTTCTATATTTTCTGTTCCACATTTCGGGTTTACCCCATATTCATGTACTAATTCCCTCATTATGTCAATTACATCTATTTCTATTTGAAATATTGTCATCCAAACACATATTTTAAAATTTACTACATAGCATTATTCAAACAATATCCTTCATTCGGTGAATCGGTAACAAAATAAGGTAATTAGTACATGAATGTGTGGTAAACCCGAAACGTGGTACAAATATTATAGAATGTTGATTATTCTAAATGATAGATTTTTTACCTCATCATATTAACAGAAAAATGTCAAATTTCAAAACCTGTTTTCTAAATACTTAAAAATTATATCTATTTTGTTTATACTATTTTGAAAGAATTAATTAGATTTTGGTGAAATGAAAAACTAAATGAATTGGGGAACTGATCAAGGAGACAGTAAATCACAAAAAAAAATTCAACAAATGGGAACATTTTTCAAAAAAATTATAAAACAAAATTTTATGTAAAAAAAATAAACAAAGAAGCATCACATGTGAAGTTACCATTCAACCGATTTGATTTTATTATCTACTTTTATACAAGTGCCTAGTCTATGTACTTTTAATAAATAGGCGGAAATTTGATATTTTATGAATTGCTTATTTTTCTATTCTAATCATTTATTATTTTTTTCTTATGAAAATGTCTAAGTTACAAGATTTTAAAATAATGTAATTTGTATTTGTCATCTGCGCTCAGATGGTATATATTTATAAGTAATTTTTTCCAAAAAATAATGGTTTTTTTTTTTCACATCCTGGAGCCATCATAGTTGATGTTAAGGTAACAAAAAATTTCAAATATTTTTCATTAAACCTGAGGGAAAATAAGGGTTGCAAATGGTACCGTGCAAGTGAAATCTACAGGTTGAAGGTATCAAGAGGACAGTGTAAGATCTCATTAATGAAGACAAAAAATTTTAATCATTTATGTATTACGTATTATATAATAGTGTATTTTAATACTCATCGCTAATCATCCATAGCTACAATGACAGAGGTAGACAAAACTACCCAATAACTGCCAAAATGAGACATGTACTGAGTTCAGGTGGCATGGGCGGCCATAATTAGCAACCATTAATTATCACACACCCCATCCCTTCAGTGTTTGTGGTCCTCATGGGCGTAGTAAGTTCTGTTGTGATAGGAGGTAAGGTACTGGAACCTTAATCGGAGGGCCAGTTCAACATCTGTCCTCGGATAAAAATGAATTAATTTATCAAGCCGTAAATTCTCGAAAACTTGAATCATTATGAAATCAAACCGTCTCTAATTAATTAAAATTAGGAGATGGGCATACCCTTCCTCTTAGGACGATGCCACATCCCTCACAAGAAAATACAAGAAATTTTATTGCCCTGCCCAATTTACAGGTTGATGTACAAGTTTGTCACTTGCTGCAAACTCAAAACAGCTGCAAACCCTTGTTAAAGGAAGAGAAAGTAACGATTTCGGTAGATTCCTCCTGTTTTATAATCAATAGCCAATTACATCGCGAACTGGTCAATTCGATAGACGACTTCATCAAAAATTAGTTTACAAAATTCCACTCCCAGCTACCAACAGCTAAAGTTGTGGTGTACAGTGGCTTACAATGAAGACATCTCAACCTCATCCCGAAGACTGAAGTCCAGGTTAGTGCAAGACATCCTTTTATAATCTCAATATTCATTTATTCCTATTATTATTTGTTTTTTCACAAATTATTTTTTCAGTATAATTCAATTTATTTTATTAATTCTATTAATATTATTTTCATGTGTTTTTTTTTTTATTTTCTCTTTCATTCTTGATTACATAACTATTATAATTATTATGTTTTTATAATTGATCTTTATTATTAATAATTGTTGCAAATAGTTAGGAATATCTTTTGCACGAGACTATTTACCCAGACCTATAGGGAATTTATAAATGCATATTTGCACTAAATTCTATCCAAAATAATCGCCAAAGTCAAAAGAAACAATCTAATTACACTTAATTGATTAAATATACAATCTTAAGAGTTAAACATTGATTCCGGAGAAAATTCTATTATTAAAACGATGAGCCTACACATTTATCTGTCTCCAGTTGTAAAACAATAATAAGTGAGCACAAGCGCGTGGATACAGCAAATGTGCTTGTCCAAATACCCTTAGACCTGTGCCGAAAAACTGACATTCGACGGGTCGGTCACAAATTCAGACTAACTTGAACCAACCAATTATTGGTTTCTGTACAAGATGTGTAACAGCACCTTTGTGTATGCTGGAAAATGGATCCATATATGTTGTTCTTTGTTTATGTAGAAATAGAGGTGCGCTCGTGGTTTTTTTCTCTGTTTCCTAGTTAAAAAGTCCTCAAAAATAGAAATCCCACAATTTTTAAACCCAGTAAAAAATAAGTACCTTCGCAAATATTTTGAATTATTTGCAGAAGTTTTGTAGCTCATACCCGTTTTATCCCTCATGGCTATTTAAAATCCTAATTCAGTCCAATACTGCCTCCTGTTGGGTACGCTCCAAAGATTATCCTCTTTTTTTTATTGTAATTCGATTTTAGTGTTATATTGTATGTTTGGAGGTTGTTTTGCGTTATACATAAAGTAAAATATGTAGACATACCTGGAAACAAAGGTGAAAAGTAATCTCTATCAAACAAACATTTACTAAAATAAAATCTTCGGATAACTTCCTGAAAAGATACATTGAAACAACATGCCTTGAAAAAAGAAAAAGTAATTTAGGAAGGAGTTGAGCTTGAATGGAACCTATATTTCAACCCTTCCACCGTCGAGGGCTGAGGGTCTCCAAGGGATTATACTTTGATTACTGCAAGCAAGCTTCGTAAATCGCTTTTTTGTTTCTATGTCAATTTTCAATTACACAGTTTTCGATAAATCTTGTCTCATCGATTCTCATTAATTTTTTTTTTAATGAATACTCATTAATTATTTTAACATTATGGAATCGCATTACAAAAATAATCTACATTTCACAAGAAAGATCTGTTCAATGTCTACTAAAATTCTTAAAAATGATTGAAAGTAGCACACGAGATAGGAAAGATTGACATTGAAAATCATTTACGTTAAGGCAGAGGCTAGAGTATTTTCTAATTGCATAGTATACTTACTAATAGTTTGTTTTTTTAATTTCTTTATTACTAGATTGGCCTGGTTAGACTTATATGGTTATTGTAACAGTTTCTTAGTATTTTAACAATTATTAAGGGGGAGAGGAAGGCCATAGTGCGTGCAAAAGACACCGCTAAGTATTTACAATACTAAAACCATGAATAATTATAAATAGTAAAGATCAATTCAAAAAAATAATAATAGCGTGTAATTAAGAATGAAATAGAAAATACAAAAATAAATGATATTTATAAAATTAATAAAATAAATAATTATCTTATACTTACACAATAAAATAAGAAAAAGAGAGAGAAGAAAACAATAATGATAGTAATAAAAATAAATATAATGAGGTGTAGATAGTTGACCGTAGATTAATGCTTGGAGAAGTTTATCGGGGGGTGCAGTCAGCAAAGAACAACATAAATAAACAAAACCACATTTATTTATTTTATGCCAACGTTTTTGCAGTTAACAACCTGCCTTCTACGCCACAACCCCTAATGAAGACCTGAAACTCAGGTCGAAACGTCGGCATAAAATAAATAAATATGATCTTGTTTATTTATTTTGTTCTTTGCTGACCGCACCCCCCCCCCGATAAACTTCTCTAAGAAAAAATAAATATAAAGTTTTATAATAGGTTATAGATTGCCCACGTTGTAAGCCACTCTACCTTCAGCTGTTGGTAGCTGATTAATTGGAACTTCGTAAACCGTTTTTTAATGAAATCATCTATCGATTCCAATTGTAGTTTTCAATATAATCGGCTATTTCTTATTAACCAGGAGGAATATACCGAAATCGTTACTTTCTTCCTTTAATAAGGATTTGCAGCTGTTTTGAGTTTGCGGCAAGTGGTTTTTTTTATGAGTTTCTTTCTGAAAAAATGATTCAAGAATAAAAAATATTCATAAATAAATTGAAATTCTTAAATAACGAACGAACTTAATTGAATCATATAAACTACCGATCAGAAGTTTAGGAACAGTTATGTTAAAATTCTCGAGATGATCGTTGCATATTTTTAATATTGGGCTATTTTAATATATTGTTTTTATGGAATTATGCTTATTTCCTGTTTATGCTAATATTAAGTATTTTCTCCACACAGCTAAACATTGTCGAAACTTCGAAAAACTATATATACGTTTATATAAAATGGAATATTCATATGATGTCCTTAATAAAATAAAACATTGGACCCATTTACACGATCTTTTTTCAGATATGACTTTGAGTTGTGAACTTTTGCCTTCAATAAAGCCCAAAATATTTAATTTTGATTTACAATAAAAATGTTATGATACAATAACTAGACCTTACATTTATATTTGCATATGTATATAGATTCTTTATTGTCATTATTCGATGTCCATATTCTTTAATACTTTGTCACTATTGTTAGTAAAATACTTAGAACTTATTTAATGAGGAAAACCTTCGATTGAGGTAAACTAGTGGCGAAAAAGATATAGATCAAGTTTCTCCTCATTAAATAAATTTTAAAGAATTTCATAATGACAAAGTTATAAGTGTAATTAATAATAACAATGAGAAATATAAATGTATCAATATTAATGTAAAATTTAGGTGAAAGATAAATGAATAATAAACTTGGAAAGAATTTACAAAAAAATTATATAAAAATGGTAAATGTTTAAAATAAAACACTTTTCTTCTTTGTATAACATTAACCACACATATAATACGAAGTAGCCACTTAAAATATGTAACAAATTGAAATTTCAAATAAAACTTTAAGTTATAAAAACAAAAACCTAAACCATCCTCACATTAGTTCTACTATTCTTCACTAGAGGTAGTAACAATCGCATTTCTCAAACTTCGAGGAATAGTAACCTGGCAAATTAAATTTTAAAGCGATCTAATGCGTATTAAAATACTAGGGATAATATATTATTATATAAAAAGATAAATAGAACTTAAAGATAAACTATTAATTATTTGCTATGTATCTACATTCTAATAGTAAGGAATAGTATAAAGTAAAAAATATTTTGATCAATTAATAATATGACATAAAAATATTTTGATAATTAATAATATGACTATGAGTATAAATATATCAAACACATGAATAAAAAATAACAGAATAGAGATTTACTTGAATTTTGAGAGCGTTGAACAGAAAGAAGAGTTGAATTTTCACATTCACACAGCCGAATTTAAAACTGCACAATTTAAACCAATTAACATACTAACTTACAGCTCAATCAAATCGAATTATTCACCAATACATTAAAATAAGACAGCATTACACAACTTGAACAATTATAATTTCATTGATGCACTCGAAACTACTGGCTAAGCTAACCGCCCGAACAGAACTACCAACTCTAACAAAACAAAATATAAGGAATATAATAGATAATAGCGGCTAAAAACTAATACTTAGGTTTATTATATTTAAAAATCTATTTTTTTTCTTCACATTATATTCTATTTAATTTTCCTAATTTAAAATATATCCTTTTATGAAATTTCTTAACACTCATTTTAAAAATCACTACTAGTATTTCGTTTCGACTATGAAGACTATATACATACAAGCTAGGAAAAGGCATACAGATAAAATCTTGTTATAAAAATTATATAATAAAATTATATATAATTATAATTTCTGTGAACAGAAAGATTTCAATGGGTAGACACAGGGAGTAAGTCACACTTGGCTGACACAACATTACTTTATTAAAAATGAGCCTCCACATTCAAATTATTTTTGTAGGAATGAACCCCGAAGGTATATATGGAAACGCCATATTTATCTTAGATATATATAAAAATGAATGTTTGATAAAATCAGTATTTACATTTTTAAAAACTGCCTCTTATCTAAATATTTACTTAAATAAACAAGCATTATTGTTATTCATTCATTCTTTTAATTATTACTTTTATTTTAAATGTTTTTTAATGTAGACCATTTTTTTTTTCAAACTTTGTAATTTGTAATACTATAATAAGTATTGATGATCAAAGAGGTTACAAACAAACTTCAACAGGTAAAATTACCTCCCCACTGGCCTACTCAGATGCAATTTGTACAATTATTTTAAATCATTTCAACCAATCAGTAAAAATTTATTTGTACCTACGGACTGTTAGAAAAGTCTTTATAAATACATTATAACTTTTAAAAAAAAGAAAAACATTTTGTTTTGATAGCAATTATATTTATAACTTTTGTGAATAGAATCAAAGGCTGGAATAATGCCTATGTTAAAATTTTCAAATAGTGATTAACTCTTCCCATTTAATTGTATCAATGATGTCCTTTGAGTAAAACAATGTTATACAAATATTTCCAGAAATATTACCATTGAATCATAAAACTATACTATTGTTTAAGTAACAGTTTAATTAAGTAATGACATAAAAACTTGTAATATTCAACATTACTCCCTTACTTAGTTAAGCCCAGTTTTTAGTTTTAGCCATCCATTGCTAGAGATGACAAAGGGCTACACTTTTCATTGTTTATTATTTTTATTCTAGCAAAAAGATATGTATTCTTCTATTCTGTATTAATTACTTCCATAAGTAAAATATACAAGCAAGTAAATGATAAATAAAATGATGAAGATAAGTGAATAAATGTAATTAATGTCGAGATATAAAATGATACATATATATAGCCACAACTAGAGATTAATAGCAGAATCAAAAGGTAGCTGAGGGCACAACCTGTGATTAGCGGTGTGATTGAAGCAGGATTGCCAGTTAGCATCCCCTATTCCTAACCAGCCCAATCTAGGCAGCAACCTAACAGCTGATAGCTTAATTCTAGGGGGGAGGGAGTAATGGGTCTCATGAGCCCTCGGGCAACATCTAAGGCTAATCATCAAACCAACTCTATATTACATAAATCATATGTTATGATTATACTCAGTCTAGAGCCCCAAAATATTACAAAATGTATGACGACTTCAGTTTCCATATTTTTAAAATATAACTAGCTATTATAAAAAGTAAAGAAAGAAAAAATGAATAGAAGGGGTACTCTGCCTTTTAAGGAACTCTCACAATCAAAAATATTCTATTAGTACATATGTACACAAAATTTAGATTAAATAAATAGCAAAAAATCAACTATTTTTCTTTATACACAGTCAAAGAGGATTAATTTGCACCATATTTTGGACTTTTTTCCATATTCAGCGTTTTTGACTGATTACCAGGAGTCAGATAAGTCTGGAATTCATACCACAGCATGTTCAGAGTATGAATAGAAGCAAATGATAATAGCATACTACAATAATAAGACTGCAATGATAGTAAATATATCAAAACAGAAATTTTTATAGAATATACTTCTATATATATTTATACATCAGTGATGCTTATGAATTAATTGATTATTTTATGTTCTTTTGATACTTCTTTTATTTTTAATTTGTTTACTGATATAATAAACTAAACTAAGTTATTTTTTTATTGTAGTTTCTGGTTAGATGTGTTGTTTTTTTTCTGTACATTTCTGTTATTCTAAAAGGACTCAGTTCCAGAATAAAATTTATTTTCAACTCAATTCCAGAATAACATTTATTTTCAACTTGATTCTATTTCATATGTATGTTTAATAAAATAATTTTAAATTTTCATTGTCCTTTCAGTAAAAAAGTAATTTCAAATTAATTAAAAAATGTATTAAAGCATGATTTCGATTTATTTTGGTGTATATATAAAACATACATAAATATTAAAATGAATCCAAATTATTTACCAATATAAACTTTCTTAAATTGGTTTTAAATTACTATTTTGCCGAACAGATAATACAAATTTTTGAAAAATGAGACAATAAATAAAAACATCAGGGGACTTTTACTGGTACAAATTACTCCCAATTTCTGATAAAAAGTTATCCGCAGTCATACTTTTAAAAATTATGACTAAAACAGAGATAAATGATTAAAACTGATATTTGTTTCATAGTTTTTGGTTATTCACAGAAAATTATCATAACATAAACATCAACTTACCTTTATACTTCAGGAGGATTAATAATGAAGTAATGAAGTAATTAATCTTCGCTTATAAGCAAGCAATGATTCTCCAAAATATATACATATTTCTTATGCTGTGGACATGTTTTTAGTTTCTAAGAAAATAACTTGCTCAACTTCTGATGAGGTTCAAGAAGCACACCAATACATTAGGCTTAATAAGAATAAAGGATTTTTTATCAATTTTACCTTCAGCTACAATTAGCATGGTAACAGGTATATCTTGTTTTAATGTTTTGGATCAAAAAATAGTAATTATTGACATTTTTACCAAATTCATATAAAGTATGATTTAGAAAGATATACTAGTAAGACAAAAATATCTAATTTTATTATCACCGTACAAATTACTCTTTATTAACTTATTTATTACAGTAGCCTTTATTATTTCATGTAGTCAAAATTTGACGACAATAAATGTATTTATGCAGGAGGATAGCCATTCAGAATTACAACTTTTCATACGATCAGTTATTAGTTTGATTGATATTGTGCGCAATAGCAATATTGTATTAATGATTTCTCCCAATCACTTGTATTTCTATCTAAGCCAAATGTGAAAGTCAAATTTAATAAAGCAAATGAATCCCCAATGCATTTGTCATATTTCTTGACTTTTTTAGACTTTTTCATGGAGGTTACTGATATAAATTTATGTATAACCAGACAGTCTTTAGAGGAGAACAAGAGCTAACAGACACAAAAATACATAAAACTGGATTGTACCTTAAATAGTGGAAGAAAGTTATGCTTGGTGCTATTTTAAAATGATATCAAGTTTCAGAGAAACAATATTCAGTGTAAGTAGAATTTCTTTCTGAAATATTTCTTCTAGCATTTGAAAATGAGGTCTTTAGGCATCAAGTATATTTCTGTATGGAATTACTATATACTATTATAATATAATTAAACAGGTGTCAATATAGCTTGCAGTCAGCAAAATAACTTTGCCACATAGATCATAGAAATATCAATATTATATAGGAAGTAAATTAGATGGAACTCTTTGAATTATAGGTAGCTACATGCTCAAGGTTAATTGATTGAGAGAAAAAAATAGCTTTAGAACCAACATTAGACAATGATTAAATTCTCCTTAAAAGTCTCTGTGGCATTTCATCTATAGTTAACTATAAACGTTCAAGCACGATGGAGTATCTGTAGCTAACTTAACTAAAACACAAACTCTAATAATTTTTAAACTTCTCTTGATAAGTTTTAAACTTCAACTTTTTAAAATACACACTATTTTATTTTGATAAAACTTTAATATTTTAAAGTAATGGATGTTACCTTTAATATAAAGTATTTTTTCATAAGTCATCACTGAAATGACCATTTTCAACAGCTGAGAGGAAAAAACAGAATACACCATATCCACTTTTGATAGTTTAATAACATGAATGTGAAATCTCCTTACAATATTACACACATTAAGCTCCCATAGTGTGCATTAAAATTTAGATAAAAAAATTCATAATGATATAAAAACAAAATTAATAAAAATCATAAGCAACCTAAATATCAAATTCACAATTGATGCTAAAATGCTGCAGAAAACAGAACAAAAACATTATTAATAATACAATACTTTAAAAAATTTATAAAAAAAATATTAATAACCACTTATAAAAAATTAAAAACTCTTATAACAAATGAAATTGTGATATTTATTGCCTTCATATTTATACCAATATTAACAGTATGATTATAATAATAATTAATCAAAAAAAGGCAATAAAAATTTTTCTTTAGCCTACAACAATACATATTAGAGTAAAACTGGGTTATATGTAGATATAAAAGTGGGTTCAAACCAGACCAAGGCAGTATTTCAAATATAAAATACAATACATTTTTACAAGTTAAACATAAAACACAGGGTGTATAAATTTTCCTTTGAAAATACAAATTTCAAAAAACATTTTTGTATTTTTTTTCCAAAATACAAAATTCAACTTCATTTTGTACTTTGAATACAAAAAATAAGTTATAAAAGTACAAATACTTGACACATAATTATTTTTTATTTATATTTTAAACACAAAAAACTTCTAGTATTTTTTATTTGAAATGGTTTTTCTGTTAAAAAAAAAAATCAAGTAATTAAAATATACTGTATTGTAAAAACATGATATATTTGGTATTGTAAAATACTTTTTGGCTAGGCCAGGTCCAAACTATTGTTTCATACAAAGCACAACCATCAGTTTTTTGTATTTCCAGTATTATTTTTTAAATTAAAATAGCTGGTTTTTTAACCAATCACCTTGATTAAAAGTACTTATTTATTTACTATATTTTTTTAATTTAAAAGAAATAAATTAAATTAATCTTTTAACTTATTTTAATACCATTCTTAAATGTAATAATGTTAAACAAAATATAACCAACAAACAAAAAATCAAAATATTGAATTGATCTAATTCTTAACATAAATCTTTGGTTATGTAAAAATGAAATAAATTGCTTAGTTTCTATCTCTAAATAAAAAATATTTTGTCCCTAGGTAAAACTGTTATAATAATGTTATTTATAATTCTAGCTACTCTCTTTATCAGAACAAAATAAAACAAAAAATATTGAAGAAAAACATAATACTTCCGAGTTCACTCCAATAGAAACACAAACAGCATAATATTCTCAGCAAAACTTAGATTAACCACAATTCCGGCTTTATCCATAAATAGTAAGAACTAGATTGTTTCTTAACTATGGATCAGCCTTTACATTATAAGTAAATAGATGATATTTCTATTTAAAATGTATTTTAAAATCGTACCAATATACATATAAAAAAATGTGCACTATTTTTACAAGGTTATTTGAAAGTTCATAACTTCTTCTGAAGAGATTACTTCTCTCCAAACGTTTTGCTAATCCGATTAAATATCAGAGCCTTCTCTAGTGGAATTTGGTGAAATACAGTAAGTTTATAGGAAACAAACTTTTTAAAAATTTCAAAAGTGGAAACACAAATGGAGAATAGCAAGATTATTCCTATGTCACTAATTCCAATAAGGGCAAGATTATTAATAATTAGATAGTCTTCTTCATTATTTTCATTCATTGTTTTCACGATATATAAAATATAGTATTCTAAATCACATATCTATTAAAACAATAAACCTTACATTGATAGATACTATTATCTAATATATTACAAACCTGAATACTTTGAAATCAATAATTATATAGTGTTACTATAATCATTTTTAAAACTTATCACCCAAGAATACCTAATTCACTGGGTTAGTTGAACTGAAACTAATCCAACTGAACGCATGGTTAGAAAGTAATCAATTTAAAAAATATATAGAGAACTAAGAATAACAAATGATTATCACAACATTGAAAGTTAAAAAAAAAAAAAGTTCATAACGAAATCTAAGAAAATAATAATGAGTGCATGTTTAAAAAGTAATGAAATGAATCCATTTGTTGCTGATGGCATAGATGTATGTTGTGCTGCTATTTGGCCACAGGTAGGTGGCATACATCCAAACCAAGAGGCTAAACTAATATCACCTTGGTTCAATCAAACATGGTAGGGTTATCCCCAGCGGTGCAAGTTAAAATCTTTTACCAGACTGTCACAAAGGATTTGTGCTTCTATATACATTCAAAAGCTATTTAGTTTTGAACATAATTATGACAATGCCTGAAAAATAAATGACTGTGTTCCATCAGAGGGAAAGTTCAGACTGATTCCTTCTGCAACGAATGGATTAATAACAATAACATACACAGTATTTAACATATCTCAAAACACATATTGCTGCTTTGCTTTAACAGTGGCACTTCTGACAAAAAGTTTTAGTTTTATTTTGAATTGGATGTATTTCAAATAAAGTACAGCAGACTTTGGTTACTTTCTCTCCTGGGTTCCACCTACATACTGTCCCAGAGCTAGGAGAGCTGTCAGAAAGTAACCCTTATGTAAAGTACAATCTACATAGTATATAAAATAAAAGGAATTCTCTTTTGTTAGATATGCCACTATTACACTAAAATAAAAAATGGCAGCTGTTGCAAAACATAAAAAAAAAATTAATTTTTTAAAACCACTAACAACACTAAAAACCTAATAAAAAATAGTAAATTTGCTAAAAATATGAGCCCTAGAAGAGCTATTTACGCTTAATAGTTTCTGAAATATAGTCTTTTAAAAAGCAACATTTCATAAAAAATATACTGAAAAATCAGTAGTTAGAGAAATCTATATCTCAGGAACCATTAGACGCTCAAATTAAAGCTAGTCTAATGCACTACTTTGTAGGAGTAGTAGTTTTCAGAATATTTGCCAAAATAATTTCTATTTGTTTAATAGTTTCTGAGATATATTTTTTCATAATTCAAACATTTTGTCCAAACAACTAAAAACCAATATTTTGTGAATTTATTTTGGCATATATCATGAAAACTACTACTCATACAAAGATAAATTCCATTAACTACTTTATAGCACATTAAACTAGTTTTAATTTGAGTATAAATAGACATTTTTACCTTTAATATTTCCTGAGATATAGATTTCCCTATTTTAATTCACCAACTACTGATTTTTCATTATTTTGTTATGAAATGTTGCTTTTTAAAAAAACCATTATCACACTATTAAATGCAAACAGCGTATTTAGTAAATGTACTCTACTTTAAATGATGTTCTATTAGATTTTCCAATGATGTTTTAAAGAGGAATGGAGCTTTGAACGAATTTTTTTTTGTTTTAACATTTTGAAGCAGCCGCTAATTTTAAGTGTTTCCCTACCTATAATAGGCAGACTCATCAATTTTGACTAGTACCTTAGGTATAGGTTTTCATTAAAGTAATCGAAAATTGGGGTTAATAACTGATTTTTTTTCCACTGGCCTCTTTTACTATGGTGTATATTTTCAAGTATTCAGCTTGTTTATAAACATCCAGCAAATTGCTTTCCTTTTAAAACATTGAATTTTTGAAAATTAGTATGTTAGTTTATTCCTGTATATAACAGTAATAATAAATTTACAAAAGCATTAGTTTGACAACAGTAAAAATGACAGTCTTGTTGATGTTATTTAAAACTAATAATGATACTAAGTATTTGGGCTATGCCTTGCCTCTTACTGTTAAATATATTATTGAGTGTCATAAATATAAAACAAGACGCTGATGGATATTTTTATTTTTTGTGTTTTAATAATTTTTAATTCATACAGACAGTTTGGACATTATGTTCAGTAAAAAGGTCATAATAACCCAATTAATCTGACTATCTGATTGGCTAACATTAGCTTAGAACTAAGAAATCTAATTCTTGTGTTTACCTCCATTCAGTAAGCTCTGCAAAGTGGGGAGGAAAAATCGGTTAATAATAAATAGTTTTATTAATATTTGACACTTGGACCATCTTTGTTTTATTTAAAGTTTTTTAATTTTTTAAAAGTTCATTGTCCAAGGTCAAGCTTAAAGGGAAATGCAAGGCCAACATGATTAAGTGAGTAGCTATAAAATTCTGTATACTTTAATCTGTTAACCCTTTAACCACTCCAGCCACATATATGCACTAAAGTCCATGCCCCACTGCTCCAGCCGCATATATGTGGGCTGCATTTGGAGTTGGGAAATCGTAACGATATGTATTGATACAAAAATATTTTCCAACGATATATATAGATGATCTCGTAAGTTTACAATATTTTTCATTTTAATCTGATTTTTAAGTATTTAGAGTTTTATATTTGAGGGAGAACATTAGATTAGTTATAAGTATTGAATTAGTCACACTCACAATAAGACTTTTTTATATATATTAAGCATATTAACTCATTATTTGATCTGTTTTATCATATTATATTGTTTTATTTTTCAAAAAGTATAATTATTTCAAACGATTTTGTATTGATTCATGACAACTAAAAATATGGTTTTATAAATAATTATAAAGTTCTTAATCTTCACAGTTTTAAATTATACTCATTTTTTAAAAAAATATTATAGTCTCAAGTTTAATTATGTCCTGTAAACTCCTAAAAGAAGAAATTAGAAGCCTATTGCCTCTTAAGTTTATTCTTAGAACCTCTTATGTCTGAAATCTCTTAACTTTTTGTATTTATTCTGATATTCCTCCAGGCAGAGGTGTAGGTTTACCCGGATAGGACTGTTTGCTTTGAAATTGATCACATAAAAAGGAACTATTAAAATTTTGTTATAACAAATAATTTTTACTTATACAGGTGCATTACAAAACCATGTTAAAAGACATTAAATGTTTTCTTTTTGAAAATAAAGTTGTAGGAGGATAGTCCAAGTGGCGGTCAAAATGTTAAAAGAGAACTATTTATTGTTAACCACAATAAATAGTTCTCTTTAACTATTTTAGTACCTTTATTGACTGACACCAAGACTATCCTCCTACAATCTACTTCATACGGTCAACTATCTTCTTTCAATAAAAATGAAGTTATTAACTACACCAGTGGTGTGTCAAGAAGGATTATGAGAAACTATTAAAAATAAACAAAAAAAGCCATTCTATAAGTAAGGATAAAATATTGATAAAAAGATTTAATCTCCTCACCTGTATGGTGTGTCGGCCTTATCACTACTAGTCACACCATCTTCACGCTATCTTCCACGGTTAAAGGGTTAAATTATGAAAAACAGGACTTAACTATTTCAATACTTATAAGTTGCAAGAGCTCATTAAGCCTCAGGGTAAACTAGTTCAGGATTAATTTTGACAAATGGATAATTTTAGACTAACCCTACAATTAAGCTATCAAATTAATTTTCCTTAAACTATTTATATGAAATATTAACTTAGCAATTCATAAACATAAGTAAATTTTTATTTATTTATTATTTTAAAGTTAATAGTTTTTCTACATATTAAATCAAAACACAAATGTCTGATTTTTATTTTTATTACTGGGTGTAATGAGACAAAATGCACAAAAACATCCTAATTAAAAACAACAAATTAATTTTTTTTTTATTTTATAGTTGTAACTAGTACTATACTAGAGAACCTTAAATATAACACAAATATAATAACATCTATAAAAAGAATCAGAGGATAAAAAATCCTTAAACGCGCCATATACCATAAATCACAGCTAACAGCACAACTGATAAGTTCAGTTAACACAGCTAATTAAACAATTGTTTATATCTAGAATCAATTTAAACTATTTAGTAAACATTAAAATGGTCATGATGTTGAGCTGATTTAAAAAAAAAAATGTAAATGAATAAACTATAGAATAAAAATAAATAAACACTAAACAGAAATACAGAACTAATGTTACACATTTCAAATAATTTGTACCTCAATTAATTTTTTTTTTTATTAATGAATATATATCTATGTCCTATAAACAAAACAGAACCTATAAAAAAGTCTCTATAAAGGTAAAGAATCTAATAGATATTACAAGATAATCATAAAGACAAAACACAGTAAGAAAAATTAATAATTATTTAAGAGCTTA